>NC_059125.1:27197319-27518229 GCF_020740685.1 Jaculus jaculus
AATCGTTTAAAGTATGGAGACCTGCTAAAGATTCAGAACAGAAACATTTTAACACATTGCTTTTGTTCATAGGGATTGAACCCAGGGTCTCATACTTGTACATGCGCTTGGCCACTGAGCAACATCCATATCCCTGATCATCACAATTTTTGATTAAAAATACTGGTTCTATTGTTTATCAAACTAAATTCACATTTCTAAGTTAAGACACATTTTAATAAATAAATAGCAATATGTGTCATTTAGATTTATTGTAAAATGTGAAGTGACATCTCATCTTAACAAGCAGAGCCACCGAAGACCAGGAAAGATTGGTTTCAGTTAAGAAATATACTAGAACCAGGTGTGCTACTAAAAAAAAACAAAAACAAAAAAAAACTAAATATGAAACTTAAGAGTAAGATATTTTTTGATATAATCAGAGGAGATGGATGAAAACATATGTATCATAAAAATGCAGGAAATACTGAGGCTGAATCTAGGAACCCACATACCTGAAATATAAACCAAATATCGCCTTGATCCTTTTCTGATTCTTGATTCTGATTCTTTCTTGACCTATGAAAATGCAATATAATCGACTCCATTTCTGCCTACTAAGGATTTATGTTTCCAGGATACCTCTGCTCCAATTTCCAGAGTTTGCCTGTATCTCTTGCCACATCAACCTCGATGTAGGACTGAACCCCTTTATCAGCTCCCACTAGAAATCCACTCATTAAGTTAGTATATAAGAGATTCATCATCCCTTGTATTTTCAAAACCTTTACCTCCATTCCCTGTTTCTTTCCACCATCTTTGCTGTTAAATCCCTTCCTGTCAAAATGGTCCATTCATTCTTTTATTCATTTACTCAGCAAAACTCCATTATTCTGCCCACATGACAGCAATAAAGACACCAAGTCCCTGCCTTGATAAATCTTACCTCTTAAAGGAGTATTTAGAAGACAATTATCAAATGTAAAATGCCAAGTAGTCCATTAGTCCCCCAAGGTTCCCATAATGAGCTATCAAAATGTCAGTGGCACACAATCACAGAAATTTATTTTAACATAATACTTGAGGTGATAAATTCAAAATCAGAGTGTTTGCAGGTCCATATTACCTATATGGGTCTATAATAGCTTTCTCCCTTGCTTGTTGTGGTGGCCTACAATACTTGGCATTCCTCTACCTCCACCTTCAGATGACCTTCTTCCTTGCACCTCTCCCCTACATCACACTATCCTTATAAAAATAGGCACCATTAAATTTAAAACCCATCCTGACCCATGACATCATCTTAACCTGATTACAAATTATTAAAAAGTCAAGTTCCAAGTAAGTTCACATTTATAGGCACCAGAGATGAACTTTGTTATGAGCTGAACTGTGTTTTCCTTTCCCCCAATACCTATTGATACCTCAGAATAGAGTGAATCAGCACACAAGATCTTTAAAGAGGCAAGTAAGGTAAAATAAATCTATTTAAATAGGCCCTAATTCAGTGAAGCTGCTATCCTTATAAGAAGAGGAGAAAGGGATACATTCAAGAAGAATACAGCCATCTATAAGTCATATAGAGAAGTTACTGGTTGCTATGAAGAAGGGGAGTCATGTTCTTCAGTGGTACATCCATTGGTCAGTTGCCCATGCTCCCGTAAACAACCCACCCCCATCCATGCTGGTGAAAAATCCCATAATTAAACCCCATGGGTCACCAAAAAGGTGGGAAAGTAAGAAGGGGAAAAGATGGGATGAAAAGGGAGTTATCAGGAATAGAAGGATAATGACAGATGGTAATGAGGATAGATACGATCAAAATACACTGTATACATGTGTGAAATTGTTACAAAAGTAAACAAAAACTTTCTTAAAAAGTAATCTACCTTGACAGTAACTCAGTCTTGGACTAGCCAGTCTCCAAAAATATGAGGAAATAAGTTTTTGTTGTTTGAACTACCCAGCCTATGGTATTTGTTATGGTGGACATAGAAAGCTAACATGCATTTCAACATATCTTTGAAGGGAAAAATTCAACCCATAATAGGTAGTGCTATAAAAACCCATAAAAGAAAGTGGGAAGATAAAAAGAAAGAAGGAAGGAAAGAAAGAAAGGAGGGAGGGAAGGAGGAAGAAAAAAAAAGAAAGAGTAGGTAAAGGAATTGAACTTTTCCTATCCCTATCCTAAATTTGCTTACCCAAAACTATCAAGATATGCTGCATAACCAAAAACTCTTTTTTTATTTTTTTTCCTTTTTATTGACAGCTTTTAAATTTACAGACAATAAACTATGATAATTCCCTCCCCTCCCCCCTTTCCCTTTCACAAATCTACATTCCATCATATCCTCTCCCTCTCTGCATTAGTCACTCTTTTATTTTGATATCATAATATTTTCCTCATATTATCAGGGTCTTGTGAAGATACTGCTAGGCCAATTTCTGTCCAGCCGATTGTGTTGTAAGGATTCCTACTCTTCCATTGGCTCTTACATTCTTTCTGCCACCTCTTCTGCAATGGACCCTGAGCCTTGGAAGGTGTGATAGAGATATTTCAGTGATGAACATTCCTCCATCACATATTATCAGTGCTATGGTACCTTTTGGATCATCTCAGTGGTCACTGCCATCTGACAAGAGAAGCTTCTCCAGCCAAAAGAGAAAGTAGCATTAACTCATGGTATGAACACTAAGTAAGGTGCTTATAGGGCAGTTTGATGAGCATAATATATACATTTAGCCAGACAAGAGCAAGCATTACAATCCTAGTGCTCATGACCTCTCCCACAATAGGCTTTTGATTAGGTTTCCAGTACCAGGCATGTATTCCCTCTAATAAGTTTGTCTCCAATACAATTACAGAGAAGTTAGTTTCCTCCATAACAGATATACCACTATTGCACCTGTTGGATTATTTAGCCTGGCTGGCCAAACGTGAGGCTTCCAGTGTCCACTGTTTTCAGCACTGATGGCTTTGGTCTCCCATAAGGCTATATCCTTTTTCTAGCATTCTATCAACTGGTATACTGGGAGAAGGTTTTCAGCTCAGCCCCAGTTTGATTTTTTGGTGGCCTTGCAGGCCAGGCATGTGGAATCTTCAGCAATAGGGTCTTATCATATATTCCTGGTGAGAAACCAAGAGCCTTGGCAATAACCTGTAATGTTTTGGGGATCATAAGAAACATCCCTGGCCAACAACTCACTGGAAGGTATTCCATCCTTGGCACTGAAAATTTTCTCATAAGTCTATGGATTCTGGGTGTGCCATTATCCAAAAATGTAGGTTATCATGTGGCTTCTTCAAATTTCCTGAATTTTGATTAACCCTCCCTCCACACTCATTTTACTCAATCTCTTCCCCTGACCTCCATTAGGCCATTCCACAGACAGTAATCTGTCTACCTAATTACATATATACAGTACTATCCCCTTAAGTCCATATAGATAGTACTATCCCCTTACATCCACTCCTCTCCTCCCTCCCTAATAGCCCTTTACTAGCTTATTGGCCTCTGCTACTGATTTTTACTCCAACTCTCACACAAGTATGAACATTTGTAACTAGAATCCACATATGAGAGAAAACATGTGGTGTTTGGCTTTCTAGACCTGGGTATCCTCACTTAGTATAATCCTTTCCAGATCCGTCCATTTCCCTGAAAATTTCATAATTTCATGTTTCTTTACTGCTGAATGGAACTCCATTGTATAAGTGTACCATATATTTATTATCCATTCATCTGTTGAGGGACATCTAGGCTGGTTCCATTTCCTAGTTATTGTGAATAAAGCAGCAATAAACATGGTTGTGCAAGTATATCTAAGGTAGTGAGAAGAGTCCTTAGGATATATACCTAGGATTTCTATATCTGAGTCATATGGTAAATCCATTTTCAGCTGTCTCAGGAATACTTATTTCCAAAGTGGCTATAGAAGAGTACATTCCGACCAAAAGTGTAGAAGGGTTACCCCTTTTCCACATACTTGCCAACATTTACTTTCATTTGTTTTCTTGATAATAGCCATTATGACAGGAGTGAGATGGAATCTCAAAATAGTTTTAATTTGCATTTCCCTGATGGGAAAAGATAGAGAACACTTTTTAGAAGTTTATATGCAAGCTGTATTTCTCCTTTTGAGAATCTTCTATTTAGTTCCATAGTCCATTTTTTTTTTTTGATTTTTTGAAGTAGGGTCTCACTCTAGCCCAGGCTGACCTGGAATTCACTATGGAGTCTCAGGGTGGCCTCGAACTCACAGCAATCCTCCTACCTCTGCCTCCCAAGTGCTAATTTTTTATTTATTTATTTGAGAGCGACAGACACAGAGAGAAAGACAGAGGGAGAGAGAGAGAATGGGCGCACCAGGGCTTCCAGCCTCTGCAAACGAACTCCAGATGCGTGCACCCCCTTGTGCATCTGACTAATGTGGGACCTAGGGAACCGAGCCTCGAACCGGGGTCCTTAGGCTTCACAGGCAAGTGCTTAACCACTAAGCCATCTCTCCAGCCCCATAGTCCATTTTTTAATTGGGTTGTTTGATTTTATTTATTTATTTTTATTTATTGGGGGGGGGTCAAGGTAGGGTCTCACTCTAGCTCAGGCTGACCTGGAATTCACTGTGTAGTTATCAGGGTTGCCTTGAACTCATGACAATACTCCTACCTCTGCCTCCCAAGCGCTGGGATTAAAGGCGTGTGCCACAACACCCAGCCCTGATTTCTTATTGTTACTTTCTGAGTTCTTTGTATATTCTGGATATTAATATCCTCTGTCAGATGTACAGCTGGCAAAGATTTTCTCACATTCTGTAGGCTGTCTCTTTGCTCTATTCACAGTGTCTTTTGCTGTACCAAAGCTTTATAATTTCATGAGATCCCAGAGGTTGATTAGTGGTTTTATTTCCTGCGCAACTGGGGTTATATTCAGAAAATCACTGCCTATACCAATATATTGAAGGGTTTAAGCCTACTTTTTACTGAAGCAGTATCAGAGTTTCAGGTCTAATATTAGGCTCCTAATCCATTTGGACTTGAGACTTATGCATGGAGAGAGACAAGGATCTAGTTTCTTCCTTCTATAGATAGATATCCAGCTTTCCCTGCACCACTTATTTAAGAGGCTGCCTTTTGTCCAGTGAATTTTTTTGGTGTGCTTGTCAAAAATCACATGGTTGTAGCATCGTGGATTAACATCTTGGTCCTCTATTCTATTCTATTGATCTATGTGTCTGTCTTTGTACCACCCATGCTGTTTTTGTTACTATAGCTTTGTAGTATAGTAAAATTGGGTATGGTGATACCGCCAGCCTTATTTTTGTTGCTCAAAGTTGTTTTGCCTATTCAAGGATTTTTGTACTTCCAAATGAATTTTAGGATTTTTTTTTTCTATTTCTGTGAAGAATGCCATTGGAATTTTAATGGGGATTGCATTAAATGTGAAGATTTCTTTTGGTAAGGTTACCATTTTCATTGATTCTTCCAATCCAAGAATATGAGATGCCTTTCCATTTCCTAGTGTCTTCTGCAATTTCTTGCTTGAGTGTTTTAAAGTTTTCATTGTAGAGATCCCTCACTTCCTTGGTTAGATTTATTCCAAGGTATTTTTTTTTTCCCTGAGGCTAATGTAAATGGGAGTGATTCCCAGATTTCATCCTTCGCATGTTTGTTGTTAGTATACAGAAAAAGCTACTGAGTTATTTGTATTTATTTTGTATCCTGTTATGTTGCTAAAATTGTTTATCAGCTCTAACAGTTTACTGGTAGACTCTTTATGGTGTATAGAATGTATAGAATCACATCATCTGCAAAAAGTAATAATTTGAACTCTTCCTTTCCAATTTGTATCCCTTTTATGAGTGTCTTTTGTCTTATTGCAATAGCTAAGACTTCCAGTACTATATTAAATAACAGTGGGGGACTGGAGAGAAAGGTTAGTGGTTAAGCCACTTGCCTGCAAAGCCAAAGGATACAGGATCAATTCCCCAGGACCCATATAAGCCAGATGCTCAAGGGGGTACATGCATCTGGAGTTCCTTGGCAGTGGCTAGGCCCTGGCATGCCTATTCTCCTTCTCTCTCTCTCTCTCTCTCTCTCTCTCTCTCTCTCTCTCTCTCTCTTTCTCTCTTTCTCTCTCCATGTTCTCTCCATCTCTCTCTCAAATAAATAAAGGAAACTAATTTTTTGTTTAAGTGGAGACAATGGACACCCTTGCCTTGTTCCTGAATTTAGTAGAAATGTTTCAAGTTTTTCCCCATTTAGTATTATGTTGGCTGTACATTTGTTATAAATAATCTTTACTATGTTGAGATATGTTCCTTCTATCCCAGTTTCTGTAGTTCTTTTCCATGAAGGGATGTTTGAGTTTATCAGATGCTTTTTCTGCATCTATTGAGATGATCATGTGATTTTTGTCTGTAGTGTATTACATTTATCAATTTCTGTATGTTGAGCCATCCTTGCATGTCTGGGATGAAGCCTACTTGGTCGGGGTGAATGATCTTTTTGATATATTCTTGTTTGTGTTTGCCAATATTTTGTTGAGAATTTTTGCATCTATGCTCATGAGGGAGATTGTTCTGTAATTTTCGTTTTAGGTTCTGTCTTTGTCTGGTTTTGGTATCAAGGTGATGCTGGCATCATAAAAGGAGTTCAGTAGAATTCCTTCCTTTTCTATTTAATGGAAAAGTTTGAGAAGCAGAGGTGTTAGTTTTTCCATGAAGGTCTGATAAAATTCACCAGTATATCCATCTGGGACTGGATTTTTTTAATTGGGAGACTTATATAACTATTTAGACCTTCATACTTGTTATAGGTCTATTTAAATGGTTTATCTTTATTTAATTTTGGTAAGTCATATGAATCAAGAAAATCATCCATTTCTTTCAGATTTTAAAATTTAGAGTCATATATATTCTTGAAGTATATCCTTATAATTTTCTGAATTTCTTTGATATCTATTATAATGGTGGCTTTTTCATCACCAATTTTATTAATTTTGGTCTCTTCTCTCTTTCTTCTGAGCAGATTTCCTTCTTAGGACTGTCTTGATTGTGTCCCAAAGGTTTTGATATGTTGCATTCTCATCATCATTTGATTCTATGAATTTATTGATTTCCTTTTAGATTTCTTCAATGACACATTCATCATTCTGTTGTACTGGATTCTAGTGTACTGTTTAGTCTCCTTGAATTTCTGTATGCTCTGTAGATTTTCTGTTATTTTTTTTTCTGCAGTTTTTCCTGTTGCTAATTAGTAGTTTAATCCATTGTGGTCAGCTAGAGTATAAGGTATTATTTCATATTTCCTGTATTTGTTAAGATTTGCATTGTATCCAAATGTATAGCCTATTTTAGAGAATGTTCCATGTGCTACTGAGAAAACTGTATATTCTGCAGCCTTTGGGTGGAATGTTCCATAGATACTGTTAGGTCCATTAGTTCCATGACATCATTTAATCCAGATGTTTCTCTGTTTACTTTTTTTTCCCACTGGGATGACCTGTCAATTGATGAGAGTGAGGTATTGAAGTCACCCACTATAATTGTGTTTGGTGCTATATGTGACCTTAAGTGTAATAGCATTTGTTTGATGAAATTTGGATCCCCCATGTTAGTGTATATAAATTTAGGATTGTAATGTTCTCCAGTTGGAGTGTTCCTTTAATTGGTATAAAGTGACCTTATTTATCTTTCCTCCATTATATTGGTTTGAAGTCTATCCTGTGAGATATTAGAATAGCAACCCCTGCTTGTTTTGTAGGCCCATTTGTTGAAATACCATTTTCTATCCTTTCACCCTAAGACCATGTCTATCTTTTATTAAGAGGTGAGTTTCCTAGAAGCAACAAACAGCATTATCCTGCCTCTTAATCCAGCCTGCAAGCCTCTGTCTTTTGGTTGGGGCATTTAGGCCATTTACATTAAGAGTTATTATTGAACGGTATGTATTTATTCTCACCATTCCTCTTGTTTTGTAGTGTTTCCTGATTTACCTTTACTCTCTTGTTTTAACTGTTATTTGTGTATGGTTTATTTTTTTCCTGTTTCCTCTTGTGTGTGCTTTCCTTTCTCTTTATCATGAAGGATTCCTTCAAGTATTTTCTGTAGAGCTGACTTAGTTATCATAAATTCCTCTAGCCTGTTTTTGTTGTGGAATGTCCTTATTTCTCCTACAATTCAGATAGGTAGCTTTGCATGATAAAATAATCTTGGTTGACAGTTGTTGTGTTTCAGAACTTGGAATACATCATTCCAAGCCCTTTTGGCTTTTAAAGTTTCCATTGAGTAATCTGCTGTTATCCTGATGGGCTTGCTTTTTCTCTCTAAGTGCTTTCAATATATTTTCTTTGGTGTGCATGTTTTGTAGTTTAATTATAACATGGCAAGGCAAGGATCTTTCCAGGTTTTATCTGTTTGGTGTTCTAAAAGCTTCCTGTATCTGCACTGGCATTTCTTTCCCAATTTGAGGAAATTTTTCTTCTATAATTTTGTTGAAAATGCCTGATATTTCTTTGGAGTGAAATTCATCTCCTTCTACTATACCCTGAATTCTTATGTTTGATCTTCTTATAGTGTACCAAATATCTTGAAATTTCCATTAATACATTCCTGTTAGCTTGTCTTTCTCCTTGTTGGACTGCATTAGATCTGCCACCTGGTCTTCTATTTTAGATACTCTGTGCTCTTCTTTATCTATTCTACTGGTGACATTTTCCACAGTTTTTTATTTGACTGACAGTGTTTTTCAGTGCTAGTACTTCAGCCTGGTTTTTCTTCAGTATTTTTATTCCCTTACTCATGTCTTGTAATGACATTATTATTTCATTAACCTGGATTCCTATGTTCTCTTGGGATTCCTTCAGGAGTTTGTTTTCTCCTTTAAGTCCTTTGTTTTCTTCTTTGATTTCTTTGAGTATAGATAAAATCATTTTTTTTAAACCTTTGTCAGGCATTTTGTCTAAAACAATCTCATTGGTGGACACTTCTGATAGATTTTATGATTTTTGTGGGGTTGTATTGTCTTGATTCTTTGTGTTTCTTGTATGATAATGTAGCAATTTTAATATTCTGGGTTGATTGATGCTTGGGTTTTCTAATTATCTGCAACTTTATATACCTGCAGGGTGGGAGTTTAAAGTACCAAGTGTAGCTCTTGTACTTGAATACAACTGCAGAAATAATCTTAGGTATTGAGTTTGCCTGCTATTCAAATATGCTAGTGGGCTGGGTGATGCAATTTAGTGGCAAATTCTAAAATTCAACTGAGCAATATACATATTCAATAAAACCAGCACAGAGTATGCAAGTGTGGGGTCTAAAACAAACAGATAACCTTATAAAGCCATAATCCCTAAGGGTATGTGTTGCTCTATGCCCTTAATCCTGTCAGCTGGGTGGTTGAGATTTCTATTCTGAAATGGGTTCCAGGTCAGCATGGGTCTGAATCAAACTCTGCCCCCAATAATGACTGAAGAAAAAGACAGAGGCCCTATGCATCTGAAAGCATCAAAGGTAACAATAGTCAATCCCCAAATGCAGTTTACTTGAGAATGGTAATGCCAACTAACAATATGTAACTCATAACCTGCCCTGACATGAAAAGAGACATTAGCACTTCTAGTTCAGGCCTATGTACATGCTTTTCAGTCAGTTGCCCTCATTACCTTTTGGGGTGGCTTCCAATCTCACTAATGCTGAGTGCCCACTTCAATCCCTCCGTGTTGTGCTGGTGTTCTGATCAGCTGTACTGGAAGCCCTGTCAGCAGGGCCTTTATGAGTTCTCCAGAGGTTCATGGGTCTGAGGGCTGGGGGAAGGGAGAATGCAGGAAGTGTGGAATTGTAGTGGAACTGTTCAGCTGCTCCTGCCTGTATCCCATTCAGCAACTCCTCAGCTGGTCTCTGCTGTCTCCCATTCAGGTTTCTTAACTTTGCAAGGAGGCTGATGAAGTTAGAAAATCCCTTGTTTGATCTCTGCTCCTGCAGCTTGGCGCCAAGACAGGTGGGCACACGGATACAAGCAGATTGGGGCCACAAGCTCCTTGGTGGGATTCTGGTGAGTTTCCTCCTTTCTGGTATTTGAAAGAGAGAGTAAGAGAGAGAGAGGTAGATAGACAGAAAGATTATGGGCATTAGAAAGATCTTGGTCTCTCCTGCTTCTCTGCTATGGCCAATAATAACCTATACACCTTCACTTTTTGGAAGAAGAGTGTGTTTTTTTGTGGTTTTGCTTAAATCCCTCCCTAGGCTGGTTTGGCTTGACTCCTATATTGCCATCTTGCCTGGAAATCTCAGAACCAAAATTCTTTTTTCTTTTTTTGGTTTTTCAAGGTAGGGTTTCACTGTGATCCAGGCTGACCTGGAACTCACTATGTAGTCTCAGGGTGGCCTCAAACTCATGGTGATCCTCCTACCTCTGCCTCCCAAGTGCTGGGATTAAAGGCATGAACCACCACACCTGGCTCAGAACCAAAATTCTTTATATGGCTAGATCTACTTTTCTTAGAAGATTGTCAGAAAAGACATTTTAAAGGGAGGGTGAAGAAATGTCTCTGTGGATAGTGCTTGCTACACAAGGCTCAGGACTGGAGTTTGAATTCTGAGCACACACATAAATAGCAGGTGGTCATGGTGTCCTGCTTGTAATTCCCAATGATGGAGCATTAGCGACAGGGGATCACCAGGACAAGTTGGCAGGTTAGATTAGCTAAATTGTCAAGACATTTAATGTCAATTTCTGGCCTCCACATATTTGTACCCCACACATGCAAATATGTCTACACATATGCTAGCATATCACACACACAAACATATATAAAAAAATCTATTAAGTATTGGAGAAATGGCTTAGCAGTTAAGGCACTTGCCTACAAAGCAAAAGGACCCAGGTTCTATTCCCCAGGACCCACATAAAGCCAGATGCGCATGGTGGCGCAGGCATCTGTAGTTTGTTTGTAGTGGCTGGAGACCCTGGCACACCCATTCTCTTTCTATCTACCTCTCTCTCTCTCTCTCTCTCTCTCTCTCTCTCTCTCAAATAAATAAATAAAAATGTTAAAAAAAATCTACGTAAATTATATGAACAAGTCAGGTGTGGTGGTCTACACCTGTAACACCAGCACTTGCATGGCAGAAATAGGAGGATCGTGAGTTCAAGGTCAGCATGGGACACTCTATCTCAAAAACAACAGCAGGAAGTTTTAAAAACAATTATGAAACATCCATTATCAAGTACTATGCCAACCTTTAATTGCAAGATCTCACTTGATCCTTAAAACAACCCTAAGTGATGAGAACTATTTTTTTCTCCATTTCATAGGTAACAGGCTTATGAAGGCTGAATGGGTAATCTAAGTCCAAAAGGCTTGACTCTAAACACTCCAGCTCTTACGTGCCCTTCTCAGCTACCAGGACATACCCTCTCTTCCTTGTATGTAGACTATAAATCAGAACTTATTATCAAGAAAGGCCCTTCTAAGTCAAGAGCTTCTTTCAAATATGAGAATTTTCTGGGCTGGAGTGATGAATTCATGGTTAAAGTGCTTACCTGGGAAGCCTGAGGACCCAGGTTTGATTACCCAGGATCCAGTAAGCCATATGCATAGGTGGAACATGTGACTGGAGTTCTTTTTCAGTGGCTGGAGGCCCTGACAAGCCTATTCTCTCTCTCTCTCTCTCTCTTTCTCTCTCTCTCTCTCTCTCTCTCTCTCTCTCTCTCTCTCTATATATATATATATATATATATATATATATATATATATATATCCCCACCCTCATATAAATAAATAAAATAAATTTTAAAAAAATTAAAGAATTTTCTGTAATGACCAACAGAGATATGTGATGTAGATGAACAGATGGATGGATAGATAGATAGAAAGACAGATATATAGATATATGGATGGATGGATAATAAATAGATAATAGGAAGGGATGGGTAGATAGATAGATGATGATGATGATGATGATAGATAGATAGATAGATAGACAGACAGATAGATAGATAATAGATAGACTGACAGACAGATAATAGATAGACATAGACAGACAGAGATGTGACTTGCCACATATGAAAAAGATCAATGGAAAATCAGTTTCTTATATTATGAATCTATTTCCTTTGCTATAGAGAATGACCTACCAATCCATGATTTCTCAAGGTCAAAGTCAGACCTCCTAAAAAGCTAGGTATTTTTTCAGCTTCTTTGCCCTCCCATAAAACAAGTGGTATAAAGAAACAAGTTCTTGGGCTGGAGAGACTGCTTAGTGGTTAAGCGCTTGACTGTGAAGCCTAAGGACCCCCATTTGAGGCTCTAGTTCCCAGGACCCATGTTAACCAGATGCACAAGGGGGCACATGTGTCTGGAGTTTGTTTGCAGTGGCTAGAGGCCCTGGCACACCCATTCTCTCTCTTTCTCTAGCTGCCTCCTTCTCTCTCAGTCTGTCGCTCTCAAATAAATAAAAATAAACAAAAAAAATTAAAAAAAGAAACAGTTCTCATCACATGCTAAACACACTGAGAAACTACTGTACAGAGAAGGTAGATATCTTAAATGAAAATATTTCAATAATGAATCCTATGCCCTAAGATAAATTTATTATATAACAGGCTGAAAGCAAAACTGTGGAAATGTAGACTTCCTGGGGGATGCTCCACTGATTACATTACTGTGCTGCTAAGGAGGACAAAGGCAGATCAGGAAACACTAAAATCCCTGGCTTAGCAGGAGCTCTTCAGGAAACCCAAAACTGACTCTTCCAAAGGCAGGCTAGTGATTCCACAAACAAGACAAAACAGAAATCCTATACCTAAGACCTGTAAATTGTTCCAAACACCATGAGAAATGAGTTATAATTAAAACACAGGCAGAGAAGCCCATGCTGTGAAGTGATAGAACACCAGCCATAGTTTCAAACCCGAGCCTGGGAAAAGGACCAACATCCTCAAACATTTATAGCTATTACTTTGTTGCTGTTGGTAGAAAGCCTTTATAGATATCTTGAGAATACATCTGATATAGAAAGAGGCTTATTGTTTTGCTTTATTAAACTATTGGTATTTTAGGAGAGTAATTGAACTTCTCAGTCCTAACTTGTCTTATCCATAAACTAGACTTCCCCAAAGACAAGTGACTTTTCAGAGCCTACAAAAAAGTAACTGTAATCTAGTGCCTAACTTGTATTTGCAGTTTATCAGCCTTTGAGAAGGCAGCCTACATAAAACATTTCCTCCAGTTTTCATTTGCACTTGCCTCATCTTACACCCAGATATACATGCACATCTTGCAACTTGGCATTTTTCAAGAATGAGGGAGGAAAGGTGGATTTATTTTTGCAAACCAACAATTGATATTTCTCCAAAAGAACAGCCATGATCTGTTTGTTGGCACTAAAAAGTTACTTTCATCCCACACAGTCCAGCTGCTAGACCCAGGTTGCTAAAATAATGAGCAATATTAAATAACAGTGTTGAAATCAACCACCAACACTCATGATCAAATTTTGGTCCACTGCAAATAGAGCCTCATTCAAAAGGTTGTTGTCCCTGACCACTATAACCTTCACCCTCTTGCACTATGGTGCCCCCTGTGAGCACTATCAGGTTATTAGAGCACCCAGAAGAAGCAGGACTCAGTGCTCTCACCCCCAGAATTTACTGGCAGAAAAGATGAATTATAGCCTTACATGTTTTCCTTCATGTCACAACCTCAAAATTGCCAGTGTCTCAGTTTATAAACAACACAACATTTCTTGGAGACTATACCATTTCTTTAGATGATTTATTGCTGAGTCATATCTTGAGAGTTGGCGAGAAAGTGGTTGAAGTTACCTTCACGTTGCTGGGACAAAATACCTATCAAAAACAGGTAATAAGGGCTGGAGAGATGGCTTAGTGGCTAAGCGCTTGCCTGTGAAGCCTAAGGACCCCAGTTCGAGGCTCGGTTCCCCAGGTCCCACATTAGCCAGATGCCAAGGGGGCGCACGCATCTGGAGTTCGTTTGCAGAGGCTGGAAGCCCTGGTGCGCCCATTCTCTCTCTCTCCCTCTATCTGTCTTTCTCTCTGTGTCTGTCACTCTCAAATAAAAAAAAAAACAGGTTATAAGAGGAAAGTTTCTATTTTTGCTTATAGTCTTGAGAGGAAGCTTCATGATAGCAATAAAAAGCATGGCATGAGCAGAGGCTGGACATCACTTCTGCCACAGCAGATGGGAAACAGCAGCAGAAGCATGAGCTGAGCTAGTACTGGCAGGCTGAGAGCTAATAAACCTCAAGATCTGTCCCCAGTGACACACCTCTTCCAGCAAGATTGCCACCAGCTGGGGTCAAGCATTTAAAATCACATGAGTTTATGGGGTACATTTGATTCAAACCACTACAATTGTTCAGCAGGTAAAGTGCTCAGTTCACAAGCATAAGGACTTGAGTTCAATCCCCAGTATGCATATAAAATTCTCATTTTTGGTGCCCTGTGCCTATAAGCCTAGCACTGGGAAGGAAGAGACGGAAGGATTCCTGGAACTTGGTGGTCAGCCCCTCTAACCTGATTAGAGAGCTCAAAAAATGGTGGACTTGGGGTGGGGAGATGGCTTAGTGGTTAAGTGCTTGCCTGTGAAGCCTAAGGACCCCGGTTTGAGGCTTGATTCCCCTATACCCACGTCAGCCAGATGCACAATGGGGTGCATGCATCTGGAGTTCGTTTGCAGGGGCTGAAGGCCCAAACATGCCCATTCTTTCTCTGTTTCTCTAAAATTTAAAAAAAAAATAGTGGACTGAATTCCTGAGGATGACCTCTGGTCTCCACACATGGGCATGTGTATCTGCACAAAATACATATATACATACATGCAAAATTAATAAATAAATAAAATTTACACCAGGCATGGTGGTGTATGCCTTTAATCCCAGCATTTGGGAGGCAGATGTACAAGGATCACCCTGAATTCGAGGACAACTTGAGACTACATAGTAAATTTCAGATCAGTCTGGACTAAAGTAAAACCTTACCTTGAAAAACCAAAATAAATAAATAAATAAATCACAATTTAAAAATCATATGGTCTTTCTAGCTATGTACCCAGTTATCGTAAAACAGTGAGTTCTCTGCATCCAGCCAGCAACTGTACCTAAGCACCTACTATGTTGTGGGTCCTCTTAGGTCTAACCATGTTATTTATCATTATCACTAATCATTAGCATTTATCATTACTAATGGGATCCATGATCTCTCAGAGTTTATTTTGTTGTAGGAAGATGGTCAGTTAAACAAGCAATCACACATCCTGGACTATGTTGTAACCATAGTGAAGAAGGAAAGGGTAGTGGTAGAAGTGCTCACTGAGGGCATCTAGCCATAGCAGAGGCCTTTTAGAGGGATTACATATCAACTTATACCTGAAACATGAGTGAAAATCATCAGACGAGTGTGACAGGTGGAGTATTCCAGTCGAGGATAATAGCGTACATGAAAGTTCAAATGAAAAAGAATATGTGGTACGATACAGTATGTCTGAAGCATGAGTTAAAAGGAGCCAAGGGTTCTTTGACTTTCGTGAACAGTTCATTCTTCCACTGTCTATAGCATTTGTTTCCTCAAACTTCAAGGTATTTCCTAGTCCAAATCCATTATTAATCCCCCTTTATCTCTCAGAACAGAATCTTACTAATATTTATAGACAAAACAGATACCACCACAGAAGACCTTGTCAAGTCCCTACTGTTAAACACAAAAACCAGCATTTAGTTCTGCCCATCCTGAGTGCTTTCCTCAGTCTGGCCTTTCACAGTACAGCTGAAGCCTGCCTCCTATGTAAGATAACTATCGTTTTTGTTTGTTTTTTGAGGTAGGGTCTCCCTCTAGCTCAGGCTGTCCTAGAATTCACTATCTAGTGAGTTCTTGTGGCCTCCTACCTCTGCCTCCCAAGTGCTGGGATTAAAAGTGTGTGCCACCAAGATAACTATCTTGATTCATTGAACCTAATTTTCCTCTGGCTCTCCCTGGAAACTTGTTTATTCTTCTACATTCTCTTATATATTCATCCTCCCTGTCTTCTATTCCATATCCTCTAAGTAAATAGTGATCTATTTCTAACTTTTACTTTATGGCAAAGCTTCTCCCAAGAGTCATGTATATTTACATCTATACCTGCTTGCCTCCTAGTCACTCTCCAGTTTATTCTAACCCAGTTATCACCTCTCTTCTCCAATGTGTGGTTTACACCAAGTCACAAATGACAGCCATGCCACTATACCAAAAGATGACAGTCTATAGTCTTTATCACCTTTGATGTCTCAAAGCACCTGACACATGTTCTTTCTTTTTTATTTCTTTCCATTAATTCATACCCATTTCTCATAATTTTCCTCTACATTTCTTGTTTATTCTTTCTAAATATTTTATTTTTATTTTTTATTGTTTTGTTCATTCTTATTTATTTATTTGAGAGTAACAGAGAGAGAGAGAGAGAGAGAGAGGGAGAGAATGGGCACACCAGGGCTTCCAGCCACTGCAAACGAACTTCAGACTCATGCGCCCCCTTGTGCATCTGGCCAAAGTGGATCCTGGGAAATCCAGCCTTAAACTGGGGTCCTTAGGCTTCACAGGCAGGAGCTCAACCACTAAGCCATCTCTCCAGCCCTCTAAATATTTTCAAGATGTACCCTTTATGAAGTCATTAAATCTTTAAGTTCCTCAAAGTTTGGTTTTGAGTCTTCTTCTCAATATAAAATCAGTACTCCTTATATGAAAACACAACTGCAACCTTGATCACTATCTTTATGTAAGTAATTTATAAATGTATGTCTTCAGGCCCACACACAATTGTGGGTTCCAAAGCTATGTATATAAACCTCTACATACTTAGCATCTCACTTAGTTGTCTTAAATGCAATTCAAACTCTTTTTTCCAAAAATGAACTCATAACCACTGTGCTCTTCCTTCCAAACATAAAAATATACTTTAAAAAACCTTCTTCAATTATTTCCTGTCTCAGCAGATGGTGCCACAATTAACCTATGTTCTAAGACAGAATCATATTTTGCATTTCGCTTTCATTACCTGCTTCTAATTTATTGCTAAATCCAGTTAATTTTGTCTTGACCATGTCTCCTGAACCCATATCCTTTTCTCCGTTACATACCTGCCACCTTCCTCATCAAAACTATCACTACCTCCTAACTAGGCTATTACAATGATCTAGCTATCAACCTCAGTGCAACTTCTCTTACCTTGATCAATGGATTGATCTTTTGCAGACACAAATCAGGATTTCCAGTGCTGGCCAAGATGTAATAAATCTATTACAATCTCTCTCCCCCAATATATGCAACCAAAACATGACTGTGCAAAGTCTATACTTACAAAATATTGGAGAGAGAAGTTAACTTAAAGAATCAAGCAACGTGGTAGTAACTTTCCATATATTTTCCTCTTACTACCAATGTCAGTAAAAGAACTATGCAGTGGAGGACATTCAGCAAAATTTCCAAGAGCAACCCTATAGAATTTTTTGTTTGCTTGTTTTTAATTTTTTTGTTTATTTTCATTTATTTGAGAGCGACAGGCAGAGAGAGAGAATGAGTGCGCCAGGGCTTTCAGCCACTGCAAACGAACTCCAGACACAGGTGCCCCCTTGTGCATCTGGCTAACGTTGGTCCTGTGGAATAGAGCCTCAAACTGGGGTCCTTAGGCTTCACAGGTAAGCACTTAACCACTAAGCCATCTCTCCAGCCAAAGCCCTGTATTTTTGAATAGAGAACCATGGAAAGAGTTTCTTGCTAGTGGAAAAACAGTAAAATTTACATATATTCTCTTTTTTCTGTCTCTCCTCTCCCTCCCTCCCTCTCTCTCTCTCTCTCTCTCTCTCTCTCTCTCTCTCTCTCTCTCTCTCTCTCTCTCTTTTTCTCTCTATCCCCAGATGTAGACCCCAGGACCCTAGTCATAAAATATATGTGTATGTATTTGCATCATATACAACCAAAGCTCAAAAAAAGTCTTTCTAGCCGGGCGTGGTGGCGCACGCCTTTAATCCCAGCACTTGGGAGGCAGAGGTAGGAGGATTGCCATGAGTTCAAGGCCACCCTGAGATGACAGAGTGAATTCCAGGTCAGCCTGGACCAGAGTGAGACCCTACCTCGAAAAACCAAAAAAAAAAAAAAAAAAAAAAAAGTCTTTCTAAGCAGAATTAGTAAGAGAAGCTCCATTGTGTAAATATTTTAGAAGAAAACCCTAGCTTTTTTCTCTCTCTCTCTAATTTCCTTTTGCTCTGATGACTTTGTCCCAGCCATAAAAAAAATATGTAATAACAAAACAGGCAAGAATACTTCAAGGGAAATATTGTCTTTCTGGTGAAGGGCATCTTAGAACCAGAGCGAGTAGAGAGAATCATAAAAAGAAGAATGCTAGAGGAGAAAATCCCTTTAATTTCATGTATAAACCCCTCATCCATACATGTATGGCATAGACCCAAAGCAGCATAAGAGCTGCTTTAAGAAAGAGACTATGATACATTGTAAACCATGCTTAAGTCCCAAACTAACTCAAGTGATGGCTATAAGAGATATATACAAAGAAGCCTAACCAATTTAGAAAATAGCACGGATATTGTGACTATTCCACAGAAACCAAAATAAAACTTGTAGTCTGAATCTAAACAGAATGATTTATTGATCTTTAAAACAAAAATAAAAACAAAAAAAAATTCGCTAGACTAAAACCCCAATTTTTACAAAATATCCAAAATTTTCAGGATACAGTCAAAGTCTACTCAACATACAAACAAGGGAAATTTGATCAATTTTCCAGAAAAAAATAAATTCAACATGTTGGTACTAACCTCAAGATAACTTAGATATTGAAAATATTAAAGACCTTAAAGTAGCTATTGCAACAATGCTGAAGCATAGAAAAACACTCTTGAAATAAATAGAAAAAAAAAAAAAACAAGTTCCCAGCAGAAAGACTATTTAAAAAAAAAAAAGAAGAAGAAGAACCAAACCAGGCATGGTGGTGTATGCCTTTAATCACAGCACTTGGGAGGCAGAGTTAGGAGGATTGCAATGAGTTTGAGGCCACCCTAAGAATACATAGTGAATTCTAGGCCAGCCTGGGCTAAAGAGAGACCCTACTTCAAAAAAGAAAAAAGAGAACCAAGGTCAGGCATGGTTGTACATGCCTTTAATTCCAGCACTCTAGTGACTGATGTTGGAAGATCACCCTGAGTATGAGGCCAGCCTAGAGCTAGAGTGAGTTCCAGGTCAGCCTGACCTAGAATGAAACCATGCCTTGATTAACCCACAAAAGAGAAAGAAAGCCAAATAGAAATTTAAGAATTGGAAATTACAACATTTAAACCTGCAGATTGATAAGTTCAATAGCATGATTAATGAAGATAAAAGAGGAATGAGTTAGTGACTTTAAGAGCTATTCCTAGAAATTGCTCAAACTGAAAAAGGAAAGCAACAGAAATAAGCCCTATGAAACAACACTAAAGGGTCTAAAATTTATTTCATTGTAATTCTACAATGAGAAAATAAAGAGAATAGATATAAAGGAATAAATAAATTTTCCCCATTTGAGATTAAAGGCAAAAGTAAACTGCAAACAAAACTGATTCAGTGAAAATCACATCCAGATATATATCACAATTGAACTCCTGAGAAGAAAACATATTTTTTAAAATATTGGAAGTACACACATTATCTATAAGGGGATATGATTCAAGTGATTGTGAATTTCTAATAGTAAGCAATGGAGTCCACAATTCAATAGAACACCATGGATACTTCAACACTATTCTGTCAGTAAATGATAGAGGAAATAGAAAATGAACCAGCATGTTGAAGACTTGAACAATACTATTAATCAACTTTACCTGACATTTATAAACTACTCCACCTAAAAACTTTTGTTTTCTATTACCAATAACTAACTATCCACAGTGAATTTGAAGGCAAATAGGCCTTTCTTAATGTTATGTTATTCTTGCAAACTAACCTGAATGTGCTGAAATTTCATATTTTTTAACAAACTGTTTCAAATTTCATGAAAGCCCTTTTGGAAGATTTTTTTAAGTATTAGAAAATATATTTTTAGTATTAGAAAATTCTGTTTCTTTATCTCTGTGTTTGTGTTATCAAGAGTCAGGGAAAAAAGGAAGTGTGTTTGTATGATAATTATATGACATTAGCTTTTAGCAACAAAAAATATGATGAGGAGAAAAGTAATCCCATTTATTTCCAAAATGCATTCTTCATTTCCAGGTTTGTTTGGAAAAGTGAATACTTTTTCACAGTATTAAAACACCAAAGTGTTGCACACCTTTAATCCCAACACTTGGAAGGCAGAGGTAGAGGATCACCATAAGTTTGAGGCCACCCTGAGACTACATAGTGAATTCCAGGTCAGCCTGAACTAAAATAAGACCCTACCTCAAAAAGCCAAAAAAAAAAAAAAAAGAGAGAAAAAACACAAAATTTGCATTGAAGATATGTGTGTCTGCATAAATTGGTAAATGTATGTATGTATGTTTTTATGTGTATGTGCAAATATGTGTGTATATGGAGAGAATATGAATAAATACTAGCAAATATCCTATGAGATCTGATGAAGGCATCATTGCTTGTACCTGATCATGTGGCTAGAGAAGAACTTACACAAGAACTAGGAAGGATCCTTTCTGTCACATTCTTGTTTATAAATTATTTATTTATTTATTTATTTATCTATTTGAGAGATAAGCAAATAGAGAATGGGCATGCCAGGGCCTCTAGCTGTTGCAAACAAACTCAAGACACATGTGCCACCTTATGCATCTGGCTGATGTGAGTACTGGGAAATCGAACCTGGGTCATTAGGCTTCACAGGTAAGTGCCTTAACTGCTAAGCCATCTCTCCAGCCCTGCTCTATCATTTTCTTCTGGTTCACTTGTGCTTATGTTCTGAATAGTCTCTTAATTTAATTCTCTATTTAGTGACAGATATTGCTTGTATTCTACTGGTCCACTTGAGGTTCAATAGATCAATTGACACATAATACAGTTAACATAATCAATAAATCCACTACAAGTCACTAATCACCTGAAATATACCCTAACAGACTGTTTGCCACTGTTAAATCTCCTTCAGAATTTTCTCTTCCCCCTGTATATCCCTTGATCATACTTATAAGCATCTCATATACAAACTGAATAGATGCATCCACATCTACTTCCACACTAAATAATAACAAAGTTCAATTACTTTCTTATTTTATATAAAAATATATATAACTTAGCTGGACATAGTGGCACACGCCTTGAATCCCAGCATTAGGGAGGCAGAGGTAGGAGGATGGCCATGAGTTCGAGGCCACCCTGAGATTATATAGTGAATTCCAGGTCAGCCTGGGCCAGAGTGATACCCTACCTCAAAAAAAAAGAATATATATATAACTTGTGATATATTAAAAAAAGGAATAGAAATAGAGGGTACATTTCCCCTCCATTCCTCTCTCCATGTTACACACATTCCATGAACAGATTAAAGAAATTTATATTATAGCAAATACATTTTAGGAAACATATGACAGACAACCCAGATTATTACAACTTGATTTTTATACAAATTAAATAACTTTCATTTACTCTGTTTTAAATTAAGAGTCTGGCCTCCCACCAATACTTCTCTTTCCTCTACTCTAGGTTATGTCTCCATTTTGGTTTTGAGAATACCATAACTTTCCATTCATAGTATAAACCACTGACTGTTAGCTAAATCATGTGACAGAACAACATTTAAGTATGTGACAATATGATATGCAGTTAGAATAAAAAGAAATTTGCCTATTTTATATAGGTAGAATAAAAGAATTATGTATATATAAGGATGAATCTTGACAAAGAAAAATTATCAGAAACATAGGACAAAAGGTTGGCAACAACTGCCCTAAATAGTAAGACTGGGTAATTTCTGTCTCTCTGTGTATATGCTTTATGTTTCTTAAAGTATCTTCAATCATTTTTTTTTATTCTAAGGATGGAGTATTACTTTTAATATATTAATAGTATATGTTTTACCTTGTTATTACATAACAAGGTTACTATGAAATATAATAACTATACAGTATCCATTCCACTCCTTCATCAAAGGGTTAAAAGTCCACTGTGGGGCTGGAGAGATGGCTTACCGGTTAAGCGCTTGCCTGTGAAGCCTAAGGACCCTGGTTCGAGGCTCGGTTCCCCAGGTTTCACATTAGCCAGATGCACAAGGGGGCGCACGCGTCTGGAGTTCATTTGCAGAGGCTGGAAGCCCTGGCGCGCCCATTCTCTCTCTCCCTCTATCTGTCTTTCTCTCTGTGTCTGTCGCTCTCAAATAAATAAATAAAACATTTTTTTTAAAAAAAGTTCACTGTGTACCAGCCACTAATTTTAGACTTCTTGGCCAGAATACTGTGTAGAAGTAGACTCTATCCCAGCCCTAATGAAGAACCAGACAAGAACTGATAGTTTAAAATATAACAGCAATACAAACTATGAATGCAGAGGACATGAAGCTATAAAAACCCCAAAGTAAGATATACCCTGGAACAGTATAGAAACAAGATACTTTAATACTGGAGAAGGTTTTATCTCTTATTTAAAACATTTTAGGGCTGGAGAGATGGCTCAGCAATTAGGGCATTTGCCTGTAAAGCCTAAGGACTCAATTCAGTTGCCCACATAAAGCCATATGCACAAGGTGGCACATGTGTCTGGAGTTTATTTGTAGTGGCTAGAGGCCCTGGTGTGCCCAAAACAATTCTCTCTCTCTCTCTCCCTCTTTGTTTCTCTCACTCTCTTGAAAATAAAAAATATTTTAAAACATTTTAAATGAAATTAATTTGCAATCAAAGCCAGTTTGTAATAATATGAGGGTTATCTGCAGCTTTCTATTATCTGTTTTTCCAGTCCCTTCTATTAAGATCAATAATGAGGGCTGCAGAGATGGCTCAGTGGCTAAAGGCAATCATTTGAAAAACTTTCTGGCCTGGGGTCAATTCCCCAGTACCCATGTAAAGCCAGACACATCAAGTGGCACATGTATCTGAAGTTTGTTTGCAGTGTCAAGAGGCTCTAGCCTGCCCATATTCTTTCTTTCTTTCTTTTTTTGTTTCTTTCTTTCTTCCTTTCTTCCATTTTTCCTTCCTTCCATTTTTCCTTCCTTCCTTTCTTTCTCCCATAAATAATTTTTTTAATAATTTTATTTATTTATTTGAGAGTGACAGACACAGAGAGAAAGACAGATAGAGAGAGAGAGAGAGAATGGGCACGCCAGGGCTTCCAGCCTCTGCAAATGAACTCCAGACGCGTGTGCCCCCTTGTGCATCTGGCTAACGTGGGACCTGGGGAACCGAGCCTCAAACCGGGGTCCTTAGGCTTCACAGGCAAGCGCTTAACCACTAAGCCATCTCTCCAGCCCTCATAAATAATTTTTTTAAATATTTTATTATTTTATTTTTATTTATTTATTTGAGAGAGGGAAAGAGGCAGAGTGAGAGATAGAGATAGAGAGAGAGAGAGAGAGAGAGAGAGAGAGAATGGGTGCACCAGGGCTTCCATCCATTGCCAACAAACTCCAGACACATGTGCCACCATGTGCATCTGGCTTAATAGGGGACCTGGAGAATCGAACCTGGGTCCTTAAGCTTCACAGGCAAGAGCCTTAACCACTAAGCCATCTCTCCATAAATAATGTTTTTTTTAATTTTTTTTCATTTTAATTTATTTATTTGAGAGTGATAAAGAGGCAGATAGAGAGAGAGAGAGAGAGAGAGAATGGGCACGCCAGGGCCTCCAGCCATTGCAAACGAAATCCAGACATGTGCGTCCCTTGTGCATCTGGCTAACGTGGGACCTGGAGAATCAAGCCTCAAACCGGGGTCCTTAGGCTTCACAGGCAAGCACTTAACCACTAAGCCGTCTCTCCAGCCCTCCATAAATAATTTTTTAAAGGAGATCACTAACAGGTTGGAGAGATGGCTCAGCAATTAAGGCACTTACTTGCAAAGCAGAATGGCCTGGCTTTGATTCCTTGGTACCCACGTATAGCCAGATGCACAAAGTGGCATGTGTGTCTGGAGTTCATTTGTAGTGGCCAGAGGCCCTGGCATGTGTTTTCTCTCTCTCTCTCTCCCTCTCTCTCCCCCTCTCTCTCTCTCTCTCTTTCTCTCTCTCTCTCTCTCTCTCTCTCTCTCTCTCTCTCTCTCTCTCTCTCTCTCTCTCTGTTCCTCTCTGTCTCCTTGCAAAGAAAAAATATTTTTAGGGCTGGAGAGATGGCTTAGCGGTTAAGTGCTTGCCTGTGAAGCCTAAGGACCCCGGTTCGAGGCTCAGTTCCCCAAGTCCCACCTTAGCCAGATGCACAAGGGGACGCACGCGTCTGGAGTTCATTTGCAGAGGCTGGAGGCCCTGGCGCGCCCATTCTCTCTCTCCCTCTATCTGTCTTTCTCTCTGTGTCTGTCGCTCTCAAATAAATAAATTAATTAATTAAAAATATATATATTTTTAAAGATCAATAATGAAGAGTTTCTTGAATTTTCTGAAGCATCAGATAGTGCTTTGCCCTTGGAAAGACTACTTCAGTGAAATTAAAAAGATTCTAAAACAGTCTTTAAACCATTTCATGGTCTTTCTGAAGAGTGAGAATTAAAATAAAGTTTGTAATCTAACCATATATTAAAATTATGATGATCAAACTTATGTTTATGCCTATATATGAATGCTACTCTCAAATTTGGTTAGAGAAGCTTCTATTTTCAGATGGTGGTGACAACTGGGGTGATTCAAACATGGTCAAAGTGCTGCAAAGTGACTGGAGTGTTCAGAACTGAGACATCTCTATCACATCCTCTGAGGCTCAGGGACCATTGCAGAAGAGGCAGTGGAAAGAATGTAAGAGCCAAAAGAAGTGCTGTCATCCATATACAAAGTAGCCCCCATATTTATGACCTCACAATTGCTGACATTACCTACACAAGACCTGCATAATAAGCAGAAAAAGTGACATCAAAATAGAAGAGAGACAAGTTGGAAAGATGAAGGGGATTCAGGGGAGGGGAGATTAGGGAGGGGGAAAGGGGAGTGGTGGGAGGGGATTGTGATCATGGCATATTGTCTATATTTATGGAAGTTGTCAATAAAAAAAGCTTTTTAAAAGTATGACAAGATGGGCTGGAGAGATGGTTTAGCAGTTAATGTGTTTGCCCGCAAAGCCAAAGAATCTTGGTCGATTCTTCAGGACCAACAGTAAGCCAGATGCACAAGGGGACACATTCATCTGGAGTTCGTTTGCAGTGGCTGGAGGCCCTGGTGTGCCCATTCTCTCTCTCTCTCTCTCTCATAAATAAATAAATAAATATATTTTTAAATGTATGACAAGAAGACAAATCCTAAGAGATGTAAAAATTCTAGTGAGCCAATTCCTAGAGAGATTAGTCTCATTGATCATGGTATATCCTCTTGTCAGATTGTTACCTTGCTAAGCAAGAAGTGGCCTTCTTTGTCTTTTTTTCTTTTTTTTTCTTTTTGGTTTTTCAAGGTAGGGTCTCACTCTAGCCCAGGCTGACCTGGAATTCACTATGGAGTCTCAGGGTGGCCTCGAACTCACGGTGATCCACCTACCTCTGCCTCCCGAGTGCTGGGATTAAAGGCGTGCACCACCACGCCCGGCTCTTCTTTGTCTTTTGTGATAAGTTTTTGTTTGATATCTATTTTATCTGATAAAATTATAGTTATACCTGCTTGCTTTTTATTTCCATTTGCTTGGAATATCATTTTCTACCCTTTCACCCTGAGGAGGTGCCTGTCTTTAGTGGTGAGGTGGGTTCACTGAAGACAACAGATTTTGGGGGGGAGAAGGTCTAAAGATCAGTGAAAGGTATTTGGGAATCATCAAGTTAATGGCAAAGATGTTAAAATACAATATTGAATTCATTTTAGATACAGTTTGATGGACATTGTCAATTTTATCATTCTTTCCTTTCCAATCTGAACATTTCACCAATGTGTAAGACTTAAAAGCAAGCTGCATTAAAATCTAGCTTCTGTAGTGTACTCCTAAAAATGCTAGACAACCATAAATTAATGTATATTATCATCTCATCTAGTTTTTACTAGATTGTTCTCTTCAGGCATTTTAGAGGTTCAATGATTTTTCAGATACTTAAGTCATTTCTGTCAGCACAATTGCTTGCAGTAACTTGCTGGAAGCCTAAATCTACTATGTCTCTTTCCTTGCAGAAAATGCAAATCTTTCCAAACATATTGAGGTTTCCATTGTAAAAAATATATATATATATAGTCTCCCATTCTGTAAGGTTCTAACTCGCACTGCATGAAGGAAATGTTAGAGAAGGCCCACCATTTTGCCCATTATCATTTGTCCATTTTGATGGTCCTACCCAGTGTCAGATCACACCTGAGATATGCCAAAACTACTTACCATTCTTTAAGAAGACTTGATGATTAGGATCTGAAGCAACTGCACTGTGACCCTGTGGACAATTCAGTTGCTGAATTTGGGCACAAAATTGAATGTTGATTAGTGTCTGTTTCCTTTTTGGTTGAAGAAAGATGATAGTAAGCTGTTCTTTTTCTTTCTTTTCTCAGAAAGATTAGAAAAAAGGCAATGTGTCATAGCTAACAACTCTCTTTGCTCCATTACTACTGGCCTAGCAGCTGAGAGAATAAATGATTTCACTGATTAGAAAATGAATCTTGAAAATGCAAGAGCTGCATGGAATACTAGCACAGAATTGCACAGGTATTTGAATGAATGCTGGAGGACAAATTCATTTACAATTAACACCAGTGAAAGCACAATATTAAAGATGCATATTTGGGTGCAATGATCATTAATAATATTAGTGCTGTCTTGTTACATAAATCCAAGAATCATTTGGTATTTATACATGCTTTTCTTAGAAAATTATTTCCATTCACAATGATCCATGAAAATATAGGCCTTGCTGCTTAAAACAGATCCATTTTTGTGGAGGAAGCTTTATTTCAACAGGATAACAAAATTGAAGAGAAGCTGTATGAGTGAAGTATTGATAGTGATGGCCATACTGACATTATATGTGTGTGTTAGAATATATATATATATGTATATATATATGTATATGTGTATATATATATATATATATATATATATATATATAACACACTGATAAACATTCTCACATAGAACACTTGTTGGAAAGACATTAGAGAAGAAATGCTAAACAGGAGATGGTCAAAACTAGTGGATTTTATTTATTTGTCAGTCATCTCTTTCATCTTTCCTCTTTTGTGAAGAAAGCTAGAGTCCTTCATTCAGTAGGTCCTAGCACCAAAGATCAAACCATGTAAAAACACCACTCAACACACACCATCCACAAAGAAAATTCAGTGTGTGTGTCCCTGCTTAATCTCAATATGTGACAAATCATCGTAATCTCATGGCTTAGCAATGAATATCAAATAATACAAAATAAAGATTAAATATAGATCAGATGAATTAAAAACATAGGAGTAAAATTATAAACAAAAATAAATTTGTGATATTATTGATGCCAAGCTTATATGGTGTCCAAATAAGAAAACTAAGACTATCAAGAGTAGTAACAGAGTTTTGGAGTCAAAATTCTAACAAAAGAAAGGTCTTCAAAAGCTCAAGTCTCAATTCCATCGTTTTTTAAATAAGTAAACCAAAATGTACAATCTTGATTTGGTTCTCAGTACCACCTATAAATTCTCTTCCATTGAGGGAGCCTCATACAATCAGAGAGCAGTTGATAGCCCCGTTCTGCTGTGTGCCACTATTGAGTTTTGCACAAAGTCACAGTGATGATTGTCAGCTGTTATAGAACTAGAAGTCCATATTCTTTTGTTTGCTTTTATTATGAACTTCACTCTATATGAATATATTACATACTAGTAATATTCCCATAAGGTTGTCTTACATCCCTTCTCCCCTGTGACCATTCTACTAAGGGTCCTCCTCAGTAGGGTTATTGGTATTTACTGTGGAGTAATGAGTGCATGAGTCAATCACTGTTGGGGGATAGTGCCTTGGGATACTCTTTCCCATCCTATGATTCTTACAGTTTTTCCACTCCCTCTTTCACAATGTTCTCTGAGCTTTAGAAGGCATGATATAGGTCTACCGTGGTGTTGAGTTCTCTGTAGCCTCTGATTTTCTGTTTTGTTGAGCTTTGAGTCATCTCAGTACCTACCACCATCTCTGTAGGGAAAGTTGTCAGACTAGTAGTGAGAGCAGCACTTGGTTTAAATTACCACTACCTCTGTAGTGTCTCCTGGGCCCTGGCTGATATGATGGAGAGGATTCCTCTCCTGCTTGGCAGTTGACATTCTTTTCTTGTTGCACTGATGGATCTATGTTCTCCCCCATGTTTACTGCCATCTGAAAAAAAAAGTACATATTCTCCAACCAAGAGTGAAAGCAGCAAGGATTGAAGTGGATAAGCATAGTCATTTAAGATACTTTTTGATGGGCATGCCCTATCTTTTTGGCCAAATAACAGTGGGAGTTCAGAGTCTATGACTCTCTTACCTACAGGACTCTAACTTGGTTCTCAGTGCTACCTATGATTTCTCATCCACTGAAGGTTCCTTATGTCCAATAAGAGAGCAGTTGATAACCCGCATAGGCTACCACTATTGAACAGGTGTGAACATCTTGCCCAGCTGGCTGATTTTGTAGCATGCAGGATCAAGCAGGGAATCACTCTGTTCATGCTGTTAGTGAATATTATACCCAAGCAGCTTGCATAATAGAAGCTCATATTCAATCTCTTATTTCTCTTCAGGAACTAAGAAGATAGTTTCCTACCTCTGAAGAAGCTAAGCCATTCTTCTGACAATTTAAAGACATTTGGCTCCTTCAAGGGTACCATCTTATGTTAGAAAAGAACAAAACAGTGTGAGTACAACACATCTCTATTTATAATTTTAAAACAAAATTCTCATGAAATTCTTTGAATTCTCTGAAATGAACTCAATTTGTTATATGAAAAATAATTTCATGGCTATGTTGTTATGCTATGTATTTATCTCAGGAAAGCAATAAAAGAATACTGTTCTATGAACAGAGCTACCAGATTCTATTATTTGATACTCCTGATAGACAGTAGTCCTTTTTTCAAATGGCATCTGGCCAAGATTGCAGGTTTCAAAGAGTATCTCCACTATGCTCAATCATTTTATCTCCCTCTATTAAAAAACCATATTGAGGTTTCTAGAATCCACAGCAATCAATCTGCTTGATTAATGAAAATTTTCAAAGCTTTTGTTGTCTTGGCACTGGCTCTCAAAAAAAAAATAGATGCTCATTTCCTCCTCCATTTTGTGGTTGCTGAAAAAGTGAGGGACTTGGTAATAAATATTTGTTATCTCCCTTATGGTAGGGTTATTACTTTACTCAGTTCCAGAGCTAAGGAAAATGTCTATCATGTCATTAATAGTAAACAAAGCTGTACCATGTGTACAATAATAAATTAAACTCATCCCAGCCCATCTGTGCATCACCATTCATAGGCATTTGTCAAATGAAGGTTCGGAAGAATGTACAGGTCCTTAGTCCTCTCACTATGGAAGTAATCTGTGGGAGGAGGTGAGGTAAGTCATAAAATATTATTATACAAAGTGAGCAACCTCTTTTCCCAAAGAAGCTTTGGGCAATGAAACAAAATTCTAGATTATTGCTGCTCCAGGGTTAAAGAAAAAAGAAAGGAAAAATCATCAAGGCTCATTTGATCTTACCGAATCAACAGAGCCGCCTCCTGTGGAAATTAAGCAGCTGCAGCAGGGCAAGAATCAGTCTGGATTTGTTCACTTTTTCCTTTTCTTGGCTAATTCAGAACGGCTCCCTCAATGTGCTAGAGAGCCTTTTCCAAACACCGCTTTGCAAAAAAATTTCACTCACAACATTTCTACTGTTTCTGTTCATTAATCATTCTCTAACAAACTGCACTATAAGGATTTGTCATTCTGACAATAAATCTTTGTTCTCTTTCACTTTAAAGCTCCCACACCTTCTTGACCAATACTTAGCCTAACACATACCATAAGTTAGTGCTTCTGAAACTTTAATGAGCATATAACTATCTAGGGATCTTGTGACAGTGCATATTCTGATTCAGTAGACCTAAAGTGGGGCCCGATAATCTGCATTTCTAGCAAGCCTCAAGTAATTCCAATGCTGACGTCAGCGGGCCGTTTTTGTAAGAAGCAACATCTTCAGTAGCCCATCTTCTCCCTTGCAATTTCAAGTGTCATAGAAAGATAATAATTAAAGAAGCTTATATTAAAAGGCAAGATTTAAAAAAATATTTTACATACATAAATTAGGTGTAAAATCTAGAGTTGCAACATATTGTTTCTTTTTAAGTTACAACATCCTGTGACCCTAACACTCAGATAAGTATTGAAAATTAATAAAATAAATATCAAGGTGTGGGCTGGAGAGGTGGCTTAGTGGTTAAGCACTTGCCTGTGAAGCCTAAGGACCCCAGTTCGAGGCTCGGTTCCCCAGGTCCCACATTAGCCAGATGCACAAAGGGGCGCATGCGTCTGGAGTTCGTTTGCAGAGGCTGGAAGCCCTGGTGTGCCCATTCTCTCTCTCTCCCTCTATCTGTCTTTCTCTCTGTGTCTGTCGCTCTCAAAATAAATAAATAAATAAATAAATTTTTAAAAAAATAAATATCAAGGTGTTCTTATGAATGGTCATACCTTCCAGGGGCTTTACAACTGTTTTCAGTATGTTTTCTACTCATCTAGATGATAATCTTCCTAAAGCAAAAAGAGACATCTACCATTCCATTTTAATAGCTCCTCACTATGAAGCTGCATAACCCGATCCAACCAACATCACTGAATACCTACTCTATGACTGATGGCACACTGAGCCCTGGAGATGCTAAAAGGGGTAAGAAAAAAAATCATACTCTCAAGGAGTTTAGCAGAAAGGATAATGTTCTCCCTGAATCACTTAAACACAGCATGTGTTCAAGAACTAACTAAATACAACACTACACAGGCAAGACCATCTTATGGTATAAAGGTAAATATGCTAATTGCCAATTTATAATACTTTAAATCCAAATCACCTCCTATGTCAACTTCATACAAGTTTCTATTTCTTTTATAGAGACATAAATGATAGCAAATCAAGTGACCAAACAAATGAGAAAAATGAAAATAACATAAACTGTATTCTTAATTTTTAAGAAGATTTGATTTCTCTAATATAAATGTATTCTATACTACTGGAGTGGAAAACTCACAAACAAACCATCAAAAGAAAGATACATTCTTTTGCCTGCTACTTAGCAGATCAGTCACACAAAGGTTAAAAAATAAAATTTCTATATTCCTTATCTAAGGGGACTCAATCAAGAAATACTCCTTTCAACCTTCATTGGGCTGAGAAGAATCAGATGTAAAGAAAAAATCTGCCCTGCTTCAAAATGATGAAAATATCACTGTGATATCAAAGACAGCTCTGGGTCACTCCACAAGAGGTTTTAATCTCAATATAAAAGTGTCTTATCGACTGTCACTGTGATGGAAATCAAGAATGATACAGACTAATATTTTAATTATCAATTTTAAAATCCAGCTATTGGCCTTCTCTAGCACATCTCACAGTGTTATCACTGATATTCCTAGTTGAAACTTCCTTATGTGCCTTTTGGGGGACTGAAAAAAAATGTTTGAATACTTGACATTTTTGGTGCAGCAACAGTGACATCCAGTGGGTAGCAAGATTACCCCAAAATTCTGTATAAATTCTGGATGATTAGGATATCCCAAAAAACTGTTGTTAGCTATCCATGGTAACTTAGTATGAAAATTAGACATTTTTAAGTCCCTTGAGGCAACAATGTGCTTCATTATTACATGAGTTAATAGGCAAGGTAAAGTCATATAATGTGTAACTGGCCAAGGTATTGCCAGTGTCTTCTCAAGTCAATGCCACTGGTTGCATAAACAGATAAATAAATAAATAAGTTATTACTGATTTTATAAGAAACATTCTTTAAATATTTGCTTTTCAGTAAGTTTTATTTATTTTGAGCCATTTGATTACCTAAAATGCTTCCAATTACCAAAAATTTTGTAAGAAACTTAATTATTATATTTTCCATTAGATATTTCCTTATTTATATTCTTTATGTATATATTTGCAATAGATTATATATATTTTAATATATTTACATTTAATTTGCATTTTATGTTGTTAGTGGCTAATAGCTGTATACCATAAATACAATGTTCATGGACTTCCAAATTTTATTTCAGTACTTTGTTTTTAGCACTACTTCACGATATTAATGTCATTTCAGTTTTAAGCCACTAAGTATACTGGAACTAACTTCTGGCAAATAGACATGACAGAATTATAATCTTTTGGAGAAAACAATTGTTAAACAAATATTAATCTCTCAGGCATAGTGAAATGAGGCTAACTACCTAGACCCTGAGAACTATCAGAATAGTCACAGATATTGTTGAAATTTCTCTGAGAGTAAAATTGGATTTTAATTCATTTTGTGAAAGGAACAAAAGAAGGAAAGACACTTGAATTCAATTCAATAACCCAGATGATCTTCCACTTCAAAACAAAGAGGAAAAAGAGAAAGCAGTAGCTTTAAAAAATACTCAGCAATTCATCTGAGTATATATTATACATCTCAAAAAAGTGATCCATTCATCTATCACATTCACCAAATAGAAAAAAATATCAAATTTTATGCAATTTCAAAGTCACTAGGAAGTACAGAATTCTTGGGCTCAGACATTAACACAACAGATTTCATAAGGCATTGGAATCAGCCCATTAAATTTTCTAGACAAATTAAATGAGCATATAATGTTTATAGATAGATATAGATATAAATATAGAGATAGGTATATGGATATAGATACACATACATATATGCCACATACATATATGACAAAAAGGCAAGTAAACTCAAGAAAATACGTGGAACATAAAAATGCATTAAAAAAACTCCTAAGATATACAGTCTATTGATCATACACAACCCAATGTGATAGTTACCAGCTACATGTGGCCAGTTAGCATGTGAAATATAGTCAATCTAAAGTGAGATGTACTTTAAATATAAAATATATTTTAAAAAATGTCTCACTCTTCTACATCACCTACTCACTCATCTACAGCACCTAACCTGAATCTACCCAAAATACCTTACACACCCAGCAAGCATCTCATGGACTAGACACTAGGATGGAGGGGGAGGGAGGGGAGGGCATCGAAGGGGTGGGAAACACTAATCTAGACCCAAATGGCAATGGTACCATAAAATTCTACTTCCTAAAAGGCAGACCAAATGGCTGAACCTTCACCAGGCCCTTACAGGAAACACCGGAACCACAAGACACTGGAGAGGGTAGGATTAAGACTAACCTAAATCTTCTACATCTTCCCTCCCTCCCTCTCCCCATCTCCACCCTCTCTCTCTTCTAACTCTTGTATATTAGTTATTTTTTTCCTCATTTTCTTAGTGGGCACTGACCTGTAACTCCCAGTACCAGCATGGGGCTATCATCCACAGTGAGTTTTTGATCAGAGAAACCTACAAGGTTTCCTAAAAGAATGACAGAATTCTGTCAGAGTACTTGATGACCCACCAAAGATCAGTGGTAAGACCCTATTGCTGAAGACTCCATATGCAGCTGACATGTAAAATGGAACGGCATGGCTGGAGGCCAGGAGAGAGTCAGTCCCCAGACAGTCAGCATGTCTAGTGCCAGAAGGTGCTACATGGGCGACTGGGGGAAATGACCAATATCTGTCCAAGCAACTCATGGTCTAACCTACTTAGCAGCAAATAACCTGTTGTGATGCCCACACAAGTACAATAGTGGAACACAGCCACAGTGGGGAACCAACTGCTCTTGATTCGGCTGATCCCCTCAGTGGTGCGGGACCCATAGCTGGAGCTGAGAAACAAGTCAGAACCATATCCAAACATAACCCCACTCTTCAATATCAAACTACCAGCAATCACGGGCTACAAGAGGACCTATACCTATTAAACTCTGTATTAAAAAAAGTAAGGGTTCTCTCATTTGTCCTGGTGCTAACTTACTCTCTGTTGGAGATTCTGCTTCTCTTTTTCAGATAGATGCAGATCCTAAGGAAAGAGCCACCCCATCATACCTCAAAAAGGCCCTGACTGAAACTAAGGAAAATTGCAAATAAGCAAAGGTGCTGTTTTCCTGATAAACCAGATACCAGCACAAGGGGGAAGGAGACCAACACAGAGAAAAATCAATTCCTATCAAATCAGAGAGCCAGAGCCTCAGAGGCCCCCAACACCTCATCACTGAAGCAGACCAAAAATGAACCCAACATAGCTCAGGGAAATTTTGCGGAAGAGAAGGTGGAAAGTATGTCAGAGCCACATGTTGGGTCATGATATGCAGAGACATTTATCATTACCAATAACTGTGGGCTAACTCCACAATGCACGAACCATATACATCAACAAGGATGGGCCATTGGGGAGGGGGTAGGTCACGGATGAGCCTAATAATGGTACCAAACTGCCTGTATTTGCTGAATAGAAAACTAATAAAATATTTTTTTAAAAAAGACTTCAACAAAAATAAAAATATATATTTAAAAATGTGACAAACCTGAAGATGTCATACTCACTAGAGAAATGTTGAAAGCTCTTTTTGTAAGATCTAGAATAAGGCAGTAATGCCTAGTTCTATCAGATCGTAATCTATCTATCATCTTAACCAAAAAACTAAGAGTTGTGGGGTACAAAGACAATCAGTATTATTCCTATATACTAGCAGTTAACTACATGAAAAAAAAAAAAACATAGGCTGGGGAGATGCTCAGTGTTTAAAAGTGCAAGCTTACAAAGCCTGTCAGCTTAAGTTCATTTGCCTAGTGCATAAAGCCAGACACAAAAGGGACTGGAAGTATCTGGTATCTGTAGGCAGTGGCAAGAGACCCTAACATGCCATACACACACACAGCACCCATTCTCTCTCTCTCCCTCTATCTGTCTTTCTCTCTGTGTCTGTCACTCTCAAATAAATAAATAAATAAAAATTTAAAATAAAAATAAATAAAAAAAAAGAAATCAGCTTACATAGCTAGAAAACTTGAATAACTCTAATCAAAATGTGAAAGATCTATACACTTTAAACTACAAAAAAAAAAAAAACTGATGAAATGGTTGAAGAAGACAAATAAGTGAGAAGATAACCCATGATGTATAGATTCAGTGCAATTCCTATCCAAATATCAATGACATGTCTCACAGAAATAGAAAATATTTTCTAAAATTCTTATGGAACCAAAATAGATTCCCAATAGCCAAGGAAACCTTGAGAAATAACAAAACTGGAACTACTATACTAACTTACTTCAAGATAGCAAAAAAATAATAATAATAATAAAGCTGTAGCACTCAAAATAAATTTACTAGTTGAAGAGGTACATATCTGCATTCCCAGAACTTGGGGGGCTAATGCAGGAAGAATGTCATGAGTTCCAGGTTATCCTTGGCTACATAGCAAGTACCAAGCTAGCCTGAGCTACATCCTGTGCCCTTACCCAACCCCAATAAAAAGTAAAAAGCATGTCTTTAAATCTTAGCATGATTCTATCATTAGCATATCCCCACATCATCACTGACCTGAATAAGGAAAGCCTGATTCCAAAGTGGTTTGACTACATCAACCCTCATTAGGGTTCCTCAGGCTGGCCAAGGGGTTACCTAGCTTCTGAGATGAAACAGCAGACAAGAATGTTAGCATGATGATCAATGCTTATACCCAAATAATCATGACTTCACACCCAGTTTTATAACTGTGACTGTTTTTTCTTGGAAGAATTGGCAAAGGAATGGCAGCATACTGCTCATAGAACCCCATAGGAAACACAACTCTGATCCTCTTGGACACACTGAAGAATCAGGCTAAATGAAATATGTCAGGCACAGAAAGACAAGTTCCATATGAACTCACTGTCCCAGAAAACAAATTCCCTGGGGTGATGTGAGCACACATCTTCTCCCCAGATAGGTCACAGATGACAGACAAAGGATAATTACACCAAAACCATGTTTAGTGAACCAATGATTTGTTGTGGCTACTTACAGAGCAAGGTGAAGTTGCATGGAGTACTAGATGACTCAAGCTCCATCTCTAAAGCACACTCCACAAGCTGCTGGAAGCTCAGCTGGTTGGAGCACTGCATCACTGGCAAGCAGCTCAATCAGATAGTCTCCACACCAAGCAGTTGTTTCCCCTTTACATAGCCTTAGGGTGAGGTCTTGCAACCCTTTCTCAGACTTATTGACTTTCTGAGTCTTTGGAATAGCCTTCCTGCCCCCACCACAGGAAGGAATGCTTCACTTTCTAACTAACATAACCTTGGGGTGTGGTTATATGACCTTTAAGTTTTAAGTCTCCCAGCCTTGACTTCCTGAATCAGATACTCCTTGCTCTTTGGGGAGAATATTTCAGTTCAGAGGAATCTGCTACACAACATTCATTCACATGTAGAATCTTTAAAAATTGCATCTGGAGTTCGTTTGCAGCTGCTAGAAGTCCTGGTGCCCCATTTCCCTTCTCTCTTGGGCTGGAGAGATCCCTTTTCTCTCTCTCCTTGTAAATAAAGAAATAAAATATTTTTTCAAAAAAACAATCTTATCAAAGTATATCTCTGGTTACCAAGAGCTGCGATGGGATGGGCAATGGAGAAATATTGGACAAAGGTTATAAAATTTTAGTTAAATAGGAGATATAAGTTGAAGATATTTATTGTGAAATATGGTGATTATGGTTAATAATATATTCCACATTTGAAAAATTATAGGAAAATGAGTTTTAAAGTGTTCTAATCACAAAATGATAACTATGTGAGGTAATACATACATTCATTAACTAGATTTACACATTCTGTAATGTACACACCATACTTCAAACATTGTACACAGTAAACCCATACGACTTTGACAGTGCAAAAAAGAAAATTTTAGAAATGGAAAAACAATTTTTGTATGTTTTATGATAAAATGAAAGCAAAGATGAACACATGTTACTTCACACAAAAAAACTCTTCACACATATCTAATATGCCATAGCATCTTAATATACTTACCTGACTTGTTCTGGCTAGACATCTTGCCTTTCAAATATACATGCTTGCCTTAAGTGTCTTTAAAACTAAGAGGGGAGCTAGAGAGATGGTTTAGCAGTTAAGCACTTGCCTGTGAAGCCTAAGGACCCCAGTTCGAGGCTCGATTCCCCAGGACCCACATTATCCAGATGCACAAGGGGGTAAACGCGTCTGGAGTTCATTTGCAGTGGCTGGAGGCCCTGGCGTGCCCATTCTCCCTCTCTCTCTCTCTCTATCTGCCTCTTTATCTGTCTGTTGCTCTCAAATAAATAAATAAAAACAAAAAAATTTTAAAAAATACTAAGATGGAATATAGTTTCTGCTGCTACTCACTGGTCATAAAGACAAATATAAATAGAGATGTGTAATTCAATAATAATAAATAAATTCAATAATAATAAATGAGTAACTATGATAAATCACTCATGACAATGTCTCATGGTTTAAAAACATTATTATCAATTATACAACTGATTTATTCCTTTATTCCTTATTGATAGCTTAAAAGAGAGCAATGAACGTCTGAAACTGCCAAATATTCTTGGAAATATTAAAAAAAAACATTGACTATGTGTGTGTGTTTTTAAAATTACACCCTTCAAATAACATGATTCATACAAAAAGCTTTCCTGGGTGGGGGGTGAGGGGGCGGTGGCTGGAGAGACAACTTAGCAGTTAAAGCACTTGCCCACAAAGCATAAGGACCCAGGTTTGATTTCCCAGTATCCACGTAAGCCAGATGCACAAGATGGCACACAGGCATCGGGAGTTCATTTGCAGTGGCAGGAGGCCCTGGTGTATCCATTCTTATCAGCCTCTTCATCTCTCTCGCAAATAAATAAATGCTTTTGATGGGCTGGAAAGATTGCTTAGTGGTTATGGCACTTGTCTGCGAAGCCTAGGGACTCAGGTTCAATTCCCTTGAACCCACATAAGCCAGATGCACAAGGTGGAACATGCATCTGGAGGTTTTCTGCAGTAGCTAGAGGCCCTGTCATGCCCATTCTCTCTACATATCTACCTCTTTCTCTCTCAAATAAAATTTTTAAAAGCTTTCCTATGGAAACCAGCTACTTATAATATTGACTATTTCATCAATATTTTTTTTTCCTTTTTAAGAAAAACTATAATGTATTTTCTCCTAACTTTTTTTATTAAGTACTCTACCCATTTCCTTTGACTAATCTCTTAACATTATGTTCTCCATTCCCACTATCCTTAGTTCTTCTCTATGGGTCTAAAAAACGGTTTCTTCCTATTTTTTTTCCCTTTGAACACCACAAATACTTCTGCCAACATTGTTCTCCTCTCTAAAATTTCAATGATTTCCATTCATTTAACTAATGCTTACTGCTTGCATACATCAGAGTCAGGCTCTGGAGATACAAAGAAAAATAAGACATATGATACCATTCTCACAGAAATTACAGTGTGGATTGGAAGACAGACATCAAACAAATCCTAACCAGAGAGATGAGTGTAATGTGACAAGACAAGAAACTAGGGGCTCCTTTACTCACATGCTCACACTTTGCTTCCATAATTACAAACTATGTGTTTTTATTGTCTCAATAACCACTCCAGCATCCAGCATACTGTTAGCCACACAGTAAGACTATAAATACTGGTTGAACACATAAATAAAAACAAGATCCGGTAATTTAGATACTACCTATTTCGCTCACATTTACTACCACTTTGCCTTCTCCTAATTCTAACTTTTATATTTCATTATAATATGGCATAGAGGAGAGATTACTCACACAACATAAGCTAAACCCCAGGTCCCCAAGCCACCAACTTTATATTTAATTTGTTAAGCAGATTTTCATGTAATGTAAGATACTGGTATTTAGAGTTCATCCCCAAAAGATCACCTGTTTAGAATCCAGAAACTTTCCCCAAATATCTTATAACTAGTCTAAAATGTTACTAATTCACAAACCAAAATATAATTACTCTTGACATTTTCATATAGATTTTCCATTTTCCCATATTCATATACAAATATATTTTGTCTTCTAACATGGAGTCATACAGCATATGTAATCTATCACTTGATATAGTTCTCCAATATCATTGATTCATTCATTTGTATGATGATCTTTTTATTTTTTAAATGATATTTATTTATTTATTTATGAGAGAAAATGGCCAACAAAGAGAAAATGAGCATTGGTATGTCAGGGCTTCTTGTCACTGGAAATACACTCTAGACATGTACCACTTTGTACATCTGGCTTTATGTGAGCACTAGGGAATTGAACCCAGGGCCATAATGCTATGTAAGCAATTACCTTTAACTGCTGAACCATCTCTCCAGCCCTCCTTTGTTATTTCAGACACAAAAATCCTTAAAGAAATGTTGGCACATAAAATTCTGTGGTATACAGGAAGAATTATAAACCACCAGTAATTGAGGGATTATCCCAGGGATTCAAGGATGATTCCGGGAATTAATTTTGAAAACTAATCCATATAATCCACCATATTAGCAGGCTAAAGAAGAAAATCAGATAATATCAACAGATACATAATGTTTGACAAAATTTAACATCACTTTTGGGGTTTTATTTATTTGAGAACAACAGAGAGAGAGAATGGGTATGCCAGGTCCTCCAGCCACTGCAAACAAACTCCAGACACGTGTGCCCCCTTGTGCATCTAGCTAACATGGGTCCTGGGGAATCAAGCCTCGAACCAGGGTCCTCGGGCTTCACAGGCAAATGCTTAACCACTAAGCCATCTCTCCAGCCCTAACATCACTTCTTAAAATTAATTTTAAAGGTTATACTCTTATATCCCATCCCCACCCCTATTCCCATGAAAGCCCTCCTCAGTGGGGTTATTGGTATGTACTGTGGGGTCATGAAGGCCTCAGTCTCTGTGGAGGGGAGGTACCTTGTCTATGGCTACTCCTACACACCCTGTGGCTCTTACAATCTTTCCACCCCTTCTACCACAATGTTCCCTGAGCCATGGCAGGCGTCTCAGAAAGCTGATTTTGTGTTGAACTCTATAGCCTCTGGATTTCTGCTTTGATGAGATCTGAATGGCTACAGTGTCTGTTTCCAACTCCCTAGAACTAGTTTTCATGTCAGCAATAAGAGAACTACCATTCTTATCCCACAAATGAATAATCAAAGACCTATTTTGAGAAAGCCAGGTTCTTTTGCCAAGTTTGTAATTGAGTTGGCTTACTGTTTAAGTCATTTTATTTCTTTATATATTTTGAATATTGCCCTTTAACAGATACACAGTGTGCAAATAAATGCTCCCAATCCATGTGCTGCTTCTTCATTCTGTTGTTTCCTGTCATGTGCAAAAGATTGTTTGATGAAATTCCTTTTCCCTTGTTTTCTTCTAGTATTCTTGCAGTTCTGAGTCTTGCATTTAAGCCTTTAATCCACGTTCAGTCAATTTTTGTATATCACAAAAGAACCTAACTACATTCTTCTGCATGTGAAACTCCAGTTTTTCCAATAGTATTTATTGAGGATACAGTCAATATTTATTCTCTGCACCTTTGCTTAAATCAGCTGTCTATAAATGAATACTTATTTCTGGGCTCTGTATTCTGCTTCATTGGCCTACATATTTATTTCTGTATCAGCATTATACTATTTTATTTACTCTAACTTAACTATATATTGCTTGAAATCAAGAAAATTTGATGCCTCCAGCTTTGTTCTTTATCAATGCAATTTGGTTACTTTAAGTATTTTGAGGTTCCCTAAAAAATGCAAAGAATGTTTTATCTCTGTAAATAATATAATTGGAATTGTGATGGGAATTCCATTGATTCTGAAGATTACATGCCATGGTATATATACATATTAACAATATTAGTTCTTCCAATCTGTGAATGTTGAATCTTTCCATTTACTCGCATCTTAAATTTCTTTCATCAATGTCTAATAGTTTTCAATGTACAGATCCTTTACCTCCTCAGTTAAATTTATTTCTGAATATTTTAATTTTTGATACTATTGGACCAGAGAAAGGACTAAGACCAACAATGGCAGTGTAGAAATAAAAACAGAGAATATATGACCTCAACAGCAGGTTCTTCTTTATTGGAAAGCAAGGAGGTGAACAGTGGAGGATGTGAGCCCCTTCTGCAGGTTTTGAGGCTGCAATGTTCAGAGGCAGCTGAGCTGGATATTTAAAGGGAAGGGGCAAGCAAGGCAGAGAATGGGGTAAATTTTTTAAAAATAATAAACTATAAACAGGGCTGTTGCTTTTGCTGACTCATTTTCCCGGATACAACTCTTAGATCTAGCTTGACTAGTTCTTAATGATAGACCTGTTTGCATGGTCTGGGACAATGGTTCCTGTGCAGCAGATGACCTTACCAGGCTGTGGTTTGGAAAGTTATTTACAACCTAGAGGAAATTCCTCTGTGTTAAAGTCTGTTCTAGGGCCAGCATGTCTAGTAACATTTTGTGACTCATTCATTCATTAACCCTTTCAGATACTACTACAAATGAGATTACTTTCTTAATATCTTTTTCCAGAGCTTTGGTTTTAATATACAGAAATAAAATTAGTTTATATATGCTGATTTTTTTCACAGTTATGGAGAAATGGATTTATTGAAGATAGAGGGAAAGTTCCATACTGACAGAGGAAGCTGGCCTGCTTTCACAGGTCCAAACAGAGAAAGAAAAAAACCTATGGTGATATTTTTATCCTACAAGACTACTGACTTTGTTTATTAGTATTAAAAGGAGGTTGGTTCTATTTGTAGCATTTTTTTCTATATAACATTATACAATTTGCAGATATAATTTTACTTATTAGTATCTTATATGAATGCTTTTATGCCTACTTTCTCTGGGTGGGACTTCTTGTACTATGCTGAGTAGATGCAGTGGATATGTTTGTTCTGTTCCTGATCTCTCTGAATGGTTAATGAAGTTCTAAAGTTGCTGAGATAAGCTGGCCCTAAAACAGAGGCTTGAGAATGAAGGTCACATTCCTTGGTAATAACATTTTCCCATACTGTAGCAGACAGCTTCAGGTTCACTGAGATGAAGTTCCAGACCAGGCACAGTTATGAAGGAAGGGATTTATTGAAGCTTACAGATCCAGGGGAAGTTCCTTAATGGCAGAAGAAGCTGGTCTACCTTCACAGGACCAAGCAGAGAGAGAAATACAAGCCAAAAAGCCAAAAGCCACATAGCACACCCCAGGAACTCCAGCTAGGTACACTTTGCATATCTTTAGATTGAAATCTGAAACACATCACCACACCTTAAGATCTGCCCAGTGATACTGCCTCCAGCCAGGTGGCTGCAGATGCAAACTACAAACAAACAACTGAATATATTGGGGGCCATCTATTCTATTCAAACCACCACACATACCTTAAAAGTTTTCAGCTTTTTACCTGAAGTTAGTTGTGGGCTTGTCATGTATGATCTTCAATATGTTAAGGTACATTCTTTCTACATTTAACATGTTGAGAATTTCATCGTGAAAAGATATTGAATTTAGTTAAGCATTTTCTGCATCTAATGAGTAACCATGTGAATTTTATTATCCTTCTTATTGTTAATGTAGAAGATCACACTTGGTGATTTGCATACATAGAACCTTACTTGCATCCCAAGGATAAATCTCACTCAATCATGATATAATGACTCTTTCAGTATGCTGCTAAAATGGATTTGCTACTGCTTTGTGAATTCTACACAGTTTTAATGGCTATAATACATGGGTATAAAGTGATGATTAACCACTAGTATTCCTTATACCCTACAGTCATCTAGTTTTCTATCATATCGGACTCCCCTAAACTAATTTTTTCAAGCTTCAAGCCCAAAAGGAAAGTTGATGACAAAATAAAGTGTCAGTTTTCCCTCTGCTACTCAGCTTTTTCCTTAAAATTTGATTTCCCAACCAATTAACTAAAGACAAACAGGCTACATGCCTTTTATGCCTTTTCTAGTTATCTTCACTAAGATTCCTCTATCACCAAATGAGATAATGGCAAAGGAAGCATTTTGTAAAGCATATAAATTAATGATGCAGAACAGAAGTAGAACTAATTTATTTTCTTTCACCTCTGAACAGATACAGTTCTTTACCATTGCTTTGTATTATATCCTTTTCCTTCCACAGACATATCTGTTTCTTTTTGAGGAATGTGGTACAACCCCCTCCCTCTGACTGCAAGAATGTCCTGTGCTCTCCTCCTCATAATAGGATTAGTCACAGTCACTCCTGCTGACTAATCTTGTACAAAGAAGGCCTTCCTGGCTCTCTTTCTCTGGCTTTATTTTATTATAATTATTCTTTTGTGTTTCCATCCATATTTTCAAGGACAATAATCACGAACCAGTTCTTACTGCTGATAATTAAATACAAGATTTAATGGTAACAGTGTCAGTGTTCCCAACAACAACTGACACAAGCTTGTCCCTCAAGATCATGCTTACCCAAGACTCCAGAAGTCTTACAGATGATGTACCCCAGATCTTCAGCCTGCCCCCTATGTGGACTACGTGAGGACACTGGCTAGCTCCTTTAATGTAGCCTCTCATAATAATTATGTTGGGACTCATGTTAAAACCCTATGTTCTAAATGCTCTAAGAGTGTAGGTTCATCCAATCTAGCATGAAAATAATTAAAATACAGGTGATATTCCAGGACTCCAAGACTCCATTGCATACAAAATCATAAGTTGTTATAATGATTAAAAAGGAGGGAATGTGGTAGAAAAGAAGCTAAAAGTTGAAGTGAGTTACTGTAAGAGTTAATTGCTAAGGAGCTAAACTTTGTCAGCAGATGAAAAATATACCAAAGAGAGAACTGTCTAGAAAGGGCCCAGAGGAACAATAAGAAGGAAAGATAATTTAGGCTAAAACAAAGTAAAATGGAGTTTATTGTTAGGGTGGCCTGACTACAGAAATGATTAATATGCAAATTGCCATGTCTTATCCCTCCCCTCAGCTATAAAAACTATAAGATAGAAATAAAATCTCAGCTTGGAACCACAGCTTTCTTTGCAGAGCTATCTCTAGCTCTTTGGTCCCCTGGTAAATAAACTCCTCTACTTTCACTCATACTGGCATTGGAGTGATCTTCCCAGAGAATTTCTGCAACAGTGATACCACAGACTATAGTCACAAGACAATACAATGCTGAAACCAAAAGGAAAACTAGCTCCCTCCTATCTAGCCCTCATGGTGCTAGAGTCCTATTGGAGCTACCAAAGAACATGAATAAGAAAGGGATCCTGCAGAATATGAAGTCAACCAGCTTGACAAGAAACACACACTTGTGCAATAGTGGCACACAACCTCTACAGGTAGCCAACTGTTCTCTAATTAGACATGAGGCCTGTTCATTAGGACAGAACTCATATCTGTTACTAGAAACCAACTCAAAATACCATTGTCAAGAAGCCCAGACTTCAGAGCGAAGCCTCCACTCCTCTCTGGAGATGAAGAGTGGGTTTACACACCAAAAATCTCTTAAATAACTTTGCATATCCCCTTTAACCCAAGCTGGTCTCACTCTTTGTTGAAGAATCTGTTTTAGTTTACAGAGGGTGGAGAAAACGGAGGAGAGACAAGATTCATTGATAAGTCAAGAAGATAGCCAAGTGCTCATCATGAGACATGCAACCTCTTTCACACCTGCTAGGGCCGGGCGGGGGTGGGGATTATGAAGGAAGCAGCAACATGAATACTGCTCTTACTGCTAGCCTGACAACCAATTCCAGGGCAATGGGGATAGACACAGTGATCAACCAAAACCTATCAAAGCAAAAATTCAGAGGCTACAAAGAAATCAGACTGCCAACAGGCCTGACATGGCTGAGGGAACATTGTGGAAGAGGAGGTAGAAAGATTGTAAAAGCCACAGAGTAGGTAAAATAACCTGAGGCACAGTCTCCTCTGCTACCCCACAGGGACTGACTGAAACCTTCATGAGCCCATGGTGAATACCATATCCCCACTGAGGAGGGCCCTCTGGGTAAAGGGAGCCAGGGTAATGGGATAAGAGTATATCCTATGTATACTCAAGACTAAAAAAAGGCCAAAAAGTAAAGCTTATTGTAAATCTCATTTAAACATAGTTTGCTTGTCTAGTAAATAAAAGGCATTACATATTAAAAGAAATAGATCATCATAAACTTGGTGACTTAAAATAACAGATATTTATTATCTTACAGTTCTAAAATCTAAAGGTTTGAAACCAAGGTCAACAGGATCATCCTCTCTCAAATGGTCTTGGGGACAATCTCTTATATGACTTTCTCTTGAGTACCCCAGCAATCCCTGGAATTCCATGACTTGGAGCTCCAAAATTCCAAATCCTGTCTCCATAATCCCATGACTGTCAGAACCCTGGCTGTCTCTCCTCCCCTTCTTAGAAGGACACAGTTATATAATAAGTAACCCTTCTACTCCAATATGAATGCATCTTAACTAATTATATCTGCAATGACCCTATTTCTCTATAAGCTCACATGTGTAGGTACTGTCATTTAGAAATCCAACATAATTTTGTACTGAAAATGCTGATCAAATAAGATCAGAATTCTGTCAAGTGTATTTTATTGGTCTTTCTTTTCAAAAATTTACACAAGTAAATTACACTTGAATTAATCTGAATTTCTCAGAACATGTGGCTACAACAATGTAATTCATCTGTACATTATCACACTGGAAAATTATCAGTTACACAGAATGATTTTGAAAATGAAATCCTTGTGCATCTGCAGCCTTCATCAATGTCTTGCCAAGAACCAATACAGCTCTTCCCTCTCTTGGGATCCTGATCATTTCATATTTTAACTCCTTGTAAATTTGGAATAGATTAATACAACACCTTTACTTTTTTCTTTTTTTTAACCAAGACTAGAATTTGTTGTTAAAACCCTTACAAAGAATCAGAGGAAATAAGATATAGTTTTCTTTTAGTTTGTGCTCTACTCAGAAACAGTTTCTTGCAAAGAAAAAGTGGAGAACCACAACTCTTAAGTAATCAAGATGAGCTCTTGAAGAGCAAAAAGCTGCTGAAGTCTGTCTTAAAAGCAGTGAATCCAGCACATTGTGAACAACTCCTAAGTGTATCTGATCAATCTTTTGAAAAAGTCGCTTTCCATGTGTGGTTGATGATGATCACTCCCTGAAAAAGACAAACCCCTATTAAAGATATGTCATCTAAAAAAGTATCAAAAGCCAGAATAAAAATATCAGTGTTGTTTCAAAAAGTAGAGTTAACATTTCCTTTTCAAGAGATAAGTTTTCTCACAATTACCTTGGTAGCCTGTAGATGATAAAGCCAGGAAGTTCAACCACTACAGACCTAGATTACTAGATCTCTCTCTCTCTCTCTCTCCCTCTCCTTCTCCCCCTCTCTCTCAGAAATAAAAATAAGTGTAATAAAGAAAAAGCTCTATGCCTGTGAAGCCTAAGGACCCCGGTTCGAGGCTCGGTTCCCCAGGTCCCACGTTAGCCAGATGCACAAGGGGGCGCACGCGTCTGGAGTTCGTTTGCAGAGGCTGGAAGCCCTGGCGCGCCCATTCTCTCTCTCTCCCTCTGTCTTTCTCTCTGTGTCTGTTGCTCTCAAATAAATAAATAAATAAATTTAAAAAAAAAAGAAAAGAAAAAGCTCTAAGATAATATTGGAAATGCATAGACCTTGAAGCTAGGCTGAACTTGCTTAAGAGCTATGTGATACCAATTAAAAATGCCTGAGTCACAGGTTCTTCCCGTGAAATGGATTTCTTAAGGTTTTAAATTGGATGTATATGAAGCCTCAAGAATTACACCAGATAAGGTGAAAGATCCAAGTATAAATCTAAAGAATGCTGCTATTATAGCCCATTGAAGGGAATAGAGTTCTGTCAAGACAAACTATGTGCCATCAATGAGTTCCTGAAAGTTTACTGTGTGATTGCTTGCTTTACCTAAACCTGTCATAATCAAAATCATTGAAGCTGTTTGCTTCAGAGGTTAGAAGGAAGTTGGGAGATTTTTCCAGTTTCTCAAGACTGCATAGCGATTGCTCTGTGTTGAATGGCAGCATTAGCTGAAGCAGCATTTAGCAGTTCAACACATGGTTGAGTAAAACGTTGGGAAGAATTAGATGATAACATTTCAAGGGAAATTGCCAATGAACAAAAATAGAAAAGAGTCAGTACAGCCTAGGGTTTAGCAGTAGCATTTTTAAAAAGGCAAAGCCAGACAATCCTGTTATCCTGTTGTTTTCAGCAAGTATTCTCCTAAGAGCCAGCTCTTTGCCTCCAACCAATGCTATAACAGCCAAAATCTTTAGCCTTTGAAAGCCAAAGTGATTGCTAAGAGGCTAGTTGAACTAACTAACATTTAATTCTGAATTTGTCATTTCTTTCTTTCAGACTCTATGTTGCAAATCCTGTCTGGTGCCAGAATGAAGGATTTCATGAAACTACATTTGCAGGTGCTTACTGCCATGGAGACTTCAAGAAGAAAAAGGCCTTTATACCACAGATTCCCCCCTTTTATCACCAAGAAAATGAATCCCATAAACAGACAATAATATGGATAGTGACTATCCAATCTGAAGATGACCCAAGTCTCCCCACTGCTCACTTTCAGCACTTCAATAATTTTGCAAGTCTTTCTGGAGGCTATGCATTAGCCAAAGACAGGAATCTCAAATGAATATATTCTGCTACTTATTAACAACTCCAGTCATTAACAGAGGTCATTTCCTGAGTTCTTCTTTGCTCCATTCATGAGTTATTATGTTATCACCAAAAGTCAGATGTGCCAATTTTACATTGGACTTCCCCTTGACACTTAGCTGTTAGAATTATGTTTAGGACCAAACATTAAAGGAACTTAGCTATCACAAGCAATATAAAATTAGTAAATAGAATAGGATTTATATCTTTAATATCTTTCCCCTCTAACACTTCATGACTTCCGGTCAAGATGGCCTCCACCTAACCTTGCTTCACCTTATGGAGAAGAAAAGGCAAGACCCTTAAGGTTCAGGGTTTTGTTTGTTTGTTTGTTTAAGGGTTTGCTGATTCTAGTAGGCTTCCAGTGGTAGGGTATGGAGGAGCAAAATAGGGAATCCGCAGATTCCCACACTCTAGGGTAGCCCACCAGACCCCAATTCCATCAAGCAGCCGTCCTAGCCACAGTCCCAGAAGGAGGTCCTTCCTGCACTAACTGCAGGCCAAATAGACCCAAGCTAGCAGGATGGATATTCTGCTGTAGGCTTGCCCACCATCGAGCAGAGCACCATGGTTGCAATCGCTGTCCCAGTTGCTGTTCCTGCCCAGCCTTGCTGATCCCACCACAGGTAATACTTGCAGACCCCCAAGCAGGTGATCACCATTCACGCAGGCCTTGCAGACCCTCACAGACATTACCCATTCCCGCCCAGCCTAGTGGACCCCCATAGGCAATCACCATTCCAGCCCAGCCTAGCCAACCCCACAAGGTGACCGACATTCTAGCCTGGCCTAGTGGACCCTTGCAGGCGATCCCCACTTCTGCCAAGTCTGGCAGACGCCTGCGCAGATAATCCCCGTTCCCTCCCAGCCTAGCGACCCCTGCAGGTGATCACCATTCCGGCCCAGCCTTGTAGACCCCAGAGCAGGCAATTGCTGTTCCCACCAAGCCTTGCAGACCACCCCCCCACGCAGGTAATCACCATTGCAGCCTGGCTTTGTGGACCCCCAAAGGCGATCCCCATTCCTGCCAGGCCTAGTGTACCCCACAGGCGATCACCATTCCCACCCAGCCTTGGGGACCTCTGCAAGTGATACCCATTCCCATCCGGACTTGTGGACAACCCCAACCCTGCAGGTGGTCACCATTCCCACCTGGCCTTGTGGACCCCACAAGCGATCACAGTTCCCACCAGGCCCAGCTGAACCCCATAGGTCATCACCATTCCAGAGAGGGATCCCCATTCCTGCCTGGATTAGTGGACCCCCCACAGATGATCACAGTTCCCACCCAGCCTTGCAGACTTCCACAAGGGATCCTCATTCCCCCCTAGACTAGTGAACACCCACAGGCAATCGTTGTTCCCACTCAGCCTTGCAGGTCCCGGGGCAGGCTATCACTATTCCTGCCCAGCCAAGGGGATCCACAAAGGGGATCACCCTTCCTGCCCAGTCTAGCAGAAACCCGCAGGCCATAGCCATTCCCACCCAGCCTTACGGACCCCCAAGCAGGCGATTGCTTTTCTCGCCTGGCCTTGTGACCCAGTAGGTGATCAACGTTCCTGCCCGGAATTGCAGACCTCCCTGCAGGCTATGGCCTTTCCCGCCCAGCCTAGGAAACCCCCACAGGAGATCCCAATTCCAGCCGGGCCTAGCGGACCCCCACAGGCAATCACAATTACAGCCTGGCATAGCGGACACCCACAAGCAATCGCCATTCAAGCCAGGCCTAGTGGACATCTGCAGGCAATCCCTGTTCCCACCTGGTCTTGAGGACCACTGCACAGGTGATGCCCATTCCCACCTGGCCTAGTAACCCCTGCAGGTGATTCCCACTCCTGCCCAGGCTAGCAGACCCCCACACAGGCCCTCACCATTCAACATGGGCCCTGAAAACACCCCCAAGGGTTCCCTATTCCTGCCCTGATTAGTGGACTCCCGCAGATGATTGTTCCCACCCAGGCTTGCAGACAGTCGCAGGAGATCCCCATTCCCACCGGGCCTAGTGAATACCTGCAGGCTATTGCTGTTCCCACCCCGCCTTGCAGACCCCCAACCCCCACATGCGGTTGCTGTTCCCACCCATCCTTGCGGAACCCCACAGGCAACCACTGTTCCCGCAAGGCCTAGCGAACACACACAAGCAATCCTATTTCCAGCACAGCCTAGCAGACCGCAGGTGATCCCTACTCCTGCCTAAACTTGTGGACCCCCTGCAGGCGATCACCATTCCCACCCAGCTTTGCAGACCCCCGCAGGCAATTGCTGTTCCAGACTAGCCTTGTGGACTTCACAGCAGGCAGTCGCCATTTATACCCAACCTTACAGACCCCTGCAGGTGATCCCTGTTCCTGTCCGGCCTTGTGGACCTCCATAAAGGCGATCACCATTCACTTCGGGACTTGAGGACACCCCCTGCAGGCGAGACATACTCAGGAAATCCCTGTTCCAGCCCGTCCTAGTGGAACTCAAAGGGGAATGCCATTCCAGCCCAGCTTAGCCAACCCAGAGCAAGAGATCACCATTCCCACCAGGCCTTACAGACCCCTGCAGGGGATACCCGTTCCCACCAGGCATAGCAGACCCCCACAGGCAATCTCCGTTCCCACCCAGCATTGCAGTCCTTCATGAAGGTCATCACTGTTCCCACATGGCCAAGCAGACCCCCATAGGCAACTGCCCTTCCCACCCAGTCTAGCAAACCCCTGCAGGAAATCACCTTCCCGCCCACAGGCAATCACCCCCAGGCAATCGCCATTCCCACCCAACCCAGTGGACCCCAGTGGGCATCTCAATTCCCAACCTACCATGCAGTCCCCCACACAAGCTATCAAAGTTCCCAAATGACCAAGCAGACCTCTGCAGGCAATTGTCATTCCCACCCAGTCTAGTGGAACCCTGCAGGTGATCACTGTTCCCACCCAGCCTTGTGGACCCCAGCAGGCAATCTCCATTCCTGCCCACATTGTGGACCCCCGCAGGCAATACCCCTTCCAGCCTGGCTTGCGGAACTAGTTCCAGACTGGCCTTGTAGTCCCCGGGGATCTCCATTCCCATCTGGCCTTGTAAACCCCCACAGGTGATCACCATTCCCACCGGGCCTTGCAGTCCCCCAGGCAGGTTATCATTGTTCCCTCCAGGCCATCAGACCCCCATAGGTGATTGCCCTTCCCACACAATTTAGACATCCCCGGGCAAGCAATTGCTGTTCCGCCCAGCCTTGCAGACACCTGCATGCAATGCCTGTTCCCACCCAGGCTTGCAGACCCCCACAGGCAATCGCCATTCCAGACAGACATTGCAGACACCCAGGCATGTGATCTCCATTCCCACCCGGCCTTGCGGACCCCTGGGCATGTGACCGCTGTGCCCACCCAGCCTCATGGACCCTGCAAGCGATCACTGTTCCTGTCTGGTCTTGCAGAACACCATATGCAATCGCCCTTCCCACTGACCTAGCGGACACCCGCAGGTGATCCCCTTTCCCACCCAGCCTAGTAGACCCTAGGCAGGCGATCACCATGTCCCTCAGGCTTATGGACCCCACAGGCAATCACTATTATTGCCCAGCCTTGCAACCAACCCCCAAATGCAATCGCCCTTCCCACTGACCAAGTGGTCCCCGCAGACCCCTGCATGTGATCCCTGTTCCCGCCAGGGCTTGTGGACACCCAGAGGCAATCGCCATTCCAGAGGGGCCTTGCAGACACCCAGGTATACCATCGCCATTCCATATGGGCCTTGCAGATCCCTGAGCATGAGATCTCCATTCCCACCCAGCCTTGTAGATCCCCAGGTATGGGATGGCCATTCCCACCCAGCCTTGCGGACCCCCAGGCATGCTATCTCCATGCCCATCTGGGATTGGGGACCCCCATAGACAATCACTGTTCCTGCCCAACTTTGCAGAACCCCATATGCCATCACCCTTCCCACAGACCTAGTGGACCCCTGCAGGAGATCATCATTCCCGCTCAGGCTTGTGGTCCCCCGCAGGCTCTCCCCATTCCCACCCAGCCTTGAGGACACTGTAGGTGATCCCCATTCCCACCCTGCCTAATAGACCCCCAGGCAGGAGATCACCGTTCCAACCCAACCTGCAGAACCCCAGCACGAGATCCCTATGCCCACCTGGGCTAATGGACCCAGCAGGTGATCACTGTTCCTGCCTGCCCTTGTGGACCCCCATATGCAATCACCCTTCCTGCCAATGTAGCGGACCCCCACAGATGATCGTCATTTCCGTCCAGCCTTGTGGACCCCTGCAGGTGATTGCAATTCCACCTGGCCTTGTGGGCCCCCAGGCAGGCAATTGCTGTTCCAGCCTGGCCTCATGGACTCCTGCAGACAATCCCCATTCCTCCCCGGCCTAGGGGATCCCACAGGCAATCGCTGCTCTGGCCTGGCCTTGCAGACCCCACATGCAATCCCCATTCCTGCCTGGTCTAGCAGACCACTGCTGGCAATCGCCATTCCCACCCGGCCTTGTGGACCCCCACAGGCGATCACCATTCCCACTTGGCTTTGCAGTCCCACATGCAGGTTATCACCTGGCCAAGCAGACCCCCATAGGTGTTTGACCTTCCCACCCAGTCTAAAGTACCCCTGAAGGTGATCACCATTCCTGTCCACCTTGAGGACCCCTGCAAGCTATCACCCCCACCCAGACTTGCAGAACTCCCACAGGCAATTGCCGTTCATGCCTGGCCTTGCATAACCCCCACAGGAGATACCAATTCCAGCCCAGCCTAGTGGAATCCCACATGCAATCACTTTCTAGACTGGCCTAATGGACCCCTACAGGCCATCACCCTTCCTGCCCAGTCTAGGGGAACCCCGCAGGCCATCACCAATCCTGCCTGGCCTAGCAAACCCCCAGCAGAGATTCCAAGCAGGCAATTGCTGTTCACACCAGGACTTGCAGACCCCCCACAGGCAATTTTTGGTCCTGCCTGACCTTGCAAACCCACAGGCAATCGCCATTCCTGCCCGGAATTGCAGACACTGCCCCCAGGCAATCATCCTTCCCACCCGCTTTGCAGAACCCCCACAGGCAATCACCTTTCCTACCTGGCCTAGCAAACCCCCACAGGAGATCCCAATTCCAGCCTGGCCTAGCAGACCCCCACAGGCAATCACAATTACAGCCCAGCTTAGTGGACCCCCTCAGGCAATCCCTGCTCTCACCTCGCCTTGCAGACCCCTGGGCAGGTGATACCCATTCCCACCCTGCCTAGTGACCCCTGCAGGCGATCCCCACTCCTGCTCGGCCTAGCAGACCCCCCACACAGGCCATCACTGTTCCTGCCCAGCCTTGTGAATCCCCGCAGGTGATCTCCATTCCTGCCAGACTAAGTGGACCCCCACAGGTTATCACCATTCCAGCCCAGCCTAGCAGACATCCACAGGCAATCGCATTCCAGCACGGCCTAGTGGACCCTCAGGTGATCCCTGCTCCTTCCTGGACTTGTAGAACCCCTGCAGGTGATCACAATTCCCACCCAGCCTTGCGGACCCCCTCAGACGTTCACCATTCCAAACCAGCATTGAGGACTCCTGGGCAGGCACTCGCCATTTCCATCCAGCCTTATGGACCCTCTCAGGTGATCGCCATTCCTGCCCGGCCTTGTGGACCCCCACCCAGGTGACCACATTCCTGCATGGAATTGTGGACCCTCTCCCCCCCCCCCCGCAGGCGAACTTTATTCCCATCAGGCCTTGTGTACCCTGCTAGAGATCGATGTTCCCACCTGCACTTGCAGACCCCAGCAGGTGATGGCCCTTCCCGCCCATTCTAGCAGAAACCCTCAGACCACAGCTATTCCCACCTGGCCTTATGGACTCCCAAGCAGGTGATCACTGTTCCCCTCAGGACTTGCAAATCCCCCCCCCCCCGCCCTTAGGCGATTGCTGTTCCCACCTGGCCTTGTGACCCCCATATGTGATCACCCATCTCGCCTACAAAACGGACCCCTGCAGGCAATTGTCATTCCCTTGTGGGAACCTTGTGGGAGCCTTGTGGACTCCCGCAACTGATTGCCTTTCAGCCTGGCCTTGTGGGCCCTTCAGCAGGCAATTGCCATTCCCGCCTGGCCTCATGGACTCACGCAGGCGATCCCTGTTCCTCCCCAGCCCAGTGGACCCCACAGGCAATCGCTGTTCCAGCCTGGCCTTGCGGACCCTGGGGCAGGACATCACCATTCCGGCCTGGACTTGCAGATCCCCACAGGCAATTGCTGTTACCACCTGGCCTTGCAACCCTGCAGGTGATCACCGTTTCTGCCCAAACTACAGACCCCCTGCAGGCATTGTCCTTCTGCTGGGCCTTGCAGACCCCACAAGCAATCACCTTTCCCACCCAGCTTTGTGGAACCCCCACAGGCGATGGCCTTTCCTGCCCAACCTAGCAAACCCCTGGACAGGCAACTGCTGTTCTGGCCCAGCCTTGCAGATCCCAGCAGGTGATCCCCATTCCTCCAGGCCTAGTGGACCCCCACAGGTAATCACCATTCCAGCCACGCCTAGCAGACCTCCACAGGCAAGCACAGTTCCAGCATGGCCTAGAGGATCCCGCAGGTGATCCCAGCTCCTGCCCGGACTTGTGGACCCCTTGCAGGTGATCACCATTCCCACCCAGCCTTGTGGACCCATGCAGGCTATTACAGTTCCCACCAGGCCTAGTGGACCACACAGGTGATTACCATTCCAGACCAGCCTTTCAACTCCCAGGCAGGCAATCGCCATTTCCACCCAGCCTTATGGACCCCGGCAGGAGATTGCCATTGGAGATGGGCCATGCAGACCCCCAGGCATGTGATCGCCATTCCCACTTGGCCTTACAGACCCCGCAGGTCCTTCCTGGCCTTATGCACCACCACCCATGCAATCACCGTTCCTGCCTGGACTTGTGGACCCCACCCCCAGGCTCTTGTCATTCCAGCCCAGCCTTGCAGACCCCTGCTGGTGATTCCATTCCCGCCTAGACTTGCGGACACCCCACAGGCAATGGTCATACCCACCCTTTGTGGAGCCCCGCAGGTGATCCCTGTTCCATCCCAGCCTAGTGGACTCCACAGGCAACTGCCCTTACAGCCCGGCTGTCTGGACCCCCAGGCAGGAGATCGCTGTTCCCACCCGGCCTTGCATATTCCCGCAGGTGATCTCCATTCCCACCCAGCCTTGCTGTCCCATCGTTCCCACCTAGTCAAGGGGACACACACAGGAGATTGACCTTCCCACCCCTTATAGTGAACCCCACATACCATGGTTGTTCCCGACAGCCTTGTGGACTCCTGCAGGTGATCATTCCCACGCAGGCGATCATTGTTCCCACCTGGCCTAGGGGACCCCTACAGGCAATTGCAATTCCGGCCCTGTCTTGCAGACCCCAGTCAGGCTATGGCCGTTCTGCCCAGCAAAGCAGACCTCTGCAGATGATAGTCCTTCCCACCCAGCCTTGCGGTCTGCACAGGCTATCCCCGTTCCCACCCAGCCAAGCAGACCCCAAATAGGCCATTGCCTTTCTCGTAGGGTATAGCAGAACCTGCAAGCGATCACCATTCCCACCAGGCCTTGCAGACCCCAGCAGGCAATCACTGTTCCTTCTCACTTTGCGGACAGCCCAGTAGACCCCACTCCCACCCAGCCTTATGGATCCCCACAGGCGATCTCCATTCCAGACAGGCCTTGCAGACCCCAGGGCATGTGATTGCCATTGCCACCAGGCCTTACAGATCCTGCAGGTGATCCTCATTCCCACTGGGCCTAGCAGACCCCCGCAGGGAATTCCTGTTCCCACCAAGCCCAGTGGTCTTCCCCAGGTGATGGCCATTCCCACCCTGCCTTGCAAACCCCATAGGTGATCTCCATTCTGCCTGCCCTAGCAGATGCCCACAGGCAATTCACATTCCCACACGGCCTAGCAGAGCCCTGCAGGCAATTGCCATTCCCACCTGACCTTGCAGACCCCCACAGGCATTACCATTCCTCCTGGCCTTGTGGACCCTGGGCAGTCAATTGCTGCTCCCGCCCTGCCTTGTGGAACCCCACAGGCAATCCCTGTTTCTTCCCAGCCTAGCGGACCCACAGGTGATGCCTGGCCTTAAGGACCCCCAGGCAGGCGATCATAGTTCTCACCCAGCCTCACTGACCCCCCAGGTGATCCCCATTCCTGCCCAGCCTAGTATACGCCTGGGCAAGTGATTGCTGTTCCCACCCAGCCTTGTGGACCCCCGCAGGCAATCTCCATTCCCATCCAGCCTTGCAAACCCCCACAGGTGATCACCATTCCCACCAGGCCTTGCAGTCCCCTGGGAAGGTTATCATTGTTGCCCCAGGCCAACACACCCCCATAGGTGATTGCCTTTCCCACCCAGTTTAGTGAATCCCCACAGGTGATCACCATTCCTGCCCACCTTGCAGACCCTGTCAGGCAATCAACCCATGCAGGTGATCACCCCCACACAGTCCATCACCATTCCCACCCAGCCAAACAGACCCCCACAAGCAATCATCCTTCCCACCCAGTCTAGCAGACCTGCAGGTGATTGCCATTCCCACCCAGCCTTATGATCAGGCACAGGCAGATCCCAATAGGCGATTACCCTTCCCTCACGGTATAGCAGATTCCCACAGGTGGTCCTGTTCCCACCCAGCCTTGTAGACCCCAGCAGGCCATGGCTGCTCCAGATGAGCCCTGCAGATACCCAGGCATGCAATCTCCATTCCCACCCAGTCTTGAGGACCTCAGGCATGCAATTACCGTTCCCACCCAGCCTTACAACCCCGCAAGTGATCCCCATTCCCAACCACCCTAGTAGACCGCTATGGGGATCCCTGTTCCCACCAAGCCTAGTGGTACCCCACAGGTGATCATAGTTCCCTCCCTGCCTTGCAGACCCCCACAGGTGATCACTGATCCACCTGGCCTAGCGGATCCCCGCAGGTGATTCATATTCCCCCATGGCCTAGCAGACCCCTGCAGGCAATCACCATTACCACTGGGCCTTGCATTCCCCCATGAATTCTACCACTGTTCCTGCCTGGCCTTGCAGATCCCCACACAGACAATCACTCTTCCCACCTGGATTTGTGGAGCGCCCCCCCCACAGGCAATCATCATTCCTTCCAAGCCTGTTGACCCCCACAGACCATTGCCATTCCCGACTGGACTAGCAGACTCTCCGCAGGTGATTGTTATTCCAAACCAGCCTTGCAGACCCCCACAGGCAATGGCCATTCAGCCCAGCCTTGTCGACCCCCAGCAGTCAATTGCCATTCCCGCCTAGCCTTGAGGACCCCCACATGCTATCCCCATTCCCTCCAGGCCTAGCAGGCCCAACAAGCGATCTGCCCTTCCAACCCTGCCTTGCAGACCCCCAGGCAGATGATTGCAATTCTCACCCAGCCTTATGGACCCCTCAAGACTATCCCCATTTCCACCCAGCCTAACACACCCCTGCAGGTGATATCCATTCTCACCTGGCCTTGTGGACCCCCACAGGTGATCTCCGTTCCCACCTGTCTTTGCAGTCACCTGTGCAGGTTATCATTGTTCCCAAGAGGCCATCAGCTCCCCATGGGTGATTGCCCTACCCACCCATTCTAGCAAATCCCTGCAGGCAATCACCATTCCCACCCACCTTGTGACCCCTGCATGCAATCATCCCCATGCAGGCGATCACCGTTCCCATCCAGCATAGCAGACCACCCACAGGTAATTGCAATTCCCACCCTGCCTTGCAGTCCCCCATGCAGGCTATTGCTGTTCCTACCCGGCCAAGTGACCCCTGCAGGTGATTTTCCTTCCCACCCAGTCTAGTGGACCCCCACATGCAATTGCCCTTCCCTACCAGCCCTACAGTGCCACACAGGCTGTCCCGGTCCCCACCTGGCCAAGCGGACCCCCATAGATGATCACCTTTCCCATCTGACCTAGTGGACCCCCACATGTGATTGCTGTTCCCACTCAGCCTTGCAGACCCCACAGTCAATCGCCCTTCCAGCCCCGCAGGCAATCACTGTTCCAGACAGGCCTTACAGACCCCCAGGCATGCAATCACCATTCCCACCCGGCCTTACTAATCCCACACGCAATCCCAATTCCTGCTCAGCCTAGTGGACCCCCACAGGGGATCCCCATTCCCACCAAGCCTAGTGGTCTCTCACAGGTGATCACCATTTCCACCCAGCCTTGCAGGCCCCTGCAAAGGCTACTGCTGTTTCAGCCCAACCAAGAGGAACCCCCGCAGGTGATCGCTGCCCTCCTCCCTCCCCCCCGGACCTGGCTGGCTTTGCATAGCCCCACAGGCGATTGCCCTTCCTGCCTGGACTCGTGGAACTCCCCCCGACCCCCCGCAGGCAATCGTCATTCCCACCTGGCCTGCAGACCCCTGTAGACGATTGCCATTCCACTTGGCCTTGTGGACCCCCAGGCAGGCAATTGTCCTTCTTGCCCGGCCTTGTGGAACCCCGCAGGTGATCCCCATTCCCACCAGGCCTTGGAGACCCCCTGACAGGTGATAGCCCTTCCCACCTGGTCTGGTGGACCCCTGGGCAGGCCATCGCCATTCCCACCCAGCCTTGCAGTCCCATACAGGCTATCACAATTCCTGCCCAGCCAAGTGGACCCAGGCAGGCAATCATCCTTCCCACCTGGTCTAGCAGATGCCCGCAGGCAATCACTGTTCTTGTCCAGGCTTGCAGACCCCCACAGGCGATCCCCATTCCTGCCTGGCCTTGCATACCTCCACACAGGTGATGGCCCTTCCTGCTCAGTGTAGTGGAACGCCGCAGGTGACTGCCATTCCCACCTGGCCTTGCAGACCCCCACAGGTGATCTCTGTTCTCATCTGGCCTTGTGGACCCCCACACAGGTGATCACTGTTCCCACCTAGCCTTGCAGCCTCCCCACACACACACACTATCGCCCTTTTCAGCCAAGTGGACCTGGCAGGTGATTGTCCTTCCTGCCTGGCTTTGCTGAACCCTGCACAGGTGACTGCTATTCCCCCACCCCTGCCTTGCGACCCAGCACAGGCAACAGCTGCTCATGCCTGGCCTTGCTGACCCCTGCAGGCAATTTCCATCCCTTCCAGACTTGCAGACCACTGTGCAGGCCAACACCCTTCTCATCTGGCCTTGCGAACCCCCACGCAGGTGATTATCATTCCCATCCAGCCTTGTGACCCTCACCCAGGTGATCGCTGTTTCTGCTCAGCATTGTGGACCCCCACAGGTGATCCCCATTCCCACCTGCCCTCCCAAGCAATCACTGTGCCCACCCACCCTTGCAGACCCAAGCACAGGCTATCGCAGTTCCTACCCAGCGTAGCGGACCCCACAGGCAATTGGCCTTCATGCCTGGCCTAGTGGACGAGCATGGTCCGTCCTGCAGGCTATTGCCATTACAGCCTGGCCTAGTGGACCCCCACAGGTGATCCCCATTCCCATCCAGCCCAGCAGACCCCACGCAGGCCATTGCCATTCCCACATGGCCTTGCAGACCTCTGCAGGCAATCCCCACTCCCATCAGGCCTTTCACACCCCTGAAGTCCATCCCCTTCCATGCCCAGCCTTGTGAACAACCTGCAGATGATTGCAGATGATTGCCATTCCTGACCGACCCTGTGGACCCTCCCAGGCAATTGCCTTCCTCTTCTCCACCTTGCGGATCCCCACACCCCAGCCTTGTGACAACCCCATGCAGGTTATTGCCATTCCCACTCAACCTTTCTGACCACCCCCCATCGTGCTACCACCATCCTACTCAGCACTGCCCCCCCACACCCAAACAGGGACCCAAGCTAGGGTCTCTGCCCTAGCCTTTCTGAACTCTATAGACAATCACCATCCCACTCACTGCCACCCCCAATCCCTGGCCAGCAGGCTAGCATCCCACACACTCGGCTTTCAGAAACATTGTGATGTACCAACCACAGTGAAAAAGGAATAGCTCAAAAAATCAGATGCAAGTAAATCCAGCTAGATTGCCCAGTGCCACAATGGATCTCTCTAAACATATAAGAAACAATAGGCTCAGAACCCACAAAATGAAGAAACAAACTATGCAACCCTCACCAAGCAAATAGCAGAACTTGCAGAAACTCAACAAAGGACCAATAATTGTATGAATGGCATGATCACTAGATTAGACCTATTAGAAAAGAACCAGGAAGTGTTCCTAAGACAGTTGAATGATCTGAAGGGGAGTGAAAAAAAACAGGACCTCAATAACCAGCTAGTTATGCTCAATGAAGACATAAAGAAATGCAAGTATGAACTCCAAGAAGCATTAAAAAAAAATCAGAAAATGACGTGAAAAGGGAACTTGACAGAGGGATGGAAACTATAAGTAGAAAAGTAGTAGAAAATGCAAACCAAATTGAACAAGCCCAAGACTCTATAGAAGCTCTCAAGAATAGAGTCAGCCATGTGGAGGACAGAAACTCCAAACTGGAAGACAAAACAGAAGAAACAGTTTGTGAGTCCAAAAGTTTCAAGTTCAAAATATTCTGTGAACAAAAAAAATGAGGGAACTGTGAGATACCCTTAAACGGCCTAACATTCATATTATGGGAATACCAGAAGGGGAAGAAATACAGACCAAAGGCATAGAAAACTTATTCAACAATATTATTGAAGAAAACTTTCCCACTCTCTCAAAAGAAAGTCCCATCATCTTACAAGAAGCTAGCAGAACTCCAGACATACTGGACCAAAGCAGAAATTCTCCAAGACATATTATTATTAAGACTCTAAACATCAATCACAAAAAGAAAGTCCTAAAAGCAGCTAGGGAGAGACAGTATATTACATATAAAGGAAACCCCATCAGAATAACTTCAAATTTCTCAGTGGAAACCCTAAAAGCCAGAAGAGCCTGGAATAGAACACTGCAAACTCTAAGAATCTATGACAATAAATGTTGGTGAGGATATGGCAAAATAAGAACCCTTCTACACTGTTGGTAGAAATGTAATCTGGCACAACCATTGTGGAAATCAGTGTGGAGGTTCCTGAGACAGCTGAAAATATATTTACCATATGCCCCAGCTATAGCATATATCCTAAGGACTCTTCTCACTACCTTAGAGATACTTGCATATCCATGGTTATTGCTGCTCTATTCACAGTAGCTAGGAAATGGAACCAGCCTAGATGACACTCAACTGATGAGTGGATAATGTAGATGTGATACATTTATACAATGGAAATCTATTCAGTGGTAAAGAAAAATGAAATTATGAAATTTTCAGGGAAATGGATGGATCTGGAAAGGATTATACTAAGTGAAGTACCCCAGGCCCAGAAAGCCAAACATCACATGTTTTCTCTCATGTGTGGATTCTAGTTACAAATGTTCAGACTTGGTGTGAGTTGGAGTAAAAATCAGTAGCAGAGGCCAGTAATCTATAAAAGGGGTATAAGAGAGGGAGGAAAGGAGAGGCCGTAAGGGGATAGTACTATCTATATGTAAGTAGATGGACATATTACTGTGGGTGGAATGGTCTAAGCAAAGTCAGGGGAAGAGATTGAGTAAAAGGAATATGTGGGAGAGGGCTAATTAAAATTCACGATATTGTGAATAAGCCATATGATAACCTACTTGTTTTGGATAATGGCACACCCAGAAGTCATAGACTGTAAGTAGAAAAATTTCAGTGTCAGGGATGGGATACCTTCCAGTGAGTTGTTGACTAGGGAGGTCCCTGATGACCCCAAAACATTACAGGCTATTGCCAAGGCTCTTGGTTACTAACCAGAATAGATGATAAGACCCTTTTGCTGAATACTCCACATTCCTGGTCTTCAAGGTCACCAAAATATCAAACTGGGGCTGAGCTGAAAACCTTCTCCCAGTAGACCAGCTGACAGAAAGCTGGAAAAAGCTGCACTGTATGCAGCCTTATGGGAGACAGAAGCCATCAGTGCTGAAAACAGTGGACACTGGAAGCCTCACATTTGGCCAGCCAGGCCAAATGACCCAATGGGTGCAATAGTGCCATTTCTGTTATGGGGGAAACCAACTGCTCTCTAATTAGACTGAAGACCCACTTTATGGGAGGGAATACATGCGTGGTACTGATAACTTAATCAAAAGCTGATGGTGGGGGAGATCATGACCACTAGGAGGATAATACTTGCTCTTGTCTGGCTAAAAGCATATATTATGATCACAAAACTGCTCTGTAAGCACTTTACTTAATGTTCATACCCATATATTAATGCTACTTTCACTTTTGGTTAGAGAAGCTTCTCTTTTCAGAGGGCAGTGACCACTGGGATGACCCAAAAGGAACCATAGGGTTGAGAAGACATGATGGAGGCATGTTCAGCCCTGAAACATGTCTATCATACCTTCTAAGGCTCAGGGTCCATTGCAGAAGAGGTGGTGGAAAGAATGTAAAAGCCAAAGGAAGCGTCAGACTGCTTATAAAGCAATCATCCAGACAGAAATTGGTCTTGATATCTATTACCTCACAGTGCCTAGCACTGTCTTCACAAGAGCCTCATAATAGGAGGAAAAGATGATGACATCAAAATAATAGCGTGACTAATGGAGAGAGGGAGAGGTTATGATGGACTGTGGATTTGTGAAGGGGAAGTCGGGGAGAGGTGGGAATTATTATGGTTTAGTGCCTGTAAGTATGAAACCTGTCAATAAAAAGGAAAAAAAAGAAAAAAAGAAAACAGGAACTTATAGAAGAGGAGCAAGAAATGGTGGTCTTTGCCTTTAATACCAGCACTCTGGAGGCTAAGGTAGGAGAATCCCTGTGAGTTCAATGCCAACCTGAGACTACATAGTAAATTCTAGGTTAGCCCGGACTACAAAAAGACCCAACCTCAAAAAAAAAAAAAAAAAAAACAGAGGAAAATGAATAAAAAATATCACAATTCTTCCAAAAACCAAATGAAATATCTACTAACTCCCTAGGGTACATACATCTCCCTACTGCAAATAGTCTTATTATATACAACTTTGCTCCAAGGAGGAGCTTCAAGAACTATTGCTTACGATGGGAAAAGTGAATGAGTCCCAAACGCCCCACTGTAACTTTACCCACAGAAAGTCAGATTGCATCTTTCTGATATATTTGGGAGTTTTTTTAAATGATTTCAATGGGGAAATGTTGCTATGCAAAAAAATTACAAATAATAATAATAGGTTTGAAACCCACTTGTCTGGAGCGCTGTCTTTTGGTGTGAGCCTCTGAGCGGCCTTTCATGCAGGTGGCACATGACATCATTCGGCCCCAGCTGTTCCTTATTAACTCAGCTTCTCAGTGAAAGATACAGCCTTTTACAACTTGACTTTTTTAAGGAGACAGCCCATTTTGCAAATCAACCAAACACATTAAACACAGTTAGATTGCCACATTCCATAAATACAAATTTGACAAACGAATCCTATGTCCTCATGGCCTACACTAAGATAAGGGACAACTTGAAGTTCTGAAGGATAACAGGCTTGGTAAAAAATAAAAATAAAAAGCACCTCTAGCACCTCTGTCTTTGTGGATTCCCTAAGGGAAATGCCTGGCAAGCTGGCAGCACCTCTAGTGGGTCAAAGCGCAAGGATCACCCAGGAGCTCTAACTCTCCAGGGACCTCAAAACCATTTCCACATGAGCAGACTTTGCAAATATGTTCTTTGCCTGCTCGTAATGCCTAATTAGGCCCTGACCATGAGGCTAAAAGGTGGAGAAGAAAAGCCAGGATGACTGCAAACTGCCACTTGAGTTCACAGCAAAATGACAGGCAGTGTGTGTGATCTAAGGGGAAGAATCTGACAGTCATATTTCAGTCTTTTGGCCACATTTTTTTCATATGGAGAGGTTGTAGCATCAATAGTGTCATCTTCTAATAGAAAGGACAACTGCACATAATGCATAATTGCTGGTCTAAATGACTTGTTATTTTGACTGCCCATTCTCACATGTCTGTAACTGCTTCCAATGAGACTTGGAATAAATAAGTCAGCACAGGCAATCACTGGTGGAGACATAGCATGACTTTGTAAAACTTCATACAAATTATTTTGTCATGTGTCAATTTCCACCAATTCCTGATTATGATTCCAAAGCATTTGTAGTGTTTTGTTGGGAATTTCTTCCAACTGTGTCCAACTTAAACAACAGAAGGAGCATCACACTTATGTGTAGAAAAGACAAGGCAGTTTATTTTCAAGGGCAATGAACACAAGCTGACAGAGCCTGATAAATTAGTTTTACAGAATTTTAGCTTGTGCCAAACCTTGGCCCTTTCTGTAAAACAAAACAAAGTAAAGGAAAAACACACTTCACTTAGAGTTATTGCCATCTCTCCAAATGAACTACCTCTCCTCCTATGCTTGGTTGCCAAGTCTTAAAATAACAAATCACTTCTTTATAACAAAATTGTCTCCCTGGAATAATAGGCTTCGGTGTGAATTCTGATAGAGCAATAGCTCCTCTAAATGACAGCAAAGGCTTGCAGCAGGGATGTGAGGCACATCTATTTCAGGGCTTCCCATTAGTGAGAAAAGCATTTCGGTAAGAAATGAAGTCATTTCCTGACTCATTGGGATGTCATGTTTAAACCACAGTTTTCAGCTGAGGATACAAAGGGTGGAAAAATGTGGCTGAGCCTAAAAGAGGTGAATCATCCCTGAAGTGTTCAGAAAACCAACTTTTTAAGAACCTTCCCGCATGACTAGAATATACTAGATAGGAAAAGGGGCTAGGTGAGAACCCCCATCCATTCCTTACTCCATAAGAAGAATGCTACCCACCCTACTTCCTTTGCTTTAACTGGCTTTATTTAGCCAGATCCGTAAGTGATCTGTTTACCTGTGATTACATTTTGTAAGTGTGGAAGCAAGCAAAACAGGTTGATATTTAGGCAGTATAAACATCAGGAGACATGAAAGAAAAAGGATTTGAAGTCTGTTGACTTTGGCATGTTTCTACAGTCAAAGCATATATATATATATATATATATATATATATATATATATATATAGTTTTTGCAGTGCTAGGGATGAAACTCAGGGATTCACAGATGCTAGACAAGCTCTGTACAACTAAGTTCCTCCTGTAGGTACCCTAAGATATATTTTAATTAAATTTTGTGGTTTTTTTTTAATGCTACATTCTTATATCCCCTCTCCCCTGCCCCCATTCCATTAAAGGCCTTCCTCTGTGGGGCTATTGGTATTTCCTGTAGTTTCTTGAAGCCCACTGTTCACACTCTTTATTCCATGTTATTTAGAGCTGCTAAAAAGGCAGCTTCTATTAGCAACAATAGAAGAACAATATTATTGTGGAACACTAGTATGGTAGATAACTTTGTAACCCGTTTATCACTTGGTTATCTTTTAGTGGTATGGATTTATAATAATGGAAATGTTCAGTGTGGAGAGAAGTACATACAGGAAAAAAAATTCATAAAATTTCTAGCTGGGTACTATAGAGAATGGGCTGGCCGTCCCCTATCTTAAATATACCATGTCACTACTGATATATTCACATGTTGAACCCCTGAAACCATGGTAACATTTATCAATGATCTTGATTCTCTATCTGTACTAATTTACCAAAAACAAATTTAAAAAAAAACCACTAAAGTGAGCTGTCTCTGCAGGTTGATCCTGTCTCTAGATCCTTAAAAAAACTCCAGCCAATAGGAACAGGGCAGTGCTAGGCACAGCCAACCTCAAAATGTGCCAATAAATAATATTTTTCCCTTTAGGAATACTTTTACTGAAGTCCAGTATCATTGTAGATGCCAAGAATTAACTCAATGGATGCCTATTAAATCTTGGCTGATTTCTTACAAAATATTAAATATTGAGTAGAGATAGAAGGAGGGGTATCAGAAAAAGTTATATAGAAAAAGAGATCAAATCCATAAGGAAAGGCAAATGTATAAGATTTTTGAAATGCAAAGGAGGGGGAAAATAAAGAAATGAGGAAGAGGAGGAGAAATAGATAATTGTGAACTCTGTCTTCTTCAAAATTACTGGATTATAGATAATTATTCTACCTTTTAAAAAATGAGGTTGGGACTGGAGTAATAGCTTAGCAGTTAAGGCAGTTACATGTGAGGCCTAAGGACCCATGTTCAATTCCCCAGATCCCACATAAGTCAAGGTGGTGCATGTGTCTGCAATTCATTTACAGTGGCTAGAGGCCCTAGAATGCCCATTCTAGCTCTATCTGCCTCTTTCTCTCACTCTCTCCAATAAATAAATAAATAAATGTTTTTTATAATTTTTGTTTTTTTTTATTTATTTGAGAGTGACAGACAGAGAAAGATGGAGGGAGAGAGAGAGAGAGAGAATGGGCACATCAGGGTCTCCAGCCATTGCAAATGAACTCCAGATGTGTGTGCCCCCTTTGCATCTGGCTAATGTGGGTCGTGGGGAATTGAGCCTCAAACCAGGGTCCTTAGGCTTCACAGGCAGGCGCTTAACCACTAAGCCATTTCTCCAGCCCAAAATGTTTTTTCAAATGAGATTAACATGTCAAAACACAACTCTAGAAAGTTATATTACCTAATGAGACTCATTCACTGCTTTCCATATGTCTGCCACAAATAAATGAGTATATATACACAGTAAGATATCTGTGTTGACTCAATCCTGACGATTGTTTTTGGGGCATTTTTACTGTCTCATTTTAGCCAAAGAAAAAACATGATGTTACATATTGTGCATAAGTTCTCACACCTCTTAGGAGAGAGAGTAGCAATGTGACCCCACGGCCTTTGGTTCCAGGTACTCATGGCTATACATACAGCTCTACCTGCTCAAGGCATCACTCTTTTACCCTTTGAAGTCCTTATAGTTCTTACCATTATCCAGACATCTTAATATTGAACATTTACAGTTTTCCATGTTTGTTACATTTTCTTGTACAGAATGTCTTCCCAACTAGACTACAAAACACTACATGCAATAGCTGTAAATAATACTTCTCTGTAATTCTCACACTACTTAGCACTATTCTCAATCATTAAACAAGATTTAATTGGAACTTCAGCAAAGTGATAACTTTCAAAACAACTATTCCAATAATTTTGCAATCAAATAAACTCTACCAACATTTTTTCTCAGAAGCAGTCATCTTTTGAGATTGCTATAAATTTAAGTTGAGAAAAATGCTTTTTTATCTCATTCTATTCATTTTGACTGATGAAACCAAAAATAATCACTTTACATCTCCAGAGTGTTTTACCCCCAGGAAAGCAGGGGGAGAGTGAGCCACCCTTAAGAACACAAATGTGTTCTGCTGAAGGCAATCAAATAAATCAAGCAACCCCGAAAGCACACTTAAAGCCAAGTGACTCAGACACAGTTAATGTTTTGAGTCACTTAGAATCCAAAGTTACTCTGAAACACAAATAGTTTTTAAAGCATTACTCATTTTGCTTTCTCTGATAAAACTAAAATACTCCAATACAATTATCTGAATGGTTATAATTTAAAGATTTAAAATACACAGTCAAAACCTAGCATTTTAAATTAGTGCCACTCTTTAGGACAAACTCTAACTAATAATAATGATCTGGTATAAAAGTATCCTGGAGAAACTAATTTCCTACCATTTCCTTTTTATTAAGCTAATCTGAAAAAAAAGAGCATTCTTCAACAGTGCTGTCCTAAAGAAAGCACAGCACTGTAGAAACCATGCATCTGAAAAATCATTACTCAAAATTGAAAACCACTTTCCTTTCCCACCAAAGAAAGCATTTATTCTCATGCTGAAAAATTAAACATGGTTCAAGACCTTGATTTTAAAATAATTGAGTTTCAAAAAATCAATAAACTGAAACAATTTCTAAGTGACCTTATCAGTAGTTCAAGAATGACAAATGGACTTAATCATACACACCAACTCCTGCTGTTTGGTAGTAGAGCTCTGGATACTGTATGGAGAAAGATTCTGAGACCATATCCAAGAGAAAACATGTTTAGAGGAATCAACAATACCAGTAAGGTACACAAGGAAGAACGTATCAGTTCAGTTTGTGCTGACTGCCATAATATGTGAAAAGTTAAATACAAGATCTCAATCTGAAATGAAGAGTGTGAGTCAGGGTTTTCAAAGGTGCTATTAGATTGTTTGATTTATTTAAAGAGAATTTATTGCTATGAAGTAACCCAAAGTTACAAAGCTAAAATTAAATAATAGAAAGGAATTGAACAGTTTTTGATAGTCTACTAAATGCCAAACACTGAACTTGGCTTAACTCAACCACATGTTGCCATGACCATATCACAATTTTTGTTATTGTCATTACTCCTCCATGATCTTCATTTTATTCATTCTATTTCCCAGTTACCATTTCTTTTCTGGTTTACTCCACCAAGTGTTGATTCTTCTCATAACCCATATATCTAACTGATCTATCCAACACATTGGGTCCTTCCACCCTTTCACTGTGTCTCACACCCACACCATCATCTCTTTTCCTACTTATTCACCATATCAATCATCCTTTGTCAACTTCATACTTCCTTTCTCTCTTTATAATTGACTACTAAAATGCCACATCTTGTTAAATCCAGTTTTCTGTTCACCCCAGACCTGCATCCATGCAACCTAATCATTGCCAGAAAAAATAAATCACACCTGCTTACATCAAACAGGTCCTTAGTAAAGTTGTCAGTCTCACTATATTTCCATTATCCATTCACCATTCCACTTTTTTTCCATTCACTTTCTCTCTTCAAAACTCATTTATTTTCCTTCTTATGTACTTTCTAACAATATTCCATACATTGTAATATGTTTAATGCTACCCTTTACCTTCCAGATGCCAGTAATATTATTTACCCCACTGTAAAAATCAAAAAGACCTGAAAATGTTTCCAAAGTCTCTTATAGAGCAGGGAATTGTGCAAATCATCCCTACTTGAAAACCACTAGTCCACATGCAACTACAATTACATAGGCAAAACAGAAGACAGAAGGCTGGGAGAATTTCTCAGTGGTAAAAGGCACTTGATTGCAAAGCCTGCTAGCATGAATTCTGTTCCTGTGAAGTCATGTAAAGCCAGATGCAAAGCAGCACATGCATCTCTTATCCCAGCATTCCTACAGCAACTAGAATCCAAAGCTTGCAGGCCAACTAGTGTGACACTCATTTGCAATCTGGCAATTTGAAGTGACAAGCAACCCTTCTCAAAGATGGTAGAGCACAGTCACCACACAGTTGTTCTTGGACATCCACAACACAGTGTGGCATGTGCACCCTCCCACCCACCCCATTACACCAAATAATTTTAAAGGAGACAGACGACGTTGCAGTCAGGTCTGCATTGCTGGTAGTAATCACCCAACAAAGAACAGCTTGTGGGAAAAAGAGGATTATTTTGGCCCACAGGCTTAACGGGAAGCTCCACAATGGCAGAGGAAAGCAATGGCATGAGCACAGGGTGGACATCACCCCCTGGGCAACATCAGGTGAACAACAGGGACAGGAAAGTATGTCAAACACTGGCATGGGGAAACTGGCTATAAAGCCCATAAGCCCGCCCCCAACAACACACTCCCTCCAGGTGGCGTTAATTCCCAAATTTCTCCATCAGCTGGGGACCTAGTATTCAGAACACCTAAGTTTATGGGGGACACCTGAATCGAACCACCACAAATGATCATATTAAGCTAAGCCACAAGATTCCAATCAGCAAAATACTGATTATGACAATCTGCACAGATTAAATAATACAATCATTTAATGTATAAATTTTTAGCATGAAATGTAGAAGTGGAAGAGAGAAACTTTTGGTCCAAATATGCTTAGCAAACATAGTTTTAATAGGCAAAACTAAACAGAAAGACAAGGATAGACTCCTGAGTGATTAAACTATAAATAACTACAAAAGAGTGATTACTATGAAAGTCCAATAGGGAGGAGAGGGTGGATGAAGTTGAGATAGGACACTTGGTTGGCCTTGGGGCTCCTTAGGTGACTGATGAGATTCTATTTCTTGACTTGGGTGGCATTTAAAAGAATGTTGGCCTTATAATAATTATGTTTTATGTTTGTTTTATCTTGTTTTCTATGTCTAAGCTTTTCTAATGAAAATGCATACATAAATGAAAACATAATAAATAAGCAGAAGAATTTGCCTTCTTTTCTACTTTACTGGGGTTGGAGTTCTGTGGGAACTGTCCTTGAGATGAGGACTATGAATTTATGAAGTTCAGGTCAATGTTTAGGTTTCCTTCGGCCAGAGGTGCAAATCCTTATAGCTGCTTCCAAAATGACTTTGGAAATTACAGCAGGACTTATTACAACCCTGTACAAGCCATATGTGTGATGTCCATATTTTGGCCTACTATTGAAGGAGTGTCTCACGTCAAATCAACAAATATCTACCAGACAGTCTGCTGTGATCCAGGCAGTCTGTCAGACACTATAAGGAAAGCAAAATACAAAACAGCATAGTCTTGGCAAATATGATCAAACCGCATGAAAACTGTGTAGACTAAGTAGATATTTGTGGGACAATAATTTTTGGAAGAATTTTCAGGCCTGGAGGGTAGGAAGAGAGATACAGAGACATGGAAAGAAGGGGAGATAGAAAAAGAGATTGAGACCAACCGACCACAGGTGTACCTCCTTTCTTGCAAAAGATACACTCCTGAAGAGTTCTGTGGTGATTAAATTTTATAAATTTAATTATACTTTCTCATTGACTTACATTATAATCAGAGAGTAGCTTTATCTACATTTTGGATTAATCTTCAACTGGCAGTGGCTCCCAACAGTTTAAGTTTCCCTGCTTCTCTGTCAAGTAGTTAATAGTTTATAAACAAACATTTAAAGGCACTATTTAAAGGAACCCTTCAGTGAATCCTTTTGAACAACAAAGGATTCTTTGGTAATATTTATAAATAATCATTAGATCAGAGGCTGTTTAAAATTCCTTATGATAAATCAGACTAATACACAATCTCCAATGTCCTTCTGTAGAGTTTTACTATAATTAAAACTCTGAACCTATTTTGTGTGTGGTTTAGGATGTCTTGCTTTACTGAGATCCCAATTTTTTCCCAATAGTATTTAGCACATCATTTTGTGCAGACACTTACGGGAAACACTGAATATGCATACATGAACACAGCTCCTATTACTAAGTTATGTGATGTAATAGGACCTTGGCTTTCATGCCTCAGTTAAAAATTACACAGTTAAAACCAAATACCACTAATCCACAAGAGAAGTGATTTGAAATAAATGACCCATTGACTGGCTTCTTTGAGACAGAAGATACTCCAAATGTTCATTTTAGCACTGTCTCTTGAAAAGTGGGCTCTCTGGAAATCTCAAATACGTCTTTGGAGATCTAGAAGGAAAGATGAAGTTTATTGGCTCCATCTTTCACCAACTATGTTTATATAGCTCCCCCCTGCACCTCCATTCTACCATGATTTCTCTTTCTAACCTGTAAGGTAGTAATTTCCACCGAATTGAAATACTCCCTGCTGGAAGGAGGAGAGAGGCTTTTGAGATTCAGGAAGCAAACAATGCACAAGCTTCAGGAAGTGCCCCCCCACAAAGGTTATAGAAGCAGTAAACAATTACTGAGGAGAGAGACTCTGCCTTAGAGCTGCCTGAAAATTGGGCAGTGAGCTCCGGGGATGCAGCTTTCATGAGTCATCACCCATGCTGTGGTAGGCTTTGTGTTGAGACAACTGCCTTTGAGTCATCCATGGTCCTGTACATAACAACTCACCCATGCTTTGTAAGTAACCCCAATAAACTCATTGGTTCACCAAGTTGTACTTTCATGGAATCTTACTTAGCTCTATTATATAAATCTTATCTGGTGAATAGAATTCATGTCTCCCCAGATAAAGTTCACACAATACCACCTATTCTCCTCACCGACATTTAACTCTCACTCAGTCCTCCCAATAATTTTTTTCCCTGAAAAATCTAAAGAAAGATATTATACATGATGTCAACAGCCTGAAAGCCCATCATAATTCACTTTGGTCAGGTCGCACTTTGGCCTGGTCAGGTCGCACTTTGGCCTAGAACATAAGGTGCTACAAAATGCCAAAACTCTAGGGCCATTGGTGCTTCTCCAGCTGGTTTAAGTAAGGTTGCCCTTGTACTTCCTCTTGACTGGGATTTGTAGACAAGTTTTAATGCAATACCTCACTTTGCTGGTTATACATACCCAAAGGGATATGATTTATGATAGGTTTCAGTCTGACTAGCTTTGTTATTTCTGATTAAAGACCCTATTTACTTTGGAGTAAATGGATAAGGGTTAGTTCATGTTTTGTCTTTGGTGACAAGAATATAAGTTATAATTGGTTTATTTAGAAAAAAAATGCTGGAAATAAAAAAAAATAGAATGCAGCACAGAAGAATAAATCAAGAGTGAGTTTTATTGGAGAAAGGAAAAGGGATACTCTTGCCAAATCAATTACTTTCTGTGGCTTATAGTACTGCTTCCCAAGGAATAAATATTGTCTCCCACACTGTACTCAAGAATCTATCCATAAGGCATTTATCTAACTATAGTGATATGGCCTCATAGTTATAGTTCTAGAGTACCTATGGAATTCTGCAGCTTTTGATGAGCATTTTACTATAGCCATTGTTGTGAACAAAATATACCTTTAAGTTCCTCAGTGCCCACATAAAGCCAGGTACAAAATGTGGTGCATGTGCCTGGAGTGCATTTTCAGTGGCAAGAGGCTATGAGAAAAGAAAAGAAAAGAAAAGAAAAGAAGATAACAACAAAGAATTAAAGCAAAAGAGACTCTCTCTGGGTATTGCTAACTTTGAAGAAACACATTCCCAATGATAGTCTTAAAGAAATAGATCTTGGATTGGAGAGATTGCTCAGAGGTTAAGGCACTTGCCTAGAAAGCCTAACAGTGCAGGTTCAATTCCTTAGTACCCAAGTAAAGCCAGATGCAAAGAGGCACATGCATCTGGAATGTGTTTTCGGTGGCTGGAGGCCCTGGTTCACCCATTCTTTGTGCCTCTCTTCTTTCCCTGCTTGCAAATAAATAAGAAAATATTTGGAGAAAAAAAAAAAAGAAATGTATCACACCAACAATCACATGAGCTTCAAATGAATAGATCTCTCCCTATTGAACTCTTCAGATAAACTCAGTCTGGACAAAGCTTCAATTTGGGGCTACAGCAAAAACAAAATTCAGCTAGTCTATGTGCAAACTTCTGGCCTACAATAATGTAGTATGTGGCTTTTCTTTTAAGGCTCTAAGTTTGTGGTAATTTGTTACATAGTGATAGAAAACTAATATAGCTATGACAAATCAACAATGGAATGGAAGCTTTCTGCTATGGGGAACCCTAACCCATGAGCATAATGGCGGAGAGAAACATCAAGATAATGCCAGTGTTTCCCCTTACCCATTCTATCTGCCTCTTCGTGTCTAATAGCCAATGGAGAAGAGAGACCTAACATTTCAGGAAGATTTTCCCTGCCCCAACATTGTTCAAACCACCATTCTGTATTTTTTCCTTGCAATGAATCCATATGCACAGCCAAAGACAAAAAATACATCTGTCTCCAAACAGGTAAGAAAATCCAAAACTCAGTAGATAACTATGAGTACCAAACTAAAAAGCACATCAATGTCAAAAATCAAGCAACAAAAGTAAAAATAAAAAAATTAAACCAAGAATGGAAATAGAGACCACAAAGTAGCTATTATCAGTGGTGTCCATGAAGGTAAAAGTGAGGCTTAGATAAATAAAAATACAAGACAGTTCCCAACATGTGGCAAAGATCTGTCTGTACATGATTGCATTAACTGAATGAAAATTAAAAGGCTTCAGAAAGGGGAAAGTGTCGGGGAGGAGGGAGGGAATTACCATGGGATATTATTTTATAATCTTGGAAAATGTTAATAAAAATTTAAAATTTAAAAAAAAAGGCCAGTCTATTGGGCTTGCCTCAAAAGTAAATAAATAATAAATAAACTTCTCAAAAAAAAAGAAAATTAAAAGGTAATAGCTTATTGTCACAAAGGAGTAAGAAATGAGGAAAATGTTTAAACTATGGAAAGAGAGGGTGTAGTAGTCAGCTTCACTCCGCTGGGATGAACTTCCAAACCACGAACAAGTTATGGGAGGAAGGAATTTATTAAAGCGTACAGGTAAAGGGGAAGTTCCACAATGGTGGAAGAAGTTGGCCCACTTTTACCTGTCCAAACAGAGAGAAAAACCAAGAGCCGCTGCCACCAACCAGCACAATCAAGCACACTTCATGACCACAGGCAAAGCTCCAGTACTTCGCATATCTTTAGACTGGAATTCTAGATCCACCCCCACACCTTAAGGCTGGACCCTAGGATCTGCCCATAGTGACACCTCCTCCATTCAGGAGGCTGGGGATCTAAATTATAAGCTTTAATAAACTCCTGAATAAATTCTGGGACATTCACTTAAACTACCACAGAGTGCAAAAGGCAGTGGCAGAAACTCAGTGCAAGAAGCCAGCCAAGTTAACAGCCATGGAGCAGTACTTCACAAAGTGTGGCTCTCGAACTAGCACTGACAGCTCCTGGAAGTTTGTTCAAATTCTGAAACTGGGGATGGAGAGATGGCTTAGCGGTTAAGACGCTTGCCTGCAAAGCCAAAGGACCTTGTTTTGATTCCCCAGGACCCATGTAAACCAGATGCACAAGGTGGCACATGTATCTGAAGTTTGTTTGCAGTGACTGGAAGCCCTGACATGCCTATTTTCTCTCTCTCTCTCTCTCTCTCTCTCTCTCTCTCTCTCTCTCTCTCTCTGCCTCTTTCCCTCTCTCAAATAAATAAATAAAAATAAAAATAATTTCAAAAAATTTTTAAAAATATGAAACTGAGCTAGATGTCCAACAATAGGGGATGGACAAGAAAAATATGGTATCATGGTGAAAACCAGCTGCCCTCTAACTGGACTAGAAGCCCACTCAATGGGAAGGAATACATTCCTGATACTGAAAACTTAAAACAGGGGTAGTCATGAGCTCTAGGGGTGTAACATCTGATGCTGACTGGCTAAATGTATATACTATGCTTATCAAACGGCCCAGTAAGCACTTCTCTTAATGTTCATACCCTTATATTAATGCTACTCTCACTTTTGGTTATAGAACCTTCCCTTTTCAGATGGCAGTGACCTTGGAATGATGCAGAAGGCATCATGGTGCTGGAAAGAAGTGACAGGAGTGCTCAATATTGTAATATCTCTTATCACACATTCCAAGGCTCAGGGTCCATTGTGGAAGAGGAAGAGGAAAGAATGTAAGAGCCAAAGGAAGGGTAGGACTCCTTACAACATGCTCCCCCCAGACACAAAATGGCCTGGATATCCATGACCTCACAGTGCCTGACACTACCTACACAAGACCATCATAATAGGAAGAAAAGATCATGACATCAAAATGAAACAGAAGGGCTGGAGAGATGGCTTAGCGGTTAAGTGCTTGCCTGTGAAGCCTAAGCACCCGGGTTTGAAGCTCAATTCCCCAGGACCCACATTAGCCAGATGCACAAGAGGGCACATGAGTCTGGAGTTTGTTTGCAGTGGCTGGAGCCCCAGCGCGCCCCTTCTCTCTCTCTGTCTCATTCTGTGTGTCTGTGACTCTCAAATAAATAAATAAAAACAAACCAAAAAAAATTAAAGAAAAATATGGTAGATATAATGGATTTTTTTAAATAAGGAAGAATGAACTTATGTCATTTGCAGGAAAACAGATGCAACTGGAGACAATAATATTAGGTGAATTAAGCCAACTTCATAAAGGCATATGTTTTCTCTCATTTGTGGGTCCTAGACTTTATATATATATGATACATATATGTCAACATTAAAGAAAATGGACTAGGGGGACAAAGGGAAGGGAGCAAAAAAGGGGAGAGTAGGAGGCATGAGCAGGAATAAGTTCAACATACAATATATACATGTATGAAAGCCTGAAAAAACAAAAATTAAAAGAAAAGGATTTGAGAATTCTCTGGGCTTGACCTAGACCTAGTGAATCACAGATTTTAAGAAATCCTCCAAGGAACTCTGACACAAACTCAAGTATAAGAACCCCTGACTAGAGAAATGAAGGAATTTTATGAGGATCATTTTTTAAAGAAAGGCAGGAAAGGCCAAATGGTCTTAATTCTGATTGCACATTGAAATCAGCTGCTGACCTTTTAAAGTACCAATGCCCAGGTGGGTCCATTACCAGAAATTCCAATCTAATTAGTATGAAACAGGGGTTAGGCATCCAAATTATTTACTAGCTCTACAGGTGATCACAATGTGCAGCCAGGGCTGGGACCAATGTAAAAGGCAGAGTGGGAAGACATCACTCAAGACTGCAACCTAAATGACCTCTAATAGAGGTTTGACTTTTCTCTTGCCGAGATGGCATTCTGCTGCCTCCAAAGTATTCACACATACATTCTCAGCTGTCAACACTGCTATCCTTTTGTACAAGGCAAGGAAATTACTTTATTTGAGCAGTGTAGAAAAAAATCAGCAGCCAGTCCTTTTCATGCTCCCTGCTCACCCTCTGAGCTGGTTTTATATGGCAACACTTTCCTGCCCTGACCTCAGCCTGCAGGGTGCCCCTGACAGATAGAAGAAAAACTGCACCTTCTTCTACTTACACTGGCAGTGGTCATTACAGAGTCATTGGCATACATGGCCTCAGACTTCCCACAGGCCCAAGCACACACAGGCAGATGCCCCCAAGAGGTCTAGACATCCTTTCAATAACTTTAAGCTACTCAGCTGTTCTCTGAGAACATCTTCTCCCAAACCCAGAGGTGAATGAAGGTCTCCAATGGGAGAAGAAAGGAGCACTGCATGAACTTAGGCTGAAAGAGATAACAAAGAGAGCTTTTAACTGCTTGGGAACTCACAATCATTTCCTCCCCGGGGCTCAGCAATCATCACTGTATCAGTCAACTTCTCCTTACTTGGACAGAAAACCTGACAAAAATGAGCTTAAGGGAGGAAAGGTTTATTTCAGGTTGCATTTCCAGGTTACCATCCATCATGGCAGGAAAGACATGGGAGCAAGTACTGGAAGCAGTGAGGAAGGAGAAAGTAACGAATGCTGCTGCTCAGCTAGCTCTCTCCTTTTCATACAATCCAGGGCCCTACCCACAGTTAAGCTGGATCTTCCCACCGCAATTAACCTAATCAAAATAATCACTCACGGGTGATTCCAGGTCTTGTCAAGTTGACAGTCAACATAAACCATAACAGTCTTTGAACTGGCCACATAACAGATGTCCACTTTGGCTAGTGGATGAAGGGAAACAGAAGTTCAAACCAAAGAGCACTTCAGAATCTGTGTATCTCTAAGCAACTTACAAGTTCGTGCAGATGTCTGGGGTCTTTGCAGATATGCCTGGTTGTGATAATGCCACTACTAAATGATACAGTAGAAATTTCATCAATCAAGTAGGTTCACATAATACCTATAAGAACCAGGAACAAACAATAATGCCTTTTCCCAGAGACTCAATGAAACACGCAAAAGAAGACAATGAGCTGGACATGGTGGCGCACGCCTTTAATCTCAGCACTCGGGAGGCAGAGGTAGGATGATCTCTGTTAGTTCAAAGCCAGCCCAGGACTACAGGATGAGTTCCAGGTCAGCTTTGGCTAGAGTGAGACTCTATCTCAGGAAAAAATGAAAAAGAGAAAGAAAAACAAAACTAGATGATAATGAAGGTGGCAATAAGATGGGCCACTGTAAATTTCAGTTTTCCATAAAGATCAAGCAAACATTTCAAAATCTGTAAGCACTGTACTACGATGAAAATGGCCAGGAAAAGCTACAGAACGGACAAAAGGGCAGAAAAGAGTTGCTCAAGGAATATTATATCAGGACACTTTTTAATATCATCTTTTATTTTTACTATTAACAATATATTTCATATGGATACATCATGTGTTGGTACCTTCTTTTCCCCCATCCCTGCCCCCATTCTGCTGGGGACGCCCCTACAATGTGGCTCTTACAATCTCTTCACCCCCCTCTTGAGATCTTTTTCAGAAGGTAGTGTTACTGGAGGAGACTCACACTTCAGCCAAGCCACAGCTGAAACCACAGAGGAATTGGGGAGATGAACAAGAGTGCTGCTTCCATGCTGAACCTGATAATCAGTGCCAGGGTGTAGGAAGCAGACCCTGAAGATACTCAACACCTACCAAAGCAGAAATCTAGAGGCTCCCAGGAGATCATCACCGAAGTAGATTTAAAACTCACCCACCAGGGCTCAGGACACATATTTTTAAAAACAAATTGGAACAGTTCTCAGACTGGTGACTGCTAAATAGAGCTGTGGTTCTCAACTTGAATTGCTTTTATCTACTGTGGTATACTTGGTAAGTCTTGGAGGTTGATTTTTAGATCTTAAGACAGTGAAAAAAGTGCCGCTGAACTATAGTGGGTCCTGAAATGACCTGGACAGCCCCACAACAAAGGAGCATCCAGCCCCATGTCAGTAGTGCCAAGGTGGTGAAAGTCAGATCTAATGAAATGTCTCAACATTGAAAAGAGGAAATACTGACGGATTTCTTTTCTATAAACACTCTGAACCTCCAGTTTGGTTTCCATAAGCATCACAGAAGAATAGAGTTGGCTGGCCTCCTGGAGGAGGGAGATAGGTTCATCTTGACATTATCTCACCCATCCCCAGCTTTCAGGAAACTCAATGTCTAAATCCCCCAAGACAACCCTCTAGGTTCTTATCAAATATTTTCAGGAATAAAAGCCCCACAGCCTCTCTGTAGTAACTTGTTTCAATGTATGTCTTTCTAATGGATGAAATATTACGCTGAATCACTTGAAATTGCCAATATTTGATGGATTGGGGCCTTCAAAGGGGCAATTTCATGTGGTTCAACCTAATATTATTCCCTTCAAAAAATGTCCTACTTTCAGTAGTCATTTTCTTGTGTTGACTTTTCATCCAGTACCCATGCAGTATATTTTTTATTTTTGGGTGGCACTAACACTGGACCATCAGCTGTTTTGCTGACAACCCTCCCACATCACACCTATCTGTATTTTGTTATTTTTGTATTTTCAGCTATAATTTCATTTTATCCTATGTGAAGGAACTGAAGGAAAATTGTAATACTTAAGCAAACAAAAACCTCATAAAGTCTTTTGAAATATTTTATGTATGTATGTATGTATTAGAGAAAGAGAAAGAATGGGCACACCAGGACCTCTAGCCTTTGCAAACAAACTCCAGACACATGTGCCAGTTAGTGCATCTGGCTTTATGTGGATACTGAGGAATCAAACCTGGGTTTTTAGGCTTTGCAGGCAAGTGCCTTAACCTCTGAACCGTCCCTCTAGCCCTCATAAAGTCTCGCTGTTTACGGTTTTATTTTCACATCCCCCATGGCTAATATAGGTCTTATATAGCATATACTCATTTAGACAACCTGACCTCTATTTGCTTCTGTGTACTCAGTAGGTGAAACTCAGTTACTAAGTGGCTATGATGTGACAATATACTACAAGCTTTCATATACATTATCAATTTATCCTCACACACAGTGAGGAAGAAATGCCTATTATAATTCACAGATGATAAAACAGGCAGCTCAACAAGGTTAAATCACCTTCATTACCAAGATTTATGAGCCAATATTTGCACCCATATTCATTGGGCACAATGTTAACATTACTAATCAGAGTGAAGTAAATTTCTATAGAGATGAGATCCAGAATGGCAAAGGGGCCACAGAGGAGTATATAATATTGTTAGAAGTGAATATTATTTCTGAGCTTAAGAGATGGCTTAGAAGCAAGGCACTTGCCTGCAAAGCCAAAGGAGCCAAGTTTGATTCCCCAAAACCCATGTAAGCCAGATGCACAATGTGGCACATGCATTTGGAGTTCGTTTGCACACCCATTCTCTGTCTTTTTCTCTCTCTCCCTCTCTTTCTCTGCCTCTCCCTCTGTCTCAAGAAAATAAATAATTTAAAAAAAATTTTTTTAATTTAATATGTGTAATGCCTTGTAATCTCCTTTTTTCACCATAGTGGAATGGCCACTTAACAATAAAAGTATTTACAGTGTATAATGTACACTGTGTATGATCTCTCTTAAGATGTCAGCATCATCTTTTTCCCTCATTAAAACAAAACAACCAATAAAACTGCCTGTGGGTGTTTTTTCTTTTTAAACAAGTCTTGCTATATCCGTTTTCAGCTGAAAATATTATGTTGCATTTCATTCAGCGCTTTCATAAAGAAACATAAATTCACTGATTAAAGATGAAATCATATGCATTCTTTTCTTCCAAAAACACGGCTTAATATACTTCAAATTCCCTTCATGTGGGAAGAGAGGCGGTATGCAGGGGAAGCATTCTGTGCAGGTGGAGGGGTGAGCTGTGGCCACCTTGTGGCTAATTGCTGAAGAGACAAAAGCAGAATGACCTCCAGCCCCTGGCATCTGCTAACTTGCTTCTTATTCTGAATTTATTTCTCAGTGCAGTAATTGGACATTTACTGAGCAGAGCCATACTCTCCCTAATGGGAGGTAGACAGGCTGCATGGCTTTATACAGTTCTCTAGTTGCTACCTGTTTAAAGTTTCATAGTTTAGGTTGTTGGATGCATTCTCTTTGTGACATTTAAAAGCAAATTAATTCTTCTTCTGGCTGCTAAAGAGTTGAATTCTAGAACAACCACGAGTTATTTCCCCATGATATGGGATAAGAATTTATTGTATTAAAATGTGTGATGTAATTATTCTAACATGGATCTACTGCTTCTAAATATCAGAGAGTATCATACTTCTGTGGAACTGCTCAAGGGAATATGAAAACTCTGCCTTTTACCACACTCATCACTAACTAGCTGTATAACTTTGACTCTTTCATCCTGTTTTCTTCTCTCTAAAATAAGAGACAATCAAATCAGTAGGTTTTCACATACTTTTAGCAATGACACTTTTTATTTTCAAAAAAAAAATAACCAAGTTATGATAACCCAAATATGTCAGAGTAATCAAAAGGCATCTGCCATAACTATAAGTGGACACATAGGCCAGACTCACCCACCATGACCACTCCTTCCCAACTTTTTCCTCCTTGCCGCCAAAACCCCCTAACTCACCTCTGCTGAATCCCAAGTATCAGTTGAAGATTGTTAGACCAACAGAGTTCCGATATCCCTTGGGTCCTAAACCACTAAAGATTTTTAAGTTCAAACATTTTTTTAAAGAATTTATTTATTTATTTATTTATTTATTTATTTATTTATTTATTGTTTTTTCGAGGTAGGGTCTCACTCTAGCCTAGGCTGACCTGGAATTCACTATGGAGTCTCAGGGTGGCCTCGAACTCACAGTGATCCTCCTACCTCTGCCTCCCGAGTGCTGGGATTAAAGGCGTGCGCCACCACGCCCAGCAACCAAACATTTTATGAAGATACTTTATAAACATTCTCCCAACCTTTTGTCTTAGAAAAGATTAAGCACATTGAGCAATTAGAGAGCAATTTAATTCTGTACATTAAGCTATGTGCCTCTGGTTGAGAATATAAGAAAAGGTCCTTTGAAGAGCACTAGATGAATCATTTTTACAAAGGATTCAGAGTATTTGTGGCTTGAGCAGCCTCACTGATGATTTCACCAGCTTCCACCCCCACTGGCCTTATGGTGGCCAGTAAAGGGCCCGTTAACAAGGCAACAGGTAAGACCCAGTCCATCTAGTGATCTCCACTAGGAACTGTACTTGCACTGAAGCTTCTATTAAAATAGCATGTTCCCTGCTCAACTGACAACAGCTGCCCTTATTACTGGCTGTTTTCCTGCCTGAGTGATAAATGTGTTTGCATTTGCCCTTTAATCCTGAAACCTAATTATTCAGTAATCTGAAGTGGGAAAATCATTTTATCTTGATCAGCTATGAGGCCCCAAAGTAGGACATAATAAAAAAAAAAACTATAAAACATTTTAAAATTGATACCAGTATATTCTATTACATATCACTATGGTCCAGGCACTATATTAGGTGCATTGTCTCTATGGACAAGTCACTTACTCAAGTCCCCTGCCACCATTCATATGAAGAAATAAGTGAAACATAGCATAGTAAGCACCACAAGTGAGAGAAATGAAATCCAGTGGGGCTACAAAGGATAAAAGTTCCCAACTTGGGTTCACAAGGACTGACTCCTGTACTAGGTTTGAAAAGATGGTGTGGCAAAGGTTAATTCTCTTTTACCCACTGTGGCAAAAAACTACTAGTGTTCCTCTTCTGTAGAAGAAAAGAGCCATGTGAATTTTTTAATTATTTCTTCAGTTTCACGTGTGTGTGAATGGGTACACTAGAGTCTCTTGTCACTGCTAAAGGAATGCCAGATGCTTGAGCCATTTTTGCATTTGGCTTTATGTGGGTGGCTGAACCTGAGACAGCAGTCTTTGCAAGCAAGTACCTTTAATTACTGAGCCACCAGCCCCAGCCCTGCCAAAGAAATTTTAATATTTTAGTAATTTTAGTAGGTCAGTGCAGTTAGAGATGAGGGCCTGAAAGCAGATGAATAGTTTCCAGGAACCCACAACAGTCTCTTAGCAGTACTAGCAGGTAGCACTCTGTTAGAACATAAGCTAAAGCCACCTGGAAGCCAGAGAACAGTGGAAATTGTTTCCTACAAAACAAAGTCTGAGCAAAAGACAGCAAAGAATGAAAGAATGGGTCTGAGAGCAAACTTAGTTTGACCTCATCAGAAACAGTGTCAGTGAGGCAGTATTCTAGAAATTAAAAGGCAGAAAGGTAGAGACAGTGGTTGGGGAACTGTTTTTTTTAACATTTTTAAAAAATAAAAATTAAAAAAAAAATCCTGGAAAGAGGAACTAACTGATATGTAGGGTTAGTTGCTAGGAGAAAAACATGTACATTCTAGGGAGAATGCTTTAAGATGAAAGAAACCAAGTGCTAAGGGAATAAAGAGGAAAAGGGAAATATAATAAACATGATGGAGAGAAAGAATATTGGACAATAAGAAAACCTACTGAAACAGAAGTACCGGTATATGGTGAACATCCTTAGGCATATTTTATCATTCAGTATTTGCTGGGCATTCAGTAGGTGCCAGTTTTTTTTTAACTTTTATTTATATACTTATTTTTATTTATTTGAGAGAGAAAGAGGCAGCTATAGTGAGAATGTGATACACATAAAACCACACTTTTTTATTTATTTGAGAGAGAGAAAGAGGCAGAGAGAGAGAGTGAGAAAAAATGTGTGTGCCATGGCCTCCAACCACCGCAAATGAACTCTAGACACATGTTCCACTTTGTGCATCTGGCTTATGTGGGTCCTAGAGAATCGAACCTGGATCCTTTAACATTGTAAACAGTTACCTTAACCACTAAGTGATTTCTTCATCTGCCAGGTAGTTTTTAATACTTATGACCTACCATTGAACAAAACAAAAATTCTTATCCTTGATGAGCTTGATTCTAGTACAGGGAAAGATGGGGACAATTCCTAAAGGGCGAGAAGACTGGTAGTATGTGAGGAGGAAAATAAGGTAGGTCATATACAGAATGTATTAGATAGGGTATTTTAATTAAACAGTAAGCACTCCCAAAAATTTAGTGTCTAAATGCAATAAATGTTTGTTTCCCTTTCCAGAACAGCCCAAACGTGTGTGCCACCATGCCCAGCAGTGAATGATCTTTCTGATATATTCTTGTATTCTGCTTGCCAGTATATTTTTGAGGGAGATTGGTATGTATTTTTCTTTTTTGTTCTAAAGAATCTGCAGGAAAACTGTTAGCGATGATATACACTTTTAGCAATGTAGTAGCAGGATACAAAATAAGCACACAAAAATCAGTAGCCCTCATATATGTTAACAAACATGCTGAGGATAGAATTAGGGAATCACTCCCGTTCACAATTGCCTCAAAGAAAAAAAAAAGTACCTTGGAATAAACCTAACCAAGGAAGTGAAGGATCTCTACAATGAAAACTTTAAAACACTCAAGAGAGCATTAGCAGAAGACACTAGGAAATGGAAAGGCATCCCTTGTTCTTGGATTGGAAGAGTCAATACTATGAAAATGGCAATCTTGCCAAAAGCAGTCTACACATTTAATGCAATACCCATCAAAATCCCAATGGTATTCTTCACAGAAATAGAAAAAAAAAATCATAAAATTAATTTGGAAGCACAAAAAAAAAACCCTCAAATACCTAAAAGTATTTTGAGCAACAAAAATAGGGCTGGTGGCATCACCAAGCCTGATTTATAACCTATATTACAGAGCCATAGTAACAAGAACAGCATAGTACTGGCACAAAAACAGACACATAGATCAATGGAACAGAATAGAGACCCAGATGTAAGTCTGGGCAGCTACAAACACCTGATCTTCAACAAAAACATTCATTGTGGGGGCTGGAGAGATGGCTTAGCAGTTAAGCGCTTGCCTGTGAAACCTAAGGACCCCCGTTCAATGCTTAATTCCCCAGGACCCATGTTAGCCAGATGCACAAGGGGATGCACGCATCTGGAGTTCGTTTGCAGTGGCTGGAAGCCCTGGCGGGCTTATTCTCTCTCCCTCTCCCTCTCCCTCCCTCTCTCTCTCTCTCCCTCTCCCTCTCCCTCTTTCTCTCTGTCTGTCACTCTCAAATAAATAAATAAAAATAAACAAAAATATATTCTTTTGGGAAATGACAGCCTCTTCAGCAAGTGGTGGTGGGAAAACTGGATATGTATCTATAGATGGATGAAAATAGATCCTTATCTTGCTCTATGAACAATAATTAAGTCTAAATGAATCAAAGACCTTAATATCAGACCCAAAACTCTGAAACTGCTAGAGAAAAAAGTAGGGAAAACCCTTCAACATATTGGTATTGACAAAGACTTTCTGAATATAACCCTAGTTGCTCAGGAAACAAAGTCACTGATCAACCCTCTGGGACCTCATGAAATTGCAAAGCTTTTGTAAACCAAAGGACACTGTGAATACAGCAAAGAGACAACCTATAGAATGAAAGAAAATCTTTCCCAGCTATTCATCTGACAGAGGATTAATATCTAGGATACACAAAGAACTCAAAAAGAAAAAAAAAAAGAAAAGAAAGAAATCAAACAACCCAATTTAAAAAATGGGCTATGGAACTAGAGAGGTCTCAAAAGATGAAATACAGGTGACATATAAACATGTAAAAAAAATGTTTTACATCCTTAGCCATCAGTGAAATGCAAATTAAAACTACTTTGAGATTCCATCTCACTCCTGTCAGAATGTCTATCATCAAGAAAACAAATGATGAAGCAGGGCATGGTGGTGGTCACCTTTAATTCCAGCATTTGGGAGGCAGAGGTAAGAGGATCACTATGAGTTCAAGGCCACCCTGAGACTACATAGTGAATTCCAGGTTAGCCTATACTAGGGTAAGACCCTACCTCGAAGAAAAATAAAATGAAATGACAATAAATGCTGGCAAGGATGCAGAAAAAGATGAAACATTCTACACTGCTGGTGGGAATGCAATCTGGTCCAGCCATTGTGGAAATCAGTGTGGAGGTTCCTGAGACAGCTAAAAATAGATTTACCATATGACCCAGCTATATCACTCCTAGGCATATATCCTAAGGACTCATCTCATTACCTTAGAGATACTTGCTCAACCATGTGTATTGACACTATTCACAATAGCTAGGAAATAGAACCAACCTAGATATTTGATGAGTGGATAATGAAGATATGGTACATTTATACAATGGAGTTCTATTCAGTGGTAAAGAAAAATGAAATTTGCAGCGAAATGGGTGGATCTGGAAAGGATTATACTTAGTGTGGTAACCCAGGCCCAGAAACCCAAACATTGCATGTTCTCTCATATGTGTATCCTACCTACAAATGTTTGGACTTCTATGTGATTTGGAATAAAACACAGTAGCAGAGGCCAGGAAGCTGGAAAGGGGATATAAAGGGAATAGAAAGAGGGGGGATTCAGAGTATGGTATTGCATATTTGTAAGTAGAAGAACAGATTACTGTGGGTGTAAAGGCCTGAGTGAGGTCAGGGGAAGAGATTGAGTAAAGGAAAGGTGGAGGGAGGGCTAATCAAAATCTAAGAGGATATGCATAACTCATATAGAAATCTACTTTTTGGGGGCTGGAGAGATGGCTTAGCGGTTAAGCGCTTGCCTGTGAAGCCTAAGGACCCCGGTTCGAGGCTCGGTTCCCCAGGTCCCATGTTAGCCAGATGCATAAGGGGGTGCATGCGTCTGGAGTTTGTTTGCAGAGGCTGGAAGCCCTGGCGCGCCCATTCTTTCTCTCTCCCTCTATCTGTCTTTCTCTCTGTGTCTGTCGCTCTCAAATAAATAAATAAATAAATAAATTTTTTTTAAAAAAAAAAGAAATCTACTTTTTTTGGACAATGACACACCAGAAGCCATAGATTGTTACTAGAAAATTTTCAGTGCCAGGAATGAGATACCGTCCAGTGAGTTTTTGGCCAGGGAAGTACCTGATGCCCCCAAAATATTACAGGTCATTGCCGAGGCCCTTGGTTTCCCACCAGCAATAGATGGTAAAACCTTATTGCTGAAGACTCCACATACTTGGGCTGCAAGATCACTGAGAAATCCTGATGGAGCTGAGCTGAAACCCTCCTGCATGTAGACCAGCTGACAGAAAGCTGGAAACTTTCACCAGAAAGCCATTGATGCTGACATTAAGTCCCAGGCTCATTGGTACCTAAGAGAATCCATATCTGGGATATTTAAGAACATGAAAAATCAGGGGGCAGCGTCCTGGCCTCCTGGTCCCAGTGATTTGACTTAATAGTCCTACTGATCGCAATGGTTTTTCTCACTCCTTGAGTTTACAAATGGCTCCTTTCAACATCTACCCATGGAGTTTTTCACTCACACTGAAGAGTACCTTGACTCCTCAGCTTTTGTCAGTCTTTAAGTGCAATGAATTCTGAAGCTACTTCTGTTTCCTCAGAGTTTCCAAGTAACACTCCAAGCAAAGCATTCTTAGGACGGCTTTATAAGTTCAAAGGACATTAAGCACATAACAGCAGGTCAGTGCAGTTAGAGATGAGGGCCTGAAAGCTGGTGAGTAGTTGCCAGGAATCCACTACTGTCTCTTAGCAGTGCTAGCAGGCAGGACTCTGTTAGAACATAGATGTGGTCACTTTAAGAGTCTCTCTGCAACACAAGACCAAGACCAGGCAGAACCCCCCCCACACCGCCGGCTTCTCAAGCTGTAATAAACTAAAAATAGGACTTTGCTTCTTATCTTGTCTTCCAGTCTCCCACCAACCCCCACCCCTGTTGTGAGCAGGAACATGAAAGCCCCTTTCCCTTAGAGACCTTGAAGAACCAGACGCCTTCTTCATGTGCCTCTCTCCATTACCTTTGTAGCTCCTATCAGTAAACTGCATCACATGGAGTAGAATTTGCCCCACCCCCAGAAACTTATAAAGAAAGACCACCTCACTCTTCTTTGGATTTCTAGAAACTCTCACTCTCTTTGCTTTGGACTCCACCATGCCAAGCCTGTGACATGGTGCTATAACTCTCCTAATAAAGATTTAATTTATAGGACAATCATTTTAGCTGCCTCTCACTGAGCCATCCTGCTCTCCCTGTCCAGTTGCTTTCTATCACATTCTATACCTGCAACATTGGGATCTTCACTCTAACAGTGTACAAATTGGCCCTTAAAATAAGACATAACTTCACCTGTTACATTACACAAAACAAACAAAATTAGAGTCATTTGTACTGGAAGAATAGCATCTTCCATAGGAGAATAGGAGGAAAAGTATTTAAAATGATATTCTTATAATTTCTGCCAACATAATTTAGGGGCTATTCCACTGGAGTACATCTCCACCTAAGTTCCTTTCCAGCACATTTTCTCCATGGTATGTCTTGGCTGGTAATTATTAGGAGAAAAGGCTCAGCCTCAAACTTGAGTACCTGTGTTTGATCCTCTCCAGACCTCATGTGAAAATCCAGAAACCATGATGGACTTTTAAAAATTTAGATAGATTATCTACATACATACATGTATAGATACATACATACATATATATATGTATGTATGTATGTATACATGTAGAGAGGGAGAGATTGAGAGAGGTGTTATACGCTTTTTTATCCCCTTGCCCCTGCCTCCTCCCATTTCTCTGGAACCCTCCTTAGTGGGGTTATGGTATTCACTGTGAAGCTATGAAGGATTCAGTCAGTCCCTGTCGGTTAGCAGGAGGACCATGCCTCAGGGTATTCTTACCCACTCTGTGGCTCTTACAATCTTTCTGTCCCTTCTTCCACCGTGTACCCTGAGCCATGGCAAGCCTGTTAGCAGTCTGATTTAGTGTTGATTGCTCTGTAGCCTCTGGAGATCTGCTGTGATGGGTTTTGATGATAGATCTTGGTTCTCCTCCATTTTCTCTGACTTCTGTAGAACAAAACAGATTCTCTAACCAAGAGTGAGAGCAGCTTGGGTTAAAGGGGGTATGCATAGTTATTTGAGAGACTGTTTGGTATGTAATCCCACTCTTCTTCTCCAGAGAGCAATGGGAGCTTCTCAATGGAGTCTGTGTTTCATGACCATAGGATTCTGAGTTTGCTTCCAGTACAAGATATGAGTTCTCTTCTACTAAGTGGGCCTCATGCCCAATCAAAGAACAGTTGGTTACCTCCCAGAAGCTATGTGCCACTATTGCATAAGTGAGTACAGTCTCTTTTGAGGATACTTTCTGGACTAGACCTTCACTCTTTAAAAAAAAATATATATTTATTTATTTATGAGAAAGAGACAGACAGACAGAAGGAGAAACATAGAGAGGGAGAATGGGTGTGCCAGAGCCTACAGCCACTGCAAACAAGCTCTAGATGCATGTGCTACCTTGTGCATCTGGCTAACATTGGTCCTGGGGAATAGAACCAGGGTCCTTTGGTGTTGCAGGCAAATGTCTTAGCCACTAAGCCATCCCTCCAGCCCTAGCCCTTCACTATTATTGACCTACTTTACAGGACACTCAAGGGTACCTGGCATGCTTTTTAACAGCTTTCACTAAAATTATATGCTTAGTCTTTGCCTGATTTTCTCTAAATGGTTGATCCATTTTTTTTTAATTTCAGGAAGTGCTAGGCAAGTTCTCTCCCACACTGAAACATAATTTTTATGAGCATTTATTTTACTGTTGTAGTTAGTCAATTATCCAACTGTCTTGTCCATTGGATTCCTTTAGTGAGTGAATTAGTCTTACTCTCTTTGGAATCTCCAGTTCGCTCTATAATATGAGTACAGAAAGCACTTACACTAAGAAAAGCACATGTGTTGTGTATGGGGTAAGTGGTTCCCCAACTCTGGCCTAATTTTAACATCAGCCATGCTGACCTACAGCAGCACTCAAGAAGCAGAGGGAACTACAATAAGAAATAAATAGTATACCTATGGTGGTAGGAGGAGACAAGATGTATTTCCTAATCATCTTGAACATTATGTGGATAAGAGCTGGGTAGTGTTATCCATACCTGACCATAGAAGCTGCTGACACATGTAGAATTTGCCTACAATGATAATATCTTAAGTTACTTGGAACCCCAATGTACTCTACAAAGCAACCTTCAGAACTACTGGGAACACAAAGGTTACAATGTTTTTATTATAGGAACATGATAGTCATTCATTAATTCCTTTATTTAACAAATATTTCTTAGACTTTACTGATTTTATGATAAATCCTAAAAATACAGAGTTATGAAAAAGGGACCAAGTCTCTTGAAGAGTTATAAAAAAGGGATCAAGTCTGCCTTCAGGATGCACATGGGTGACACCTATGTTGAGACTCATACCTTATAGCCAGTGAATTTTAGGACTGAGGACACTGAAGTTTAGCTGTTGAGATATGCCTGTAAGGGAACACTTTCTTTTTCATATTACTAGTTTTTCTAATAATATCTATCTCAAAGTTGATTTTTATTAATAGTAAGATAATATGTCAAGATGATGAAACCAAAATCCTAGAGTAGAACATAGTAGATTTTAAAGAAATTTTCTTAATTCCAGACACTTTACAAGCATTATTTAATTCACTCCTCACAGAATCACTAGGAGCTAATATTGAATACAATATCCAAATTGTACCAAGTTGGAAAATGAGCTAAGATTGAAACTCAAGTCCATCTGATGCCAGTGTCTTTGCTTTTTCCGGTACACTTTTTAAAAAGTGACTTCAGGGGTTGAGGAGATTGCTCAGTGGCTAAAGATGCTTGCAAAGCTTGATGGCTCAGGTTCAATTCTCCAGGACCCACGTAAAGCCAGGAGCACAAAATGCCTCATGCATTTGGGGCTCATTTGCAGCAGCAAGAGGCCCTTGCATGCTCTCTCTCTCTCTCTCTCTCTCTCTCTCTCTCTCTCTCTCTCTCTTCTCTCTCCATATATATATATGTATATGTCTGTCTCTTCCTTTCTCACCCTTCCTCTCTCATTGTCTCTCCTCACTCTCAAATAAATCTTTTAAAAAAAATTTTAAGGAAAACTGGCTTTCAAACCATTCATTTTAATGTTTCTTTTTTATCAAAGAAATGCCACTAAGTTCTAATTTATACCTATTTACTTCAATCTTCTATTTACTTTTATGAACTACACCTCAAAAATCTCCTTGTAGCTCTACTATCAATGAAAATATTAAATGGATTGAGCATCTGCCCTCAGGATTATTATCCTAGATAGGAAAATGATTACCAAATTCATGCCTATGAGTTCACCTTTCAACATTCATTTAATCAAGATGAGTAATTACCTTAGTGGGCAGTAATTAGGTAATTAGTAAAACTAGTTAATACAAATAGCATATTAATATAACCAAATAAATGCTAGCATAATTTTTATAATTATTGTGGCATATAGGTCCACCTGATTTTTTTAAGTAAAGACACATAATTTCTCGGCTACGTATTGCACAATTTCCACTTGCATGTGGGAATGCCTTTTGACATCTGTGACCCTGCTGAGTAAAAAGGAGATTGAGACAATTATCTCGGGTACTGAAGCAAAAGCCAGCTTGCACTAAAATTATCTGCCTAGTCTTTGCCTGACTTTCTTTAAATGGTTGCTCCATTTTTAATTTTTTTAAAAAAAATAGCCACGTTATAGAATTATACTAGCATAACTTTCTCTGCTTAGAAGATGAAAATAAAGTATTCTAAGACCGATTTATCCTGCACAGGCAAACTACTATGCACAATAACAAAATATTGTATAAATTATTATTTATTTCCCCTAGAGAAAATATTTATCTTTAAAAAAATCACCCTGTGGATACCTCTCCCCATCCCAATGTGTAAAACCTAAATTGAAACCTGAGGAACAGTAGAAAAAAGTCAGTTTCTCTTGATAGTTTAGTACACACACACTAATCTATGTCTTTATTTTCAGTGGTAGACATTATTAAGTACCATATCCTATGATGGCTTCATTCAATATGATTACTCATCTTAGCATAATCTTGTAATTGATATCAATCCACACCTAGGCTATGCAACAATTTGTAAACAATATTTAAAGGGAAATTTTATCCACCCTTCTAAAAATGAACTGCCAATTGATTTACATGGATTCATAAAGAGTGTGGTCCAATGAGATTAACAAATAGCCCAAATCATAGAATGCCAGTAGCATTAAAAAAAATTGCAAGCTTGCGACATGAAGTCTGTTTTATGGTTCCCTTAATTGGGATAACCTCTTAATACCCATTCAATTTCAATACTTTCCATGAATATAGCATGATGTATTTGGTGTGTAGACCTTCCTTTAATGACAGAAATCCTGGCTCAGTTAATGTTTTTACATGCTGACATGTGTGATGAAGGCACATACATGAAATCTGATTTGATTCATTAATTTTCTTGATGTTATTTTTTTTCTGCTGTCCATAATTTCATCTTTGCCTATAACTGTATATATGATAATATATTACAATTGAATTACAACTCCTTTTTCTTTCTTACAAACCCAAACACAATCATGCCTGATGGTTCAATTGTAATTTTTCTAAAAGCTGCCGACCCTCTTTATGTAATCCACTCTCATTAACTTTGACTCAACCCTTACTGATATATGAAGCAATCAAAAATTTTGCCTGGCTCTCCAAACCCAAGAAGTTTCATTTTCACATTTTTTGTTGTTCAAAGAAGAATGATCATTTCTGGAAATCTAAGCTATTCATTTGAATTTCCTATCTGTAAATTGTGAGGAAGGCTTATAGATGAAAAATAAGAGAAGATAAATTGTAAGTTGGAGCTAAAGAGAAAATAAGTATAATATCTTAAAGGAATCTAATTGTTTTCACATATCAGAGTAACAGCTATTAACCTTCTTCTAAATTTGTGTCATTTGCATATTTATCTATATTCCTATTTGTCTGTCAACTATATGTCTTCCACCTGCCTGTGAGTATCTATCTGTTTGGCATGGCAAGTTGTGATGTCTTTGTCTGCAGAGAAGAAAAGAAGGGGAAAATGATGACAAATCTTGTTGTAGCATGAATATCAACGAGGTAAGGCTGATGCCTGATGTGCGGATGAATCCTGTAAATGAAGTGGCCCTTGAATTAAATTAATTTAAAATCTGGCAAATATTACCCGGCATGTTTGTCAATGTGCTGTATAATTATTAATTTGTTCATTGAAGCAACTGTATAAATAAATAGAAAGCAGAATGTCATGATTAAGCAAGCATTGAAAAATCCAGGGTCAAGGAGCCCTGCAATACAGGGATCTCAATAGCTTTCCTGGGCCCTACTTTTACATCTCCTCGTAAAGCCACACGTCGATAACAGCAAATTAATTGGCCCACATTTAGATGCCAACAGGGCTTTTGTATTCTCAGTGCACATTTTTGTCTTCTTGGAGTGAGATGTTAGTAACAGGGGTTTTAATATTACCCCTAGGGGAGCACCAGAAAATCTTAACAATTTCCTTCACTAAAGTATTTTCATTAGCGCTAAATGCTGTGCAATTTACATTTGAAATCAGGTGTAGGGGTGAGCAGAACGTGACAAGACATGTTGCAGTGGTGCTTTTCTTTGGTCCAATGTTCTTTATTTACTGCCATAGAGACTCAGAATGAAGCACATGAGTCAAAAAGGAAAGATTTCTTGATTTCTCTTTGTCCTTACTTTTAGATGATGTTGTTGGAGTCAGGTTCGCATTGCTGGCAGAAATCACCTGACCAAGAGCAGCTTTTGGGAAATGGAAGGTTTTATTTTGGCTTACAGACTCAAAGGGATGCTCCATGTTGGCAGGGGAAAACGATGGCATAAGCAGAAGGTAGACATCACCCCCTGGCCAAGATAAGGTGGACAATAACAAGAGAATGTGACAAACACTGGCAAGGGGAAACTGGCTATCTAAGCCTGCCCCCAAGAATACACTGTCTCCAAGAGGTATTAGTTCCCAAATCTCCATCAGCTGGGAATCTAGCATTCAGAACATCTAAGTTTATGGGGGACACCTGAATCAAACCACCACAGATGGAATTTCTATTTTACTTACATACTCAAAGCATACATTTAAAACAGTCATCTATTACCAAGATAAAGGGACACCGTCAAAAATAACAACAATCTATCTATAGCCTAGTGAGACAATCTCACCTGCCAGCTATGAACAAAGACTCTAGAAAAACACCAAATCCTTTGAGGGAAAGTTAGATGTTAATGCAAACACTTTAGGGTTTAAGCTTATGTCTATGTAGCTTTATTACCTAATTCCAACCTAACATAATAAAATACGTATCTAGCATTCCTTTTTACTGTAAATGTAGACTATGAGAGTATTAGGATAAGTTAAATTATGCCTGTCATTTCAGTTCAACAAATATTTGATATCTCTCTTGGAATAGAGAACAGGCATGTTGAGGCACTGTTTTTGCATTACACACTAGCCACTTGATAGAGTAAGAACTTATGATGTTGTTGGACTACTTGGTTGGTTATTATTATTTTTTATTTGGTTTTTAGACTTGTGCTTTGAAACAGAGTGTCACTGCATAGCCCATGCTGGTCTTGAATTTGTAATTCTCCTGCCTCAGCCTCTTAACTACTGGAGCTGATGTTTTGATCAAGTGTCTCAGCTCTTAACTGCCTTGGTTGAACTTTAATGAAAACAAAAACCAGGACACTGGATAGAATGTCTAACACTTGGGAAAAAATGACTTTTTGTACTAGGGATGGTTCCAAGTATTATATACAAACTTCTACCATTTAACCTTATTACTAGCCCTAGGGATTTGGTGGTGTTATCCCCATTTTTACGGTTGTTAGAACTGAAGCACAAAACATACCTGTAAAAATTCGAGAACATTTTTCATATTGCATCCATTGGGCTCTCAACTCTGCTGTTACAGCTTTCCAAGAGCAAATAAATGCACCATTGATGACAAGTGAAAATTGGCCAGCAGTTGATCATCAGTTCTGATAGGCTGGGGAAGGTCTCCAGATGAAAGAAAGATGAAGTTAGCCTCCAAATTTGACTGAGTGTGAAATTTATGTTTCTCATTTCTAAGTGTGAGTTTGCCAAGCTACTCCCTGGCCTGCTTTATGCTAATAGATTAATGAGATGATTTGTTTACAGCCTCATGTTCCCCTAAAAATGCTCCAAAAGTGCAAGAGTAAGAGAGGGAGAATTTTCCAGCTCAGGAGTTCTCACCTCATTGCCCATCAGATCACCTTTAAAATATCCCAAATTCTTTTTTGCATCAGTTGAGATCATGTGATTAACTGGATTCAGTGACAGGGGGTTGAGGAGGAAGTAAAGAGAAGGTAATAGGAAAGGATTGTGATCAAAATACATAATATACATGATAAAATTTTTTGGGAAGAGACGGAGGAAATGGGAGAGGGAGGGAAGGAAAGAAAATCCCAAATTCTAGGCCATACTGCCTATTAACTAGAAATCAGAATTTCTGAGCTGGTACTCAGACATCAATAACAGGTATCAATGAACACCCTTTTAAGTAAATACACAGTAATCTATGCTAGTAACAATTAATACAAAAGAAATATGTAACTTATGATTGTTAAATTTAATGATTCATAACTGTCCACATATATTTAGTTACTGAGGTATGACAAAAGGTCAGAAAATGATAATCATTTCTGCTACTCTATCATCCATGTGGCTTTGAATAAATTCCAGAACCTTCTTAAGCCTCAATTTACTGTGGTTAAGGTAAACTCATACTTGCTCTTCCTCACAGAGAAAACAATATGTCAAGCCATGTTTGGTGGATCATGCCTTTAATTCTAGCACAAGGGAGACTGGAGTAAGACCCTGCTTCAAAAAAGTGGGGCTAAGGGGAGGGATCAGTAGTTAAAGGTATTTGTTTAAAAGTCTGTGAGCCCAGGTTCAGTTCCCCAATACCCATGTAAAGCCACATACACAAAGTAGCACATTTGTCTAGAATTTGCCTGTAGCAGCAAGAGGCCCTAACATACCCATACACTCATACGTACTTTCTCTCTCTCCTCACAAATAAAATATTTATAAAGAGAAAGCAATATGTGAAATAATTTTTTGCTAGCCTTAAATCTTTCTTCATTTTGTCTCATACTTTTAAAGTATGACTCAAAAAATTAAATGTGATAAAGTCATTGCTTATATTAGACATAATTCCTTCCCTAAGACATAGTTGATCTAAGTTACAGCTTTCTTAGAAACTGTACCTCCAGGGACTAAGATCCAGTTTCTCTTTTTTGAGTGTGTGTATGAGTGTGTATGTATATGTGTAAGACAAAGGACAACTTGGGTGCTATCTTCAGGTTGGCCTGGAGCTCACTGACCAGTCTAGCTGAATCAGTGAGCTCAAGGATTATCCTGTCTTTGCTTCCCCAGCACTGCATTTGCTAGCATATACCAAGCCCACCTTTTTGTGTGTGTTCTGGGTTCTTGGGACTGAACTTGAGTCCTCATGCTTCTCAGGTAAACACTTTACAGACTGAGATATTTCCTCAGCCAGCTTTACTCTTTGATAGAAACTGATGATTTATTGATTACCTAAACCATTTATGATCAAAATCACTTGGTTTGTCTTTTTGATCAACTGGGTCATCTTTAATGTCTTCCTTCTGTTCTTTCTTATGGTGTGATTCCACCAAATTCTTTGCTAGAAAAAAAAAATCTTGTTTTTTTCTCAATCATAAAATAGCATTGACAGTAAATTGGGAGCTTAAGATTTGTCTTTGTTTGATTTTGGTTTATTTATTTTGGAGTTGAGGATTGATCCTAGGGTCTGACATGTTGTAGGCATGTATTCTATTATCAAATAACACCCCCAGCTCTAACATTGATTTCAACAAATAAATCTTACATTTATTGCTCAAGTTTGCCATATAAGGGTATAGACAATTTTTCCAACACCTTTCCTTCTTTATATGGGAGATGGAATAAATATATCTATCTCCCCAAACTGTCAGAAAACATCAAAAAGAACCTACAAATCTTTTCAAATTAGATCTACAATGTTACTTTTAAAACTATAAGATTTTTTGGGCTGGAGAGATGGCTTAGTGGTTAAGCACTTGCCTGTGAAGCCTAAGGACCCTGGTTCGAGGCTCAGTTCCCCAGGACCCACGTTAGCCAGATGCACAAGGGGGCTCACGCGTCTGGAGTTTGTTTGCAGTGACTGGAGGCCCTGGCACGCCCATTCTCTCTCTCTTTCTATGCTTCTTTCTCTGTCTGTAGCTCTCAAATAAATTAATTAAAATTAAAATTAAAAAAGCTATAAGATTTTACAATATCACCTGTTCCAATGAGTCTGCCCCCAAATTTTATTAGAAACCTTTCATTATGTATGCATATATTACAAAGTAATGGGTTTTTATTGTATTTTTATATACTCTGGTTTTGATTGACTTATATACCCCCTTGTTCCTACTCCCTCACCCCTCCTCGCTTTTCCCCTCTTCATCCATCCACCATCAGTGTTCCTCCTTTCATTTTCATATCTCATAGGTTTGATTGTTTTCCCATGCCTTTAAGCCAATTTCCCTCCCACTTACTCCCACCTAAATACATAGTTTACCATTAGAAGCAAGGATGCATATATGCCGTATTTGTCTTTCTGAGCCTGAGCTACAGCACTTGTAGTAGACAGCTTCAGGTTCAATGAGTTGAGCTTCCAAACCAGACACAGTTACGGAGGAAGGGATATTTGTTGAAGCTTCCAGACCCAGGGGAAGTTCCATAATGGCAGAAAAAGCTGGCCCTGTTTTCACAGGCCCAAGCAGAGAGAGCAAGCCACGTGCCAAAAGCCACACGGCACACTTCAGGAACTCCAGGTGAAACTAGGCACACTTTGCATATCTTTAGATTGGAATTTCAAACCCTCCACTATACCTTAAGATCTTCCCAGTGACACCTCCTCCAGCCAGGTAGCTGCAGATCCAAACTACAAACTAAGAAAAAACTGAATATATTGGGGATCATCTATTCAAACTACCACAGCACTTAACGTACTTACCATAATGTTTTCTAGTTCCACCCATTTTCCTGTAAATTTCATTTTTCTTTAAGGTGTCCACCAACAATATTTCTATGATTTACAAAGTTGCCAGAATTTAATATTTAGTGATAGGTATACATACTCTAATAATAACTGAAATGAAAATGAATCACTTCTTTAAATTTTCTTCTACTTTCCTTCCCTCTTATCTTAGGATATGGTCAAATACACTTAGGAAAGACAAAAGACTCAGCTTGTATAACTTTTGGCTGTTTTCAGTCCAGGAACACCTTGACTGTTCATCCTGAATCCATAAGTGTTCTCTGCTATAGTCTCTGCAAGCAGGTAACCCAAGTGCTGGGGCTCAAACCAAGGGTTTCTCACAGACCAAGCAGACACATCAGCAGATCTGATGTAAGAACCATGAATTTTATGTCTTACAAGTTCCCAAGTTATGCTGACACTGTTGATCCAGGGTCCCTACTTTAATAACAGTTTATCCAAATAAACAAAATCAGAATTTGAGGATTGAAAGCCAAGCATTAATCCTTTTCTGTTGTTTTCCAGTTAAGTCCACTGTAAAGCCAAAAGTAGGAGACACTGATTTGAGTCTCATATAACACTTTCCTCAGGCTCATGATACAAAAGAAAGATGTGGCATAGGTAAGTGTCCAACTTGACAACCATTATATCCACAGCATCCAGTTTCAGGTGAAGCAAGGCAGTGGTACCAGTAATGGCTCAGTAACAGGCATGTGCTGACAAATCAGCTCTTAGAAAAAGCCATAGTTTGTAGCATTTTATGGGTCCTATGATGGAAAATCTCTGAGCACAGCTGACTTCAAGCATCCAAATGGACTAGGCATCAGTGAATGCAGAACTGGGAAGAGAGGCAGGCAGTTGGCCTTCACAAGCTGGTCTGTGCTGCCCTGTGGTGGTAGCAGTGGCCTCGGTAATAGTAGCAGCAATATCCCAATCAAAATGAATGCCTCATATATTTTTGTGAACAGATCCAGCCAACTAACAGCCTCTTGTTACAGGTTCTCAGCCTGATTCCTTACCCTTCTGGGGCATTCTGGGAGCTATCCAAATGTTTCTAGTATACCATTTAACTCAGCCCAAAAAATATTTATGTCACTTAGCTAGCACAAGTGCTAAGAATAAGTGACATTGTGTGTTCAGCTAAACAGGACATCTAAACCACTCACTCCAACATTCAGGGAACCTCTCAGAAGAGGGGGCAGAAAAACTATAAGAGCCAGGAGGTGGGGAAGAGTGCTATGGTACTCTGTTGTCTAGATACAGCATAAGCATTACACTCATGAACTCAAAACAGCTGTGGTTTCCTGCCCAAGATTGAGCCAGTCAACTCTCCATCATGGATGGGAAGGGGCTCACAAGATCCTACTCTGCCCAGTGTAGCTATTGGCAATTAATGGTTGATGAGGGAAGCATGTTCCTCAGTGGTGCCACTGATAAGTTGCCATACTCCAGTAAATAACTCTCCACCCATGTTCATGCTAGCAACCCTAATTTAATTCTGTGGGTTACAAAATAAAAGAGGACATCAAATTAGAAGGGAGGACTAGCTGAGAAAAAAAGAAAGGGGTTTAGTGGGAGGGGGGATAAGAAAGAAAAACGGGGTGATTATTATTAAAATACATTATATACATACAGGAATTTGTCAAAACAAATATTAAATAAAGAAAGAATAGTTGTTGTTTAAAGCTAAGAACTGTGGCCAGGCATGGTGGCCACGTCTTTAATCCAAGCCCTTGGGAGGCAGAGGTAGGAGGATTATGGTGAGTTTGAGGCCACTCTGAGACTACATAGTGAATTCCAGGTCAGTCTGGGCTAGAGCAAGACCTTACCTCAGGGGTGGCGGGGGAGCTAAGAACTCTGACCTCCTAAAGAGCAGATGTGGAAGTTAAAAACCTAAAACCTGGGGCTGGAGAGATGGCTTAGTGGTTAAGGCCTTTGACTGCAAAGCCAAAGGACCCAGGTTCGATTGCCCAGGACTCATGTTAGCCAGATGCACAAGGGGGCCCACGCATCTAGAGTTCATTTGCAGTGGCCGGAGGTCCTGGCATGCCCATTCTCTCTCTCTTTCTCTGTCAAATAAATAGAAAAGTAAAATAAAATATTTTTAAAATAAAATAAATAAAAATAAAATATTTTTTAAAACCTGGAGTGTAACCTTCCCAGTCCTAGGAAAGGTGTTGCTTTAAGATATTTGCATCTGAAGAGAGTTGAAATTCTTAAACCAATGCTTCTCAAACTTTAATGAGACTCACCTGGGGATCTTGTTAAGATGCAGATCCTCGCTGCTTAGGACTAGGGTAGAAGCAGAAAATTTACATTTCTCATAAAACCCTGGGGATGCTGATGCTGTGGGTCTGGGAACAAGTTCTAAAACCACAGAGCTAAACAGTGTGGATTCCTTGCAGGCACCCCTTATTTCAAGCTACATAAGGGTTTGTCTATTCTCCTTTTTTGATCAGTGCCCCAGGACCTAGGAGTGGTATATGATGGGCCCAGTGGCTGTAATAGTTCACCCCTGGATGCCAAAGATTTCATGGTCAGTGTTACCTGACTATCCCTAACCATTCTTTTTAGTACCAATACACAAGTCATATGCATAATTTCACTTGTTCATGTCTTCAACAGTATTTCCTTTTGGTTTAGTTGTTTGGGTTTAGTTTTTGTTGTGTTTTTATTCTATGGCTTTTTCAGGTGTTTTTGAGGTAGGCTTTTACCCTGAAGCCAAGGCTATCCTCAAACTTTCAATCCTTGCTTCTGTCTCTCCAATGCTGAAATTGTAGGCATGCCTAAAAATCAACAATATTTCATGTTTATCTCTTATTCTTAATGCTCTCAGCTAAGTTTCAATAATTCTATATTCTCTGCCTATATGTTTTAAATAAGCTGAATTGGGAACATTTCCAACACCACTAAATGAGTATTGGGTTTAGCACATTGAACAAGACGTTAAAGGTCAAGAGGATCTGTGTAGGCAAGGAAATGTTCCAAGCCTGTCAGCAGCTTGGCTGTGGAAAACTGTGACTTGATAATCTGTCAACTCAAACTGTCAATCAGAGCCCATTATTACTATTATACCACCCATCTGACACTAGATCAATAGGATAAGTACTTTTTGATGTCAGATCAATGCTATGACTAAGTTTTGGGGTGACAACTAAACAATTGTATCTATCCTAGGCATGCGAATGTCATTACCAGGAACATCAACTCACAGTAAAATGATAAACCACTTCCTGTATAGTGTTGTGAAAGAAATGTGAAAATTTCTAGAAATTCTTGCTGCTCCCACCTACTAAAATAGAAAAGGTAAAGTGTGTGTTCATATCTAAGATTTATATAGTATCAGTCTCGGAACTGAGCTCATGAGGAACCTTTCTTTCTTTCTTCCTTTCTTTCTTTTTTGTTTGTTTTTTGAGGTAGGGTTTCACTCTATTCATTCTAGCCCAGGCTGACCTGGAATTCACTATGTATTCTCAAGGTGGCCTTGAATTCACAATGATCCTCCTACCTCTACCTCCTGAGTGTGGGATTAAAGGCGTGAGCCACCACACCTGGCTGGAACCTACATTTCAGAGCCACAAGCTAACAACTGAGCCCCTGGGGCTGGTAGGATAAGAGTTTATTGTTTTCAAAATAAGTAAATAAATAAAATATTGGTCTGGAGAGATGGCTTAGTAGTTAAGCTCCTTCCTGCAAAGCCAAAGAACCCAGGTTCAATTACCCAGGACCACATAAGCCAGATGCACAAGGTAGTGCTTATGTCTGGAGTTTGCAGCAGCTCAAGACCCTGATATTCCCATAATCTCCCTTTCTTATAAATAAATAAATAAATAAATAAATAAATAAATAAATAAATAAATAAATGAGTTTCTTGTTTTCCATAGAGCTTGAAGGAAGGTAAATAAATTCATATGAATTGTGACATACAGTGGGTACTTTTTGTATTTTTTTGGTTGTTTGTTTTCCTTTTCCTTTTGCCAACTGTAGCAGCTTTCTGTCCTTGAACAGCTTTTGTCTTAAGGGTTCAGAAGTAAATGTTAACCTGGATAGAGCGGAGATGGATAAAGAAACACAATGTTAGTTTTCTTCTCCTTCCTCCCAACTGTCACCATCCACGTAACACTGCATCAGTAAATTGTAGCATGTTCCATGTGCTAAACACTGTGTTAAGCTATTAGAATATAAAAGTAAAATAAATAGGACAAAGTACTATGGGTCACATAGTAGACACACAAACCGAATCTGGAAGAAATTAGTGAGATCTCCTTAAGGAAGTAGCATTTGAGCTAATGCCTGAAGGGTAAGACAAGCTAGGCCAAAAGGGTAGGAAGTCTATTCTAAAACAAAAAAGCAGCTTGCAGCATGTGCAAGGGTCATAGGTTTAGAGAAAATCTAGTCTCTTGAAAGAAGGCCTAGGATTCAGTGGCCTAGAAATCAAAAGTCAGAATGGAACCTGTCAATAATGGTGAAGAGGGAAGGGGCCAAAACTGCTTGGCCATCTGCATTCCCCTCCTTAGATAACTGATGGTTTATGCCAGAAGATGTGCTGATCGAAATGGTTCTAAGACACAAAGGCATTGCTAAGTGTCAGCATGTACTACAAGGACACAGTGGCCTTGCCTCCACTCTGTGACAGCTCCGAACACACTATGAAGGAGGCAAATGCCACTCTGAATCTGTATCTCACTACCCTTATAAAATGCTTTCCAATAGACACTGTATCCTACAGGCCTGATGCTCTGAATGTCTTCCCCATTCCCCCAAACACAGGAAATCTCAGATGGGCAGAAAGTAATGGATCCCAAACACATGGGGGTAATCAACTAAATGTAAATGTGGTGATTATAGGGAAGGGTATATGTAAAGAGGGAAAGGAATGATACAAGGTATACCTCATTCTCATCTTTCCAATTTGTGAAACAGCCTACTATTCAGCCACATATTATGTATGTTTATGTGCTATATAGGTATGCATACATATGTGTATACACAGAAGAATATATGTGTGGTGATTATAAATGTTTACATGTACATATGTGTGTGTAGACATATCCACATATATCAATTTTTAAATGACTCTTGACACTAAGCACACAAGCAGTTGTAAACATTCTACTAAGCCATTTGTATGTATATTTTCAGCAAGTCTCCACAATAATCCTAAAACATAGAGCCCTCATATGTACCCACTTTTCATAGAAGTAAACTAAGGTTTAAAGAGGGTTACCAAGTGGTTCCCAATTACCTTCAATAAATCTTGTTTCTACATCTATCTCTTCTAGAAAGTTTCTTTTCCTTAGTATCACCAATTTTCTAGCTCATGAAAATTTTACATCAATATTATATTAATTATATTAATATTAATTATATGCTTAATCTGTTAGCTATCTGGAAAAAAAAACTGATACATATTCTCAAATGGATCCTAAATGTCAAGATGGGTGGGCTAGTAGCCAAGACTAGCATTTCACGAGGGTGCATTAAGGTTCACAAAATGGGAAATGGCCTGACCTTCAAGAAAATAGTATTATATGGGGCTTTGTGAGCCAATTCTCACTCCCCGTGGTAAGTCAATCCAAGTCCAAAGAACATGTCATAAACGACACCCTGCTACCATGTTGCACTCATAAAACCATCTGAAAAGCAGAGGCTAGGGTTCCCACCCAATTTAAAATATGTATCATAATAGATAGGACATGGTTTCATTTAGAGTGAGAGGTGAGTTAATCCTAAATGTACCACATAATCACAGTAGCTACAAGATAGATCTTAAAGAGTATGTCTCCCTTTATGTATATGCCTTTGCACCTATACTTACCAAGAAACCATTTCACTTACCTTTTAAACATCCAGAGTGCCACTTTATCATTAAGCAGTGACAGCAAGGGAAGAAATGAGCATTATTTAAAATGCAAACCGAGTGGAAACAGTGGCTGCCAAGAAACAGCTCATCCCACATGCCTCAAACTACTGCTGTTTGGTGCCGCAGAATGCCTTCAGGAGAGAGTGTTCATATAGAGCCTGTGGGTCTCAAACTTTGGTATGCACATGGATGTCAAAGAGTTTGTTCAACCTAGGTCACTGAGCCTCATAAAACTCTAAAGGCCCTGATCAAGTAAATCAGGGTGGTGGGGAGAAGTAAGAGCATGCATTTCTAACAAGCTCTCAGGATGCAGATGCTGTTACTGATGCTACTGATTCTGGAGTGACACATTGAGAACCACCATGCAGGCATTGCTAAATCCACCCCACTAGCAGTGCTCACAGTTAAATCTGAAAGGTGACTGCAACCAGCCTTTCTCCTTCCACATAAAGACAGTCCTCCAGTCATCACGAAGAACACAGGTTTGCAAACAATAGGTAAAAGGCTTTCTCCCAGAGTCTCACCATCCAACACTCTGGCATTCATTGCTTCCAGAAAGGGTAAAGAAATCCACTGGGCTAGTTAAAGGCTGATGATTACCTTAGACAACCAAGAGGACAGTGGCCTTGTGGTATTACAGCTATTATATACTAATCGCTTATAGTGGTTTGAATATAAAATGACCCCCATAGGCTCTTACGCTTGAATACTTAATCCCCAGCTGGTGGCACTGCTCTGGAAGGTTATGGAACCTTTAGGAGGAAAAGCCTCTCTAGAAGGAGTGTGTCACTGAAGGCAAACCATGAGGTTTTACTGCCTGGCCCTGCTCGTTGTTGTCTCTCTACTTCCTCTCAGCTGATATAACGATGTGAAACCAGTTTGCTGTTCCTGCCATGCTTTCCCTACCATGATGGAATTTTCCCTCAGGAACTGTGAGCTAAATTAAGTGCTTTGCCTTCTGTACACTGCCTCAGGTCAGGTATTCTGTCCCATCAATGAGAAGGTAACTGAGCAATCTTTCCAAATAGAGCATAGAAGACCCCAGTAAGAGAGAGGTTTGGTCTATTTCTTCCTTCAAGCTATTGTGCCTAGAAGATGTCTGATAATGAGCTAACAGCTGTTGTCTCTAGTGATTTCAAATAATGTTTAGCAAATAAGCTATGCATAAATACCAAGGTCAAGTTTGGTCCTCAACAAACAACAAAATTGTTCAATGCTCAGGAAAATCAGACTTTTACTACTACCCTATTTTTGCACGATTCCCTATGTCAAAACACATTCTAAATCTTGTTTTGTCCCATCTTTTGGAAATTAACCATACCTAGTGTTCAGTCAGTTACTTGAGCTCTGAACAGTATATGTTAAAGCATCATCCCACTGGAGAACTGCAAAGACCACTGCCCTGAACCTTAGCAAGAGGAATTGTAGAGGGATACAGAGGGATACATTGCCCTGGAGATAGAATAAGTGTGACACCCCATAGGTTTAGCTGAGCTCTGTTAATCCTTCCTACAATGAGTGTCTATCCTGTCAGAATTTGTGATTGAGAGCTGCTTAAACAGGTGAGAAAATTTCAGGAAGCTAATATGTCCCATCTAATCAAGGCTAAGTGTTCCCTCTTTGCCCAAGCCCTCTTATTTGCATGAGTACCACATGGTAATGGGTAAATAATTTTTTTTCAAGGTTGTTTGATATGCAGGCCCTTAAATAAGTGATCTAGTGCTCCATTTCATCTAAAGGAGAGGTTACCCAGCAAGCTTCAAGATTCATGCTCTCATCAAAACTATTTCCAGCTCGGCCTCCTCCTTTCTCTTATAGATAGAGCAGTTTTATAAACCAAGATATTATGTCTTTGAGCACACCTGGAAATTCACCTATTCCTCTCTTTGAGAGCTATTGTCACTTAGCCCTCCCCTCTGCTCATTCTTTCATAACTACATGTTGTGTCTTTCTTCTTTGGTTTTCTGGCTCTTCCTTCCACTCCATGATCCAGATACACTGATGACTGGGAAAAATTTGACTCTTCAATGCAGCATTTGGAGGAAGATTTTGAGTAGAGTGTTTGACATGTGATCTCACTAGGGCAGCAGCCCTCAAAGGTGGTCCCTAACCCACAGCATCATCACTTGGGAATTAGTTAGACATGCAAATTATCAGACCCCACCCACCCAGACCTATTGGCTCAGCAACTCTGAGAGGGAAGTGGCAAGAAATCTTTCTGAAGAAGTCCTCCAGGGAACTCTGACACATGCATTTGTGTATTGTACCAGAGGACATGAGAATAAGGACTGAATTACAAAATAAAGTTCAAGGCCGGCGTTTTTGTAGGCTACACCTTTAGTCACAACACTTGAGAGACAGAGATAGGAGCATCACTGTGAGTTTGAGGCCACCCTGAGACTACACAGTAAAGTCCAGGTCACCCTGGAATACATTGAAACCCCACCTCGAAGAAAAAAAAAAAGAAAGAAAGAAAAGAAAAGAAAAGGCCAAGCATGGTGGCCCACACCTGTAATTCTAGCACTCAGGAGGCAAATGTAGGAGGATCGCCATGAGTTCAAGGCCACCCTGAGATTACATAGTTAATTCCAGATCAACCTGGCCCAGAGTGAGACCCTGCCTTATAAAGCTTAAAAACCAAATAATAAGAAGAAGAGGAGGAGGAGGAAGAAGAAGAAAGGAAGGAAGGAAAGAAGGAAGGAAGGAAGGAAGGAAGGAAGGGAGGGAGGGAGGGAGGGAGGGAGGGAGGGAGGGAGGGAGGGAGGGAGGGAGGGAGGGAGGAAGGAAGGAAGGAAGGAAGGAAGGAAAGAAAAAAGGAAGGAAAGAAGGAAGGAAGGAAGGAAGGAAGGAAGGAAGGAAGGAAGGAAGGAAGGAAGGAAGGAAGGAAGATAGTTCAGAGTAAGTGGTTGTCTTGACCCACAGATATATTTTTTGTTTAAGCTTATTTTTTTATAAATTTATTTATTTGAGAGCGACAGACATAGAGAGAAAGACAGATAGAGGGGGAGAGAGAGAATGGGCGCGCCAGGGCCTCCAGCCACTGCAAACAAATTCCAGACGCGTGCGCCCCCTTGTGCATCTGGCTAACGTGGGACCTGGGGAACTGAGCCTCGAACCGGGGTCCTTAGGCTTCACAGGCAAGCGCTTAACAGCTGAGCCATCTCTCCAGCCCTTCTTTAAGCTTTTATGTTCTTCAGCCAAGTAGAAACAAATATGATATTGCACCAAATAAAAACTAAGCTTGGTGCTACATCTGTGTTGTTATTTTATTATTATTTATTCCTATCAGTTTGATGTGCTGGATGTCATTCCTACCAGCTTATGAGAGCCAATTGTTAAATATTTGGGGATTTGCAAGTTAATATCTTAAAACCAAAAATGTTGAGAGTATTTACACCATGAAAATGAGCAAACATTACAAATCACAACTCTATTCAAATTTACCAGCACAACACTGGCTGGTTTTTTAAAGGGTCATTGTGTCTATGTTGAGATGCAAGATAGTGATAAATAAAGGAAAGCATCCAGGATGTAGAATTTGAACTCATAAAGGAGTATGCATACAGAGGCAGCTCCATCTGAGAGGGAATGACCAAAAAGCACATAGTCAAGGCAGAACTGGATATTTAGACCACTGATCCCAGCAAAAAATGGTATAGGCAGTTTGGGTAAAAGAAAATAGTATCTTGGGGCTGGAGAGATGGTTCAGTGACTAAGGTACTTTGAAAAGCCTAAGGACCCTGGTTTGATTCCCCAGTACCCACATAAAGGCAAATGTACAAGGTGGTGCATGTGTCTAGACTTTGTTCATTGCAGTGGCTAGAGGCCCTGGTATGTGCTTGCGCTCTCTCTCTCTCTCTCTCTCTCTCTCTCTCTCACTCAAATAAATTAATTGATTTAAAAAAGAAAATAGGGGCTGGAGAGATGGCTTAGCGCTTGCCTGTGAAGCCTAAGGACCCTGGTTTGAGGCTAAGTTCCCCAGGTCCCACGTTAGCCAGATGCACAAGGGGGCGCATGCGTCTGGAGTTCGTTTGCAGAGGCTGGAAGCCCTGGTGCGCCCATTCTCTCTCTCTCCCTCTATCTGTCTTTCTCTCTGTGTCTGTTGCTCTCAAATAAATAAAATAAAATAGAAAAAAAAAGAAAATAGTATCTGGTATATAGATTTCAAGAGTCATATTTGAAGGCATTTCAATTTTTTTCAGAATACACCTTTCAATTTAATAATGAAGTTATTGGAAGTACAAGGAAACACATACACCTATATTTGCATTATGAATCATTCCTTAGAAGTAACAGGTTTCCAAAAATTAAATAGGTTGTTCAGGCCTATAATTCTAGTTATTTGGAAGGTTGAGATAGGAAGGTAACAAATTTTTTGTTGCTTTTTTGAGATTTTTTTATTAAAAACATACTTTGTATGGATACATCATGTGTTGGTACCATCTTTTCTCTCCTCCCTGCCCCCATTCCTCAGGAGACCCTCATCAGTGGGGTTGGTGGTATTCCCCATGGGGTTGTGAGTTATGCATTGTGGGAGCAGCAGTCAGTTATTGGGGAGAGGCAGTGCCTCTGGGCATGGAATTGAAACCTGTGACTCTTACAATCTTTCTACCCCCTCTTCCACAAAAATCCCTGAACCTTGGTGGATGGGTTTCAAATCTTCAGTGATGGGCTCTTAGAAGCCTCTGGATTTTTTTTTGTTGTTGTTATTTTTATTTATTTATTTGACAGCGACAGCAGAGAGAGAAAGAGGCAGATAGGGAGAGAGAGAATGGGCGCACCAGGGCCTCCAGCCACTGCAAACAAACTCCAGACATATGCGCCCCCTTGTATATCTGGCTAATGTGGGTCCTGGGAAATCGAGCCTTGAACCGGGGTCCTTAGGCTTCATAGGCAAGCGCTTAACTGCTAAGCCATCTCTCCAGCCCAGAAGCCTCTGGATTTTTGCTTTGGTATGTGTTGAGTATCCTCAATGTCTGTCTCCTTCACCCTGCCACTGATTTTCAGGCTCACCATGAAAGTAGCACTCTTGCTCATCTCCCCAGTTCTTCTGTGGTTTTGCCTGGGCTTTCACTGAGATGCAAGGGGTGGTTTATCTCCTCGGGTCTACACGTGGTTATCCAATTTATCCAGCACCATATGTTGAAGATGTTGTCTTTTCTCTAGTGTATATTGTTGGCACTTTTGTCAAAGATCATGTAGCTATAGTTATTTGACCTAAAGTCCAGTTGTTTAATTCTGTTCCATTGGTCTATATGCCTGTTTTTATGCAGTACCATACTGTTTTTATTACTATGGCTTTGTAGTATAGCTTTAGATCAGGTATGGTGATACCTCCAAAGGTGTTTCTTTTGCTGATGTATGTTTGGATAGCTGAGGCCTGCTGCCATTCCATATGAATTCTGAGATGTTTTTCTATCTCTGTGAAGAATGATGCTAGGATTTTTATTGATAGTTCATTAAATATGTATATTGCTTTTGGTAGAATTGTCATTTTTACAATATTAATTCTACCTACCCAAGAGTATGGGAGGTCTTTGCATCTTATCAAGTCCTCCTCAATTTCTTCCTTGAATGTTTTTATGTTTTCCTTATATAGGTCTTTCACATCCTTGATTTCCATTATTCCAAGGTATTTGATATTTTTGTGGCTATTGATAATGGAACAGCCTCATCGTTTTCTTTCTCTGTATATTTGTCCTTTGCATATAGAAAGGCTACTGAATTTCGTGCATTGATTTTGTATCCTGTCACTTTGCTGAATGAATTAAGGTAACATTTTTTTAAATATTTTATTTATTCATTTGCAAAGAGGAAGAGAGAGAGAATGTGGGTACATCAGGGCCTCCAGCCACTGCAAATGAACTCCACATACATGCACCACTTTGTACATTTGCCTTTATGTGGGAATAGAAACCAGGTTTTGGGGCATTGCAGACAAGTGCCCTAACAGCTGAGCCATCTCTCCAGCCTCAGGAAGGTAACAAATTTAAGGACAGCCTAGGCACTTAGTAAGAACCTGATATAAAATAAAAAGAAGGCTGGGGACAGAGTTCAGTGCTACAGTACTTGTATAGCATTCACAAGACACTAGGTTCAATATCCAGTAATGGAAAGGGAAGAGGAAGTGTAAAGGGAAGGGAAGGAAAGAAAAGGGAAGGGAATGGAAGGAAAGGAAAGAAGGGGAGAAGGGCATGAAGGAAAGGGGGACTAATACTTATTGAAGTGTAACCTCTTGGAACACCTCTACTTTTTTTGTGTGGCTTTTAGAGGTAGGGTCTCACTCTAACCCAGGCTGACCTGGAATTCGCTATGTAGTCTCAGGGTAGCCTTGAACTCATGGCGATCCTCTTACCTCTGCCTCCCTAATGCTTGGATTAAAGGTGTGCACCACCAAGCCCAGCACCTCTACTTTAACCAGGAAAAAATCATTAACATAAAAAATAAATAAAATCATTAACATGACTTTATTTTTATAATGTAAAAGAATATGAGTATGCTCAGCTGAGTTCAAGAAAAGACAAGCAGTCACTACTTTCTCATATGCTATAATTCAATTTGCCAGCCACTTTGACACAGTTGTAGTTACCCTCTGCTGGGATAAAGCCCCCAACCAAAAGCAGCTAATGGTTTAGTCTTGAGTGGAAGCTTCATGATGGCAGAGGAAAGCATAGCATGAGCAAAGGCTGTACATCATCTCTTCTACAGCAGGTGAAAAGAAAGCAGCAGGAGAATAGGCCAAACTCTGGAAATGGGGAGCTGATTATAAAACCCCAAAGCCCATTCCTAGTAATATGCCCCCTCCAGCAAGGCTTCACTTCCAAAATTGCCATCAGCTGGGGACCAAGCATTCAGAACACATAATAAGTTTATGGGGGATATCTGATTCAAACCACCACAGATCCTGATAGATCACAAATGTAACAGAAACTAAAACTGTGATTCCTGGTTTTTTTTTAATATTTGTATTTATTTGCATGTGTGTCAGGGGCATGTCAAGGTCTCTTGCTGCTGCAAATGAATACTAGCGCTTGCACCACTTTTTGCATCTGGCTTTATGTGGGGACTGTGGACTTGAACCTTTTTTAGGAGACAAGGTCTCACACTATATCCCAAGCTTCATTCAAACTCTCAATGATTCTTCTGCCTCAGCTTCCCCCATGCTGTGGTTACAAACATGAGGAATCACACCTGGCTCTAATATTTTTATTAAGCACTTCTTATATGTCAAATTCTGAGGGGACATTGTCATAAAAAAGACAAACATAATTCCCAGACTCATGATGCTGATGGTATAGTCAGGAAGTTACATTAGATAAATCGGTATGCAAGCCATTAGCTAGCTGCAATTATGGGAAATGTGCAAAATTCAAAATGTTATAATTTCCATCTAAGCAAACCTGAGCCCCAGACATTCTCCTAGCCTCTCAACATTAACTTTGGGCAGCCATTCTGGATGATAATGTTAAGACATATTCTCCTTCCTCACATATGCTTCCTAAGTTTTATTATGAATTTTCAATAAGAGAAGCCCCCCAACAAAACAGAAATTTTAGGATTCCTGGGAATAGCTTCTCATTAAGCATACATCCCACCAAGAATAGCTTGACTGAAAATCCTCTCTTCAAACCCTTTTTGCCCAGCTAATAATGTGACTTGTTTGAACCTCTCCTTATAGGCTTTATTTTTCAAGCTTTAAATCATCTTCATTGTCCTTTTATGAACTGCATCCAAGTTGGACGTGATTAATGCCTGCTCATTAGATGCTGAGTAATCTTGAGGACAGATGCACTCTGCAACTTTAAAGGCTTTGGTACTGTCGGAGCAATGCTGCAGCCAGTGTGCAGTATATATCATCTGCATCTATGATAAGCATACATCTTCAAGTTGGCTTCTCCAGGAAGGCATTCAGTCTTCCCATTTCTTTCTAATTAAGATCTTCCCACTTCAAAGGCTTGGATTATATCCACAACCTCTAAATAATGTGCTTTACTTTTTTAAAAATAGCTTTTCCCTGAAACAGCATTACAGACATTTCAATGTTTCCCCCCCTCCTGTACAAGCCTGTCAGCAGATACGCTACTGCTCTGGCCATCAGAAACAACACTTAAAGACCAAGCAATTTTACCTATACAGCATTTTTATTTTATCCTTGGAAGACAAATGAAGATTCTCTTTTAAAAATCCCAAAGGCCTGGACAATTTTTTGAAACTATTTCTTATATAACTAATATGAATGTAATATTTCTCTCATACAGCTAAACTAGAAGATGAAGTTCCAATGACTGATACCTACATGGAAATGTAGTACAAACAGGCAGATTTACAAGGAAAATGTAGTGGCCTGAACATGCACATTAGCAGGCCCGGCTTGCAGGAGAAACACACAGCAATGCCCAACAAGACCATACAACTCTAGTTGAGAATTAAGATTAAGCTCTGCTCCCCTGTGGGAAGTGTCCATGGAATAGACGATTTTTATGGGACGTTTTTATTGCTTTGGAAGTAACACACGGGACCTAGCCAAATATACAGTCAATCACTAGGCCAGAACCACCACAGCTCAGATGAATCCTGACCCCTCTATCACTACAAATTTGGCTAGAATGATATGTCTACTTATTTTCTTTATCTCTGTCCATGGCTGAGTTGAACATGGTCCTCATAGTGTACTGAGGCAAAGCAATAGATCCAAGTAAACCAAAATGGCAATGTCTGCAACCCCAAATGTAATTCCACTTTTTCCAACACCCTTCATACTCTTGAATTTAGCCCAGAAGGCAGATCCCTGAAGCATCCATTTTACAAACAAGCTTGAATTCTACTTTGTGACAGCATGAACAGAAATGAAGTGACCCGGTTCTTATTCCAGGTCAATTTCATCAATCTTTGGTGAGTTTTTAAGTGATTGAAGATATAGTGCCTGCCCTGAGGAAACTAACAGACTATCCCAAAGAACTGTGAATTCTCTGGAATGTAACAAACCAGGAAGCTTGAAGCGTTTTGTATTCTTATTCTCTTGAACTAGGAATGTACTAGTGTAGATCCCTTAGAAGGAAAGGGGAAAATGAGGGAAAAAAGTGCTTCCTATAAAGGACTTTCAAGGCTGCACAGGTTGTACACCCAGAATTTCATGGGCTCCCATACATAATCTGGAGTTCTATAATATAGCAACCTGGGCCCATTAGTCTCTATTAAGCAGAGGTTCGGGAGAGCACAGTGAACAGATGGAGGCTTGGTCATTGTTATTGAGTTCAAGTTCCTTACAATCGCCCTGCCTCGGGTAAACTTCATTCCTAAAGCTTGAGCTAAACACAGGTTTTTATTTATTTTTATTTTTATTTTGTTCATTATTTATTTATTTGAGAGCAACAGACAAAGTGAGAAAGGCAGAGAGAAAGAGAGAGAGAATGGGTGCACCAGGGCCTCCAGCCACTGCAAACGAACTCCAGACACATGCGCCCTTTGTGCATCTGGCTAATGTGGGTCCTGGGGAACCGAGCCTCGAACCAGGGTCCTTAGGCTTCACAGGCAAGCACTTAACCGCTAGTAAATGCCAATCTGGCTCTCTGCAAGCTTTGGATTCTCTTGGCTGTACTTCACGTTGACATAGGCATGGGGATCACAGATGCATGTACCACTTTGCATCTGGTTTTACATGGGTGCTGGGAAGTCAAACCTGGATTAGCAGGCTTTGCAAGCAAGCACCTTTAATCACTGAGCTATCTCCACAGCCCCTGTCAATATTTTAGAGAACTTCTCAAAACTGAACCACCTTTGTATTCCTAGTAAAAGTTCATCTATGGCAATACATTATTTTTTTCTATTTTTATTATTTCATTTTTGACAATCTCGTGTGTTTATACAATGTATTTTACCATATTCAGCACCATCTTACCCTATCTTATCCACCCCCCTCTTTCTCGTACCAACCCTTTCATCTTCCCAACTTATCCTCTTCCTAGTTTCATGTCTTTTTTGACCCACTGAGTTAAATCAGGGTGGCTTGCATGAGTGGGAGATTATTTATTGGAGTATAGGCAAGTTGCCAGGGGCTACATCACTGAAGAACATGCCTCCCTTCCCCCAGCAACCATTAACTGCCAAAAGATACACTGGAAGAAGTAGGATATTGTGTGCCCCTCCCCATCCATAATGGAAAATTGACATGTTCAGTTTTGTGCAGGAACCACAGTTGTGAGTTCATGAGTGAACGTCCATGACATGTACAGAAGACAGCCTTCCACAACACCCCCTGCCACCTTCTGGCTCTAAACATTCTTTCTACTCCCTCTTTCAAGAATTTCCTTGTGCCTTGGGAAGGGGTGGTAAAGATCTCTCTTTTAGGGCTGAGTGCACAACAGTCATTTATTCTCAGCAGTTTTTCCAGCTATGCATCTTTGCATTAATCTCAGCCCACTGCAAAAAGAAACTTCTGTGATGGAGGATGAGAGCAGCACAAATCTATATGTATAAACAAAAATATTTAAAGGGCAGTTAGAGGTCGGGCATGGTAGTGCATGCCTTTAATCCTAGCACTCAGGAGATAGAGGTAGGAAGATCACCTAGAACTAGGATGAGTTCCAGGTCAGCCTGGACTAGAATGATACTCTACCTCAAAAACATAAAATTAAAAATAAAAGGCAGATTGACAATTTGTCTTACAGTACCAGGCATAAAATTTACTCTTGGAAAATGGGCCTCCAAACTAATCAGGAAGAAGTTTGGTCACCCCCATAACAGGCATACCACTATTGTACATTTTGCCTTGGAAAGTTGACTGCAGAGTATGCAAAGTATGGGTAAGACTGTTGATGACTTTTCTTTCCCAGCAGCCTGCATAGAAGCTTCCAATATTATGAAAACTAGACAGCAGGGAGGAGGTTTCTAGCTCAGCTCAGCCTATGGTGTCTTCAGCAAAGGGACTTACCATCTAGTTTTTGTGAGCAACTAACAGCAATAGCAATAGCCTCTATTATTTTAAAGGCTTCTATAGCCTCCCTGACAAACTCATTGAGAGGTATTTCAAAGACAAAATTTATTTTGGTGTGTGTGTGTGTGTGTGTGTGTGTGTGTGTAATATGGTATGTGTGTGAATGTGTGGTGTGGTGTGGTGTGTGTGCATGTGTGGTATATGTGTATGATGTATATAGTGTATTCATGTGTATGTGCCCATGCACTCAAGTGCAGTGGTGTACACTCACCTATGGTGGTCAGAACTCTACATCCACTGCTCTGCTCCAACACACTTCCCAATTTTATTTGAGCCAGAGTCTCTTACTGATTCTGAAGCTTGCTATGATGACCTCTAATTATTCTCACATCTCTGCTCCCCTGCAGGACTGGGGTTACAGACATGCATGGCCATGCAGAGCTGTTTATGTAGATCCTGGGGTTGCACTCAATCACTCTCAGGGCCTCATACTTGCACAGAAAGTGCTTTCTACACCCCATGATACATTATTTCTTACTGTACTATTTGATCCTACTTACTAATAATTAATTTACAAATTTCTGAAACAGAGTCTTGACCATATGGCCCAGGGTGATCTTGAACTCATAATCCTCCTACATTCTGAGACTATGGATATATGTCACCATGCTCAGCTTTATGAATTTAACAAATATATTATTTGGCCTAAATGTTAAGAAAACTAATTAGAAAAAAGGCATTACTCATTTACATGGATGTGAAAAGTATTTAGCAGTTAATGTCCATATATTAATGCTACTCTCACTTTTTCATTAGAGAACTTTCTCTTTTAAGATGGTAGTGACCGTGGGATGACTCAGAAGGCATCACAGTGCTGAGAAGAAGTGACAGAGGAGTGCTCAGCACTGCAGTATCTCTATCACACCTTACAAGGCTCAGGGTCCATTGCAGAAGAGTGGCAGAAAGAATGTAAGAGCCAAGGGGAGGATAGGACTCCTTACAATTTGCTCCTCCAGGCATGAAATGGGCTGGATATCCATGACCTCACAGTGCCTAACACTACCTATGCAAGACCATCATAATAGGAGGAAAAGATGATGACATCAAACTAAAAGACTGATTGAGAAGGGGAGGGGATATGATGGAGAGTGGAGTTTCAAAGAGGAAAGTGGGGGAAGTAAGGGAATTAAAATGGGATATTGTTTACAATCATGGAAGTTGTTCATTATAACAAATTAAAAATAAATAAATAAACATATTTTAAGAAAGAAAATGTTCAACATCCCTAACCATCAGGGAAATGCAAATTAAAACAACTATGAGATCCCACCTTACTCCAGCAGGGATTGCAACCATTAAAAAAATCAAATGACAATGAATATTGGCAAGGATGTGGGAAAGAGGAACCCTCATTTACTATTGGTAGGAATGCAAACTTGTATAACTACTATGGAAATCAATATGGAGATTTTATAAAAATATGTATATAGAACTACCAACAGACCCAGTTATTCCCTTACTGGGCATTTACCCTAAATGTTTCATGCTTCACTAGAGATTTCAGCTCAACCATGTTTATAGCTGCTCAATTCATAATAGCTAAGAACTGGAATGCACTCAGGTGCCTATCATTGGACAAATGGATAATGAAGTTAGTACATTTACAGAATGGAATTCTACTCAGCAGTAAGAAAAAAAAATGATACAATGAAATTTGTAGGAAAATGAGTGGACTTAGAACAGATCATACTCAGCGAACACATACTATCACAAAAAAAGAACTGCCACATGTTCACACTCATGTATAGTTCCTAACATGGATCAGCTTGAGTTTCAGGCATACCAGATAGGCAAACTGGGGCCCAGGAAATAGGGATGGAAGCATTTGGAGGGCGGGGAAGGACAGGTTGAGGGAAAATAAACACAAAACTAAACCCAAAATGAGCTGGTACCATAGAAACCTTTCTCCTTGAAGGTAGACTAAAAGAAATTACCCTCAAGGTTTTTAGGGGAAATACCTGAAAAGTAGGACCATGAAGAGGGTGGGATGAAGCCTAACCTTAAAAATTTTTGGCTCTGACCTATAACTTGCAGTACCAGAAATAGGTGCCTATCCACATTGACCTGTTGATCAGAGAGGCCTATGAAGTCCCCAAAACAAGACAGGCATCTGTCAAAACACTTGATTATCCACATGAGGTAAAAAGTAAGGGCCTACTTCTGAAGACAGCATATACTGCTGATACAGAGAGACCCGGCTGGAATGTGGAAGAGGGCCAATCCCAGACAGTTAGCCTGTTTCGTGCTGGAAAGTGCTACATGAACTACTGGGGGAAAGTGGCCAACAACATTGTGAGTAACCAGGGGTCTAAGCCCCTCAAAAGCACCAGCCTGAGAAGAAGTACACACCAGTGCAGTGGTAGCACACAGCCTTGGTGGGTAACCAATGGCTTTCTGATTGGCTAAGAGATCTGTTCAGTGGAAAGGAATCCATATCTGGATCTCCCACTAGTCTTTGTCTAAAAGAGGGGCTACATCCATCAAATTCTACCTAAATTAGTAATATGTATCCAAGTTAACCTATGCTGACTTCATTTTCCATTGTTTTTCTTTTACAGAAGGTAGTAAGGTCTGAGAAGATAAACCACCCCTCGCATCTCAGTCACATTCCAGGCAAAAGCACAGAGGAAGTGGGGAGGAGAGCAAGAGTGCTGCTTCCATAGTAAGCCTGACAATGAGTGCTAGGGTGAAGGTGACAGACACTGAAGATATTCAACATCTACCAAAGCAGAGATCCAGAGGCTCCTAAGAGCCTAAGTAGACTTAAAACACATCCACTAAGGCTCAGGGAATTTTGTGGAAGAGGGGGCAGAAAGATTGTAAGAGTCACAGGCTGAGGACTGGCAAGATGGCTTAGCCACTAAGGCATATGCCTGCAAAGCCTAAGTACCTAGGTTTGACTCTCCAGGTCCCACGTAAGCCAGATGTACATGGTGGCACATGTGTCTGGAGTTTGTTTGCAGTGGCTGGAGGCCTTGGCATGCCCATTCTCACTCTCTCTATCTCTTTCTCTCTCCCCCTCTCTCTGTCTCAAATAAATAAGAACAATATTTAAAAAAAAAGTTACAGGCTGGGATGTCATGGCCAGAGGCACTGCCTCCCTCCCCCATAAGTGACTGCTGCTCCCACAACACATAACCCATAACCCCATAGGGAATACCTGCAACCCCACTGAGGAGGTCTCCCAACAGAATAGGGGCATAAAGGAGGGAAAATATGGCACCAATACATGGTGTATTCACACAAAATATGTACTACATTTAAAAAAGTAAAAGTATTTGACAAAACTCAATATTCTTTCATGTAAAAAAATATACAACAAAATAGGAATTGATTTAACTTAGAGCAGAGCTGGAAGTGGCCTCCCTGTTGATTGGCTGTCAGGATGCATGAAAGAACTATGCAGCCTGTTGTGAGAGTATTGCAATTACTTTCTTATTGCTGGGATAAACACCCAACCAGAAGCAGCATATTGGAGGAAAGAGATTATTTTAGGTTTACTAAATCTAGAGAAAATACCATCAGTGGCTGTAAAGGCTGACTCACATACATAGATCCATAGCAGAGAGATATCACCAAACAGCCAGAAAACATGAACAGAGCTTGAAACCTTACTCTTTACACACCTTAGGGCTGGACTAAAAGATCTGCCTCAAGGGATACCTCCTCCAGCCAGCTTCTGGAAATTTAAGTAGGAAATTTAACATTAATCAAAGATTCCTGAGACTGTGGGGGACATCCTCATTCAGACCACTACAGGGAGTAAAATCATCAATGGTCTTAACAGGGAGTGGACCATACCAAAGCTTTAAAGCAGGCAAGCCAGGACATGTGCCAATTAGTATAATGGTGATATGTCTGTTACAGAAGAAACAAGCTGCCCTCTGATTAGATTTGAGGACCTCAAAAAACCTATGGCTGAGTTCCAGTCAAGATGGCATCCATCTACCCACACTTTACCTTGTGGAGAAGGACAGAGATAGAAATCTCCAAATTCATATGGAACAGCAGAAGGCCTTAGGTATCCAAGCACATCTGCAGCAAAATAAACACCTCTGGAGGCATCACCATACCTGATCTAAAGCTATATTACAAATCCAGAGTAACAAAAGCAACACGGTACTGGCATAAAAACAGAATTATAGACCAAGGGAACAGAATAGAGGACCTGGACTTTGGGTCAAGTATCTACAGCTAGTTGATATTTGACAAAGGTCCTAACAATATAGGCTGGAAAAAAAGATAGCATCTTCAACAAATGGTGCTGGACAAACTGGATAACCATATGCAGGAAAATGAAACTAGATCCCCATATCTCACCATGCACAAAAATCAAGTCCAAATGAATCAAAAACCTCAATATAAGACCAGAAAATCTGCTACTACTGGAAGAAAAAAAATAGGAGGAACTTTCCAAGATATAAGAGTGGGAAAAGACTTCATGAACAAAACCTCAGTAGCTCAGGAAATTAAACAATCACTCAACCATTGGGATCCCATGAAGCTGAAAAGTTTTTTCACAGACAAACATACAATAAGCAGAGCCAATAGATTACCCACAGAATGGTAGAAAAATTTTGCTGGCTATACAACTGACAGAGGCCTAATTTCTAGAATCTCCAAAAAACTCAAAAACCTAAACAATAAAAATCAAACAACTCACTCACAAAATGGGGCAGAGAACTGAACAGGGAGTTTTCAGAGGAAGAAATACAAACGCACACTTAAGAAAATGTTCAACATCTCTAACCATCAGGGAAATGCATATTCAAAACAACTAAGAGATTCCACCTTACCCCAGTAAGGATAGCAAACATTAAAAAATCAAATAAAGCTGGACATGGTGGTGCACACCTTTAATCCCAACACTCGGGAGGCAGAGGTATGAGGATCGCTGTGAGTTCAAGGCTGCCATGAGACTACATAGTTAATTCTGGGTCAACCTGGACCAGAGTGAGACCGTTCTGCAAAAAAAAAAAAAAAAAAAAAAAAAAATGGAAACAAATGCTGGCAAGGAACCCTCATTCACTGCTGGTGGGAATGCAAGATGGTACAACCCCTATGGAAAGCAATATGGAGACTCTGGAAAGGTTGACTACAGAGTTACTAACAGATCCAGTTATTCACTTACTGGGTGTTTAGCCTAAAATCTCCATAGCTCAGTTCAGAGAGATTTGCTCAACCATGTTTATAGCTGCTCAATAATAGCTAAGAACTAGAATCAATACAGATGTCCATCATTGGACGAATGGATAACCAAGATGTGGTATATCTACATGATGGAATTCTACACAGTAATACAGAAAAATGACACAATGAAATTTGAAGAAAAATGGTTGAACTTGGAAAAGATCATTCTCAGCAAACTCGCCCAATCACAGAAAGACAATCATTGGATGATCTAACTCATCTGTGGCTCCTAACCTGGCTCTGCCTGAGATACTGACATACCTAATAGGTATCTCAAGGACCAGACAGTAGGTAGGGTGGGGTGGGAGGTGAGGGAACTGGTACCATAAAATCATATATACTGGAAGACAGACTGAAAGGTTGAACCTTCATCAGGTCCTTAGAGAGAATACCTGAATCAAAGGGCCTTTGACAGGATATGGTGAAGAATAACCTTAATTTTCTCCTGCTTATCTCTCTCTCTTTCTCTTCTTTATTAAATCTTTTTCTTCCTTCTTTTCCCTTGGTGCTGGTCTGTAACTCCCAGTACCAGGATGTGGTGTACACTCACAATGAGCTGTTGATCAAGGTCTCCCAAAAGAAGACAGACTTCTGTCAGAGCACTTGATTACCAACCAAAGGCTATTGGTAAGACCCTACTGCTGAAGACACCATATGCTGTTGGTACAGAACACGGAGACCTAGCTGGAATCTGGAAGAGAGCCAGTACCCAGACTATTAGTTTGTCTAGTGCCAGAAGGTGCTACATGAGCAACTGGGGGGGAAATGACTAACATCTGTCCATGCAACTTGTGGCCTAAGCTATTCAGCAGCAAACAACCTGACATGATGCTCACCTTAGTGCAATAGTGGCACACAGCCATAGTGGGTAACCAACTGCTCTTGCATTGGCTAATGGATCTGCTCAGTGGAATGGAACCCATACCTGGAACTGAGAAACAAGTCATAATCATATCCAAAAAAAGAGTTCTCTCTCTGATATCAAGCTCCCACCAATCATGGGCTACAAGAGGGCCTACACCTATTAAATTCTCTCTAAAATAATAATGGTTATCACATTTATCTGGAGCTGATTTCACTCTCCATTGGAGAATTTGCTTCTCTTCTCCAGATGGACTCAGAGCCTGAGGAGAGAATTAGCCCATCACATCTCACCAGGGCCCCTGCTGAAACCATAGAGTAATTGAAATGTGCAAGAGTGCTGCTTTCATGATGAACCTTATATCAGCACAAGGGTGAAGGAGATAGACACAGAGAATACTCAACTCCTGCCAAACCAGAGATCCAGGGACACAGAGGCTCCCAAAACTTCATCATTGAAGTAGACCTAAACAAACCCAACATGACTCAGGGAAATTCACAGAAGAGGGGGCAAAATGATTGTTAGAGCCACATGTTGGGACATTATGCACAGAAATATTACCTCGTCCCCATACATGTTTGCCACCCCCCAATGAATGATCCACAATACCCATGGGGATAAATGGCATCCCCAATGAGAAGGGTCCCATTGGAGGGAGGAGGACAGGGAGGAAGCTAAGGATGGTACCAACATGTACTGTTTACACACTGAGTATGTATATATCTAATAAAGAAAACCTATGGCTAAGGAAGTCATAAACCCTATTGGGAAAGCTACTATTGTTGTCTGGATAAATGGATACATTATTCTCACCAAACTGCCTTCTAAATACTTAGGTTTATGACTATACATTAATGTTACTATCCCTTTTAGTTAGAGAAGCTTCTCTTTTCAGATGGTGGTGACCACTGGTGAGACTCAAAATTCATCAAAGTACTGAGAAGTGACCATGGACTGTTCAGAATTAAGTAAGACACCTCTATCACACCCTCCATGACTCAGAAACCATTGTGGAAGAAGTGGCAGAAAGAATGTAAGAGCCAAATTCAGGAAGGAGTGTTTTGCAATACCATCATCCATAAACAAAGTGGTCATGGCATTTATGACCTCATAGTGGCTGAAGCTACCTATATAAGACCTGCATAATAGGAGGGGAAACACTGATTATGTCAAAATAGAGAAGCAATTAGCTGGAAAGTAGAAGGGATTAAATGGAGGGGGGATAGGGCAAGTCAGAAAGAAAGGGTTATGGCAGGGGATTATGATTGTGGTTTATTGTCTATATGTATGGAGATTGTCAATAAAATGTTTAAAATGAGCGTTAACAAATACTTTCTCAGCATTGCAAACCTCCACAGAGAAAAACTAGCATGTAATTTAATGGAAACATACAAGAGGCCTTCCTGTTAAAGTCAGGTACAAGACATGGGTGCCCACTATTCCTAATACTGTTACTATCATATAGTAGCTATGAAGTAATTTAAAATACAAGAAAAGAGTCAGTTGGAAGGATTAAAAAAATTGAAAGAAATAAATATCACTGTCTTCATTTGCAGATAATATATATTTGGAAAATCCAAAGAATCAATAGAAGAGCTACTATAAACAAATAAGGCAATTTAATAGAATAGGAAATTATAAAATTAACATAAAAATTAGTAGCTTTCATGAATACAAATAAAAACAAGTTAAAAGAAACAATGGAGGGCTGGAGAGATGGCTTAGCGGTTAAGCGCTTGCCTGTGAAGCCTAAGGACCCCGGTTCGAGGCTCGGTTCCCCAGGTCCCACGTTAGCCAGATGCACAAGGGGGCGCACGCGTCTGGAGTTTGTTTGCAGAGGCTGGAAGCCCTGGCGCGCCCATTCTCTCTCTCTCCCTCTATCTGTCTTTCTCTCTGTGTCTGTCGCTCTCAAATAAATAAATAAATAAAAAATTTAAAAAAAAAAAAAAGAAACAATGGAAAAATAACTGGAGTGTCCGGGCATGGTGGCGCATGCCTTTAATCCCAGCACTCGTGAGGCAGAGGTAGGAGGATTGCCGTGAGTTCGAGGCTACCCTGAGACTCCATAGTGAATTCCAGGTCAGCCTGGGCTAGAGTGAGACCCTACCTCAAAAAAACAAAAAAGGAAAAAAAAGAAGAAGAAAAAGAAAAAAGAAAAATAACCGGAGTGGCATATTTGGTTTTGGTTAGGAAGCATGAAAATGATGAAGATGTTAGTTTTCTGAATCTAAGTTAATTTATAAGATTTATGCAACCCCATTAAAAATGTCACTAGGGTCTTTTCTGAAACTTGACAAGCTGATTATAAAATTCATTCAGAAGAACATACAAACCATAAAAACTCTCCAACAGAACAATAAGTGGAGGGCTTGCCAACTATTCAAGTATTAAAATACACTATGCAGCTTTTTAATTTAAAAGTTTGCTTATTGAACAATAAGAGACAAAATAAACATTGCAACCAAATAGAAAATCTAGAACTTGCCATAATTTTCCATGGAAATTTAGTGTATCCTTCGAAATGTCTTTTATTCAGTTATCATCTTTACAGAAGTGACAAGGATTTAAAAAACTGAACCTCACACTTGTTCATTTAAATGAGGAACAATGACCATAATTCCTTGATGCCTACATTCATTGTTTTTCTTGCTTCAAGATTTGAAGAATGCTAACTAAAAGGTAGATTCCTAACAGCACATTGCAGAGTCTCCTCGGTTCTATTTTTAGTATCTATTTAGTGTTCTATATGCTGCAAGTTTTCCATCAATAAATGGAAACAGACCTATACTACATAACAAGCACTTCATGAAGATAAATAAGTTGTGTCAAGCATTATCTCTGCATCTGTGTACAAACACCTATAAAATTAAGACAGGTCTCAATCCACTTGAAGAATAGCCAGTGTATTGAAACCACTTCATTCTGGCTTTTACTAGCCTGCCCTAATATACCTGAGGGCTTGGATTTTGATCCACATGTTCTTTTTCTTAACTTCATGAAGTACCCTGTTGGTAAGTTATGTGAGATATATAAGTGCTCCCAAATATGTGCTGAAAAAAGCTTCTCTTTGTCTAGAACTCTTTCATCACCTTTGTCCTTAAAGCATAATTTAAATGACACAACCTGTTTATGAATCTAGTAAACTTCACAAGCCTTTAAGGTGTCATGGTCCCACAGACTTCCTAACAAGACAAAATAGATGAGCTGACAACCATGTTAGGCACCCATGAAATCTGCCTGTCATCCATAGGACAAAAGTTTGTGGCCTTAGATATCATTTGCTTTCAGTTTGAGCTAACCCAGTAACCATCTGTCATCACAGCATAGCATCAAGGAAAAGAGAACATGGGAACAGGTTGAGAATTACAACTGAGCTGCTCACAGCTTTCTTTTTTTCTGTGCTAAGGATCAAACCTAAGGTGTTGCACGTGCTAGGCAGTCACTCTGTGATTGTGCTACATCTTCAGATCTCACATAATTTTTAAATTATATGTGGGTAAATAGGTGGGTGTGTGTGCTACAGCATGCTTGTGGAGGTCAGAGGATAACTTTGAAGTCTCTGTGCTCCACCTTCTTTTGACATAGGGTCTCTATGCAAATGAACTGCCAGGCTGCAAAGAATCATAGGAGTTGGCCTACAAGCTTTACATTCTCCTGGATCCACTTCCCATTGTCATAGGTGTATTGGGATGACAGGTGCATGCACCATTTTGCATCCAGATTTACGTGGTTGCTGAGGAATTGAACCATGACCAGTAGGCTTTGCAAGCAAGTACGTTTAACTACTGAGCCATATCCCCAATACCTCACATCACTTGTTTTTTCATTTTTGAGAAATATTTTTATTTAATTATTTGAGAGAGAGAGAAAGAGGCACTTAGAGAAAGAGGCAGAGAGAGAAAGAGAATGGGTGTGACAGGGCCTCTAGGTCCTGCAAATAAACTCTAGAGCATACACACCATGTGCATCTGGCCTACGTGAGTACTGGAGAATTGAACCTGGATCCTTAGGCTTGCAGGCAAGTATCTTAACCACTAAGCTATCTCTCCAGCCCCACATTAGATTTATTTATTCTTTGTCTACTCTTTTTTTTTTAATTAAGAACACATTTTGTATGGATACATTATGTGTTGGTACTATCTTTTCCCTCCTTTGTGTCCCCATTCTGTAGGGGGCCTTCCTCAGTGGTGTTATTGGTATTCCCATGGGGTTGTGGGTTATGCATTTTGGGAGCAGCAGTCAGTTATTGGGGGGAGGCAGTGCCTCTGGGAATGACATTCCAACCTGTGACTCTTGCAGTCTTTCTGCCACCTCTTCAACAAAATTCCCTGAGCCTTGGTGGATGTGTTTTAAGTCTGTTTAAGTGATGAGCTCTTAGGAGTCTCTGGATTTCTGCTCTGTTATGTGTTAAATGACAGCTTCCTCTGAATGCAAGTGGCGTTCCAAAATCTACACCTTACATCGTCACTCTTATTTCTGTCTCCAACTACTAAATAGGTAGTCAAAAATTATACCTAATGCTGGACATGATAGCTTATGCTAGTAATACCAGCACTTGGGAGATGGAGACATAAGGATCAGGAATTTGAGGACACCTTGAGCTACATCTCAAAGCCATATCTTTAAAAATCTAGATGAGGATATAAGTCAATGGGAAGACACTTGTCCTGCATGTGCATGGTCCTGTGTTCTACAAACACAATTAAAACAACTGTAGTAGGTAAAAGCATAGTACAAAAGACAAATAGCAATGTCAAGAAAAGTAAAAGAGAAAAAGGGCATTATTTGGAAGTTTTGCATTAGACTTTTTTTTAATTTTTGTTTATTTTTATTTTTTGAGAGCAACAGACAGAGAGAGAGAGAGAGAGAGAGAATGGACGCGCCAGGGCCTCCAGCCACTGCAAACGAACTCCAGACGTGTGTGCCCCCTTGTGCATCTGGCTAACATGGATCCTAGGGAATTGAGCCTCGAACCAGGGTCCTTAGGCTTCACAGGCAAGCACTTAACCACTAAGCCATCTCTCCAGCCCTGCATTAGACTTTTAAAGCAGATGCTCAGAAGTACTAACATGTATTTGGTCAACATAGACCATGAATGGCATATTCAGAACAACATAATTCCTCAAACATTTGCTGAGCATCCACTATGAGCAGCCCACCATATTATAATGAGAAGCTGGTGGAGGTGTCCTGGCCTGTGCTGAAGAGCTGTAAGCAAAGCCCATCAGAGCCAAAGAACAACTCTCCAGGATTAGCACAAAGGTGGGCCACCTGAATACGACAAGAACTTGGGCTGGAGAGATTGATTAGTGGTTAAGGTGTTTGCCTGCAAAGTCAAAGGATCCCAGTTCAATTCTCCAGGACCCATGTAAGCCAAATGCACAAGGGGACACATGCATCTGGAGTTCGTTTGCAGTGGCTGGAGGCCCTGGCATGCCCATTCTCTCCTCTCTCTCTGCATCTTTTTCTCTCTCAAATAAATTATATATATATGATTTTTTTTAAAGACAAGGAGTCTCCCAAATGTCATAAAACGAAAATGGAAAATAACAGTAATGGAGAAAATTTTGCATACTGCCTGTATATATTAATAACACTTTGTGACTGTTGTTTCCTGAAGCTGGCGGTTATATTGTGTATTTAAGTAGGAGAATGTCTTTGTCTCAGGATGATATATTTAGGGGTGAAATTCCATGTCTTCTGCAACAATCACTCAAATAGTACTATATAAAATAACATATTCAGGGCTGGAATCATGCCTCCATAGGTAAAGCACTTGCTGCACAAGCATAAGGACCTGATTTTGGATCTGCAGCACCCACAAAAATATCTGGCCTGGTGCCACACATCTGCTACTCTAGGGCTAGAGAGAGGGGAGGAGACAGGATGATCTCTAGGGCTTGCCTACTAGCTAGACTAGCCAAATTGGTGAGCTCTAGGTTCAATGAAAGGCCCTGTCTCCAAAAAGAAAAAAAAAGTGGGGCTGGAAATGTGGCTCAGCAGTTAAGATGCTTACCTGTAAAGCCTAGGAATACAGGTTTGATTCTCTAGGTCCCATGTAAGCCAGATGCACAAAGTGGCACCTGCATCTGGAGTTCATTAGCAGTGGCCAGAGGCCCTGGTGTGCCCTCTCTCTCTCTCTCATTCTCTCCCTCTGTCTCAAATAAAATTAAGTTTAATTAAAAAGAAAAAAAACTACATGTTCTCTCTCATATGTGGATCCTAGCTACAGATGATTGGGCTTCTGTGTGAGAATGAAAATACTTAGTAGCAGAGGCCAGTAAGTTAAAAAGGAGACATAAAGGGTGGAGAAAGGAAGGGAGGAGGATACTTAATAGGTTGATATTGTATATATGTAATTACAATGATTGTAATGGGGAGGTAATATGATGGAGAATGGAATTTCAAATGGGAAAGTGTAGGGGTGGAGAGGGAGGGAATTACCATGGGATATATTTTATAATCATGGAAAATGTTAATAAAAATAAATTAAAAAAAAAGCAACTGAGAAAAACATCCAATGTTAACCTCTGGTCTCCCTGGACCTGCACAAGCACACACACACACACACACACACACCCCAAATAAATAAATACATAAAATATGTGGAATGGATAGAGATGAAAGGAGATGGGAGGGAAAGGGAGATGATTCCCAATCTACTCCTAAATGTAAAATCGAAAACTATATTCTGCAGCACTGCATGCTGCTAACTGAAAGGAAGTGATTTTACATTCGGTTTTACAGAACAGAAATCATGAGCTCACTTCCTTCTATACACATGAAGCAGAGAAGGACCTTATAGCCAAACTAAATGAAATCATCACTTCCAAGCTAAAGCCCCTACAAACGAAAGTTCCCCAAAAGCTATTATGAGCATGAGAAGAAATTATCTAGCCAGAGAGTGGGAAACAAAGATAACTGATCATGGGGTTGGAGAGATGTCTCAGCAGTTAAAGGCGCTTACTTACAAAGCCTGATGGCCTGAGTTTGATTTCTCAGTACCTACATAAAGCCAGATATGATGCACAAAGTGGTAGGAAGCCCTGGTGCACCCATACTCATTCTCTCTGCCTGCGCCTCCCCCCCCCCTCAAATAAATCAATCAAAAGATAACGCATCATTATCATCTCAAAGGGCTTTGACTTTGGCTTCTTCCATATCTTTCCTCATGCCATTTAGCAACAGGTACCAAAACTGTCATGAAATTTACAAACCTCAACACAGAGCTCTACCAGATATAATCAATCATGGAGGGCATGTCTCCAGTTATTCCAAACCATTTGTGAGACCCCACTGGAGCTAGAATCACCTAGGAAACGAGCCTCTGGGCATGCCTATGAGGGCTTATCTAGGTTAAATTAATTGAGGTGGAAAGACCCACATATTTTGGGGTGGCACCATTTCATGGGCTAGGGTGGTGGACTTAGAAAAAGGAGAGCGCTTCCTGAGCATCATCACTCATCACTCAACTGCTTCTTCACCATGGACTAAATGTGACCATCTGCCTCAAGATTCTGTCCCCATGCTGTCCCCATAATGATGGGCTTTAACCTCAAGCTACAAGTCGAAATGAACCCTTCCTCCCTCCCTCCCTTCCTTCCTTTATTAAGTTACTTCTTGTCAGGTATTTGATCACAGCAATGAAAAAGTAACTGACAGTAATTTAATTACCATTCCCATTTCTAGATGAGGAAGATGAAAAATAAATGCCTAAGTTTATACCATTTGCAAGTGGTCAAGCCTGAACTTGAGTCCATTCAGTTGGATGGCAGCAGTTACGTGTTACTCACTGCCATGGAGAGCCATACAAGCAGCTTCCCCTGCTCCATCCAGAAGACTCTGGCCAAAAAACACAATCCTCTCTTATCTCACTGGATATTATAAGCGAGGCTAGGGTCCCTTGAAATGACAAAATTTCATTAGAAAAAACATGTTACAGAAAAAATTCCCAGCATATGTTCTGTGTCACTTTGGCAGTAGGAGTTGCTCCTTGAATGGTGTTTGTAGAGAAATAATCTAGGAAATGCTGCATGCTTCACTATTCTCATGAAGGTTTTAAAATGCACCTTCCTACAATGAAGTCCATGAGAATTTTTGCAATAAAGAAACATTAAATTTTTATGTGATCATGCATTTGCAAAACCTACATACCCACAAAATCATAAACCAATAGAATACATTTTAGAAAGCACACTGTGAAATAAATGTAGGGAACACAGGAGGAGGCTAGGTAATCACTCTGGGTTTCTAATGTATATAATCTCCCATGGTATTTTATGCCCTTAAAGCTTCAAGAATGGAACATAGGCAAATTCAAACCAAGACCTTGACCTGCTTTCTACATTTTTCGGTCTTACTTTAAATGCAGAAATCAACACATTTTAAGAGGTGAAAGAAAAAGTGTCATTGCTCAGGTAGCTATTGTCCATATCTCTATCTAAATTTTACATCTCTGGTCCATTGGTGCAGAACAAACCTCTTCGTGTTGTTAGTTATTTTTTATAGTAAATATCAGTTTTCCATTTCCTTCCCTGTCATTGCTTTTCCGTGGATGGGAACCATTTGTGTCATTCAAAATATGTTCACTTATCATCTCAGATATTTTTTTAGAGTGGCAGACATGTTCCCAAACTCACAAGTGGATCACATCTGTAGGCTGAGAGCCAAGAAATGACTTTGTAAGTCCCATTAACTCAACACTGAACAAAACTAAGTAACAATGTTTCTGATTTTTAACAAAAGTGAGAAAACAGGATGGGAAAACATGCAATTTCCAAGGAGCATACTTCTATCATTGGATCTATCACATACTAGTGCAGAGATAATAAGTTGAGATGACTGGTACCTCTTGATTTAATGTTTCAGACATGTCACTTCAGGAACAATTCTGAATGTGATGCAGTGGTGGTAAGTAAAGAACCTATTAAATCTAGATGTTTCTTAAATTTATACTTACTTAAGAGTAACAATCAACTAAATCCTGCTACCTAATAAAGTATATCAAACTCATCTTAATGCAACAAACTTTCTTTTTCTTAGCTATCCATGGGTCAGCTGAGCTTAGTTCCAAGGTGTTGATTGGAATTAGGTCTGCTTAGCATGTGTCTCTTTCTCTGTATCAGTGAGCTAACTGGAACATGTTCTGGTTACAATGGTAGAAATGGAAGAGGTCAAGATCAATCATATGTCACATCTGTGCTTATATCATTTCTGTCACTATCCTATGGCTAATTGAAGTCCATGGCCACACTTAATGGTATACTCTACCTGCCATGAAACCAAACCAAATCACATAACCAAGACCAGTACCAGTGGGGTGAGCAAGTGTACTTCCCAAGAATGAGTAAGAAAGTGAGTAATTTTGAACAACTAGCCAATCTTCCACAGGCTCTATTCTTCATTTTACCACCTATCAGCTATGTGGCTTTATGCAAATACCTTAAACACTATTCCTTGATTGAATTTTCTGTAAAATAGGAATAAAATAATGCCTACATTATAGGGTTTGTGAAAAGTGAATGGAGATATGCATGCTAAGTGTGTACAATTATTACTTGATTATCTATCACCACCATCAGCGGTTGTAAAAATAGGCAAAGTAATATTTCTCTTTAGGAAGTGAAACAAAGATACCCTGATCATTAAGTCCAGGAACCAACACACTTTTACTTTTACTTCAGTCCCTTTTCTACATGGAAAATATACACATTAATACAGAGTAAAATTAGAGAAAGAAAGTCAAAACCTCATAGGAAATTCTAACCCACTGCTAACAATATGATAATTATCTAGAAAATAAGATGAGAATATAGACATATGATTGCATATATAGAGGTTCTACATACATATGCAGCTGCATATGCAGATATATATCTATATATAGAAAATAGATATCTAAGTTATAGTTATCCGGCTATTTTATGAAAATCTTAGCTACTTTTAAAACCTAAATGGTGGGAAGCTGAATTACCCAGAAAGGTGTTTCAATTCTCTACACCACTTTGTGTAATTTGCAGAAAAGTGGTGCTGGGGGCTAACTTTTCACAACAACAAACAAGTATGATAAAGAAAAACATTTTAAGACTGTTAAATAAGCCTTTATATAGGAATTTGGATAGAAGCATTAAAGGTAGCAATAAACCATCCTACATAGAAAGAAATCCACTGGAGTCTTCTTTTCATAACTCAGTTGTGAAAGTAATTCAGTCCATACATATCAACTTTTTCTAAGAAAAAATTAAATTTATTCAACTTCCAGAGTATACATTCTACCTCTTTAGTTATAGCTGAAACAGGTGGAATTCTGAATCATGTTTCTTCCTTGGGACTTCTGAAGACCTTATTAATAGGTTTATACTTACTTGCAGCTCTGAATTGTGACAAATCTCTTTTTTCAATTTTATTTTATTTTTTTTAATTTTTTATTTATTTATTTGAGAGTGACAGACACAGAGAGAAAGACAGATAGAGGGAGAGAGAGAGAATGGGCGCACCAGGGCTTCCAGCCTCTGCAAACGAACTCCAGACGCGTGCGCCCCCTTGTGCATCTGGCTAACGTGGGACCTGGGGAACCGAGCCTCGAACTGGGGTCCTTAGGCTTCACAGGCAAGCGCTTAATCGCTAAGCCATCTCTCCAGCCCCAATTTTATTTTTTTAATTACTTTACTTTTATTTATCTGTTTGTTTGACAGAGAAAGAGGGAGAGAGATAGAATGGGCATGTCAGGGCCTCCAGCCACTGCAAACAAACTCCAGATGTGTGCACCCCCTTGTGCATCTTGGCTAACGTGGGTCCTGGGGAATTGAACCAAGGGCCTTTGGCTTTGCAGGCAAGCGCCTTAACCACTAAGCCATCCCTCCAGCCCTTATTTTTATTTTTTCCCATAGGTTATAGTCTTATGTCCCCTCTCCCCTGCTCCCCATTTTCCTGAGGGCTGTTCTCAGTAGGGTTACTGGTATTCACTGTTGGGTAATTAGGGCCTCTTCTACCCATCTTGTGGGTCTTACAATCTTCCTGCCCCTCTTTTGCAACAACCCCTGAGCCTTGTCAGGACTATTAACAGTTTGGTTTAGTACTGAGTTCCCTATATCTTCTGTGTTTCTGTTTCAATGTGTTTTGATTTCACCAGTGTCATGACAAATCTTCTGAGTGGTATGAATCTGACTAATTCCCTAAAATAAGTGGAATCAAGTCAAGAGTTTATACCTCTTCAAACTGCTTTAAGGATTTAGCCTATAGATTAAGCAGAAACGGTATTCCATAAGCAGTTAACTGATAGAACCAGTAGTCTATAGAATGAGCCATAACTTCAGTCTACAGAGAATACACAGACACTATCTGCAGAACTTTTAATAACATCTAATAAAATCATCATGCTTATCTGAATAGGTGTGAGCTGTCAGCATTGTCTCTACTTAGGACTGAACTTCTGCTTTGGGGTGTGTGTGTGCGCGTGTGTGTATGTATGTGTGTATGAGTGTGATGTATGTGTGCATGTAGTGAGTGTACATGTATGAGCAAATCAACACCCTACTCTATTATTTTTCTGCCTTATTTCCTTGAGACAGAGTTTTTCACTGATCCTGGAGCTTAGTTTTTTTTTTTTTTGTTTGTTTCCAGTTAGGTTGACTAATCAGGGAACCCCAGTGATCCTTCTGCCTCTACCCCTACTCAATGCTGGGATTATAGGCATAAGCAGCCATTGCTGGCTTTTTGTGTGGGTGCTGGAGATCAAATTCAGGGCTTCATGTTTACATTGCAAATACTCTTACCCATTGTACCATCTCCCTAGCTCCAAGGCTGGGATTTTAATGCACTTTTCATATTCAGCTATACAGTCAAGCAGAAACTAGTATTGTCTAACTCAGCTACAAATACAAAAATACATAAGTGTAGCAATAAATAATCCCCATATGACTATTAGGAATCTAATTCTACCTAGAAATTCAGGCAAAAGAAAACATGAATGGCATCCTTCCTTGATTCCAATGTCCCATCCATCACCACACTCCTATCTTTAATAAGCAAGATCTGTTCATTCTGTCTCCTAAACATTTCTAGAATCCTCAGTATCTCCCTATCTCTATTAACACTACCAATTACTGTTGCTCTTTTAGGGTACTATAACTGTCCCATATTCCCAAGGACTTGCCATATTCCAGTCTATTCTTCACAGTATAAATTTAATTGTGATATGTCCAAAATCAATGACTATAATATTTTATAGTTCTTTTAGTTGAGGAATAGAGTTTATTTCTCTACTCTTTGAGTCTGAGCTTGGCCAGTGGTGACTTGCCTTGGCCAATGAGTAACTAACAGGTTGCAGACAGAAGCTTCAAAAGTGTTGTCTTCACTTCCTGTCTGTGGTCCTTAAGCATCATTAGAACAAGCCTGGGACAACTTATTGAAGGATGCTGCCTGAGGTTCAGGATATAAGAAGCCCTTCAAGGCAAACTTAGCCCAACTGGCCTCCTCCAAAGAAAAGTCCAATCTCCCTGCAGACTAATGATAAATAATAAAATGACTTTGTCTTAAGCCATTATGTTTTTTGTTTGTTTGTTTGTTTGAGGTAGGGTCTCTCTCTAGACTAGGCTGACCTGGAATTCACTATGTAGTTTCAGGCTGGTCTTGAATTCTCAATGATCCTCCTACTTCAGCCTCCTGAATTCTGGGATTAAAGGTGTGTGCTACCGTGCCCAGTTTAAACTACTACTTTTGAGATAGTTTGCTTTACAAATGAAAGAAACAGATCATCTTGTCTCCTGTTTAAAATCCCAGAGTGGGTGCTGGAGAGATGGCTCAGTGGTCAAAGGTGCTTGTTTGTAAAATCTGATGACCCATGTTCATTAATTCTCCTTTGCCCACATAAAGCCAAACACACAAAGTGGTACATGTGTCTGGAGTTCATACACAGTGACAGGAGGCCCTAGGGCATATTATCCCACCACTCCCCTCAAATAAAGAAATAAATTAAAATATTTAAAAAATTTTAAATCCATACTGGAGAGATAGCTTAGTGGATAAGGCCAAAGTAAGCCTAAAGGATCCAGGTTGGATTCTCCAGTACCCACATAAAGCCAGAAGCACAAGATGGCACATGGGTCTGGAGTGTGCAGTGACTAGAGGCCCTGGTGTACCCATTCGTTCTCTCTCTGCATATATATGTATCTTTCTCTCTCTCTCAAATAATCAATAAAATGTTTCTAGAAAATGAAAACATAAAATCCCAGAGTAAATTCCCTCAAGATAAAGCCCAAGCATCTTAATTTACTAAAATGCAACCCTTCATAATTTAATACCAGCTAAACTCTACAATCTCTTTTCTCACCATTCTCTCTCCTCCCCTCCTAACTTTTGCCATATAATTAAAATTTTTAAACCTTTAAAATCCCACCTAATAATAAATGAGATCCATTTACATCCCTGGCTAAACCCCCATTATTCTCTGAGTCTTTCCAGCATACTGGTAAATAGCCATTTCTTGTTGGTTTTAATTTATTAAACACACACCACTCAATTTTCAGTGCCCTGTAGGAGGCTTTTTCACTGTATAATAAAAAGTTGCTGCTGTTTATTCATATTTTAATGATACTGTGAATACAATGGTGCATATTCTGACTCCTATTCTTAGAGAAATGGTCTCTGTTGGATTCTCACTGCCATTCATTTTTCTATTTATTGTTGGACTTTGCTATTATGATAATTCCAGATACATCAAAATAATATCATCATAGGCCAGTTGCTTTGTTCAAAAACAAGCCACCTTGTCAATTTGTTTCCTTTTATATTCAGTAATAAAGCTTACAGCTGGATTAATATTTTAATTGAGCCCCACTTGTGTTTGTCACTCCCTGTAGAAAGTCAGTAGTCCTCAAAGTACTGAACTCATTACTGTTCTCCAGCTGCTCTAAACTAATTCACCATCATCTGATTAAAAGTAGTCATATTCCTTCAGGCTGACACACATCTGCTGTGTATACGTAGAAAAGGTCAGCATTCCCATCGCTTTGATAGTTACCTGGTTAGCCTGATAAATGTACACAATCAAGCTAGATAATTCGGGCTCACACTTAGATATCCAGTAGCAATGGCCTCAGAATCTCACTTGGAGCTATGACATATTGACCCAAACCACTCACTCATCTATCTTGCAAACCTAATTCCCAAGACAATCTGCAGAAAGGAGTCAAGACCCTTCTTTAAATTTCAGGTTCAAAGGCAAGTGTTGATTTTCATGGTTGAAATGGTATCCTGGAAAAATATTCTCTTTCTCTGTTCCACTGTGCATGCTATACACAAACACACACTCTCTCTCTCTCCCTCTCTCTCACACACACAGAGAAAGAGAGAGAGAGAGAGAGAGAGAGAGAGAGAGAGAGAGAGAGAGAAAGTCACTTTCAATGAGAAGATTATATTTCTGCAGTCATGCTGCTGCCAGAATATGTCTGCAAAGGGATGAAACTAAATGGGAGCCAAGACTCTGGTCACTTCAGCAAGCTCCTTTTACTGTGTGTTTCCTTGTCATCCACCCACTGGGATCACTATCTCAACTTCAAAGGACCCTCCTACATTGACCAGCTAAGGCAACACACAAAACCCACTGAGCTGAAAGGGAGATTGGTTTTTAAAAATAGCCTTTGGTTTTGTAGCTAAGATACAATTATACTGTGCAACTCATTTATATGAATAGTCTAGCTACATTCCTTTATTAGACTAAAATTCATTCACAGAGTCAACAAATATTTTTCCAATGCCTACAAAATAGCAGTTATTCCATATTTTCAAAAGACTGAATGAAACTCACACTATGATTTATGTTTCCTGAGTTTACAGCCCCTTTCACATAATTCACCATGAAGTCTTCCTATATCCAACATAGTTGCTGTTCAAACACCACATCTAGTCTCCAGGTCTCATCAATCCTATCCTTTAAGTATTATTTGACCCTACTCCTGGTTTTCCATCTCTACTCCCACCACTTATATCCAGGCCTGGACTTACCACAACCTCCTAGCAGATCTTCATGGCATCACTTTTCCTCTTCAACTCAAAATAAGCATCTAAAAAAGCAAATATAGGGCTGGAGGGATGGCTTAGCAGTTTAGGCATTTGCCTACAAGGCCAAAGGACTCAGGTTTGATTCCCCAGGACCCACGTTAGCCAGATGCACAAGGGGGCACATGTGTCTGGAGTTTGTTTGCAGTAGCTGGAGGCCCTGACCTGCTCATTCTTGCTCAAGCACTCTCGCTCTCTCTCTCTCTTTCTCTGCCAAATAAATAAATAAAGCAAATATATCTACATCACTCCCCATCATAAAATCCTTCAAATGTCCTAATTCTTTAAATCCCTAGCCCTACAAAACTTCGTTGTCATCATCCTTGACCCCCCTCTTTGTGGGTGAACTGAAAGGGCTTTGGAAGCAAGCTAAATGGTATTAGCATATGCACAAATGTTGAGGACACATCAGCGTCCTTCCACTCAGCCTGTTGTACTCAAGTCTCACAGATCTTCTACATGCTGAAGATAGCTGGCAATGGATTATTGTTTCTTTAATTCCATGAGCAACAGAACTAGGTTTGGGCAAATGATAGAATATACTAAATTCTCAGTCTCTACTTTACTTGGGTTGAAAATCAAGGATTATAAATTGGCTTGGGAAGTACTGCATACGTTCAGAGGATTTTCTGTTTTGCGCATAATTCTAGAAACCTGACAACCTCCACAAATCAGAGAAATTAATTAGCATTTAAAAGGCTCTATCTTAAAATGGTGGATCTAGAACATGATACTACCTCTTGAGGTTGAAGACCATCCACAGAACCACAGAAAGAGCAGTCTTTATGATAATATAGCTTCATTTGTCACACCCTAATGGCCTAGGAATCCATTACCAGGTCTTCATGGAAGGAAACAAGTATTATTTTTAAACAATACCTTTAATTTTTATTAAAGGCACTTGCTTATTTTAAGAATCTTAGAGAGGGGCTGGAGTGATGGCTTAGCAGTTAAGGCACTTGCCTGCAAATCCAAAGGACCCAGGTTCGATTCCCCAGCACCCACACAAGCCAGATACACAAGGTGGGGCATGCATCTGGAGTTCACTTGCAGTGGTTGGAAGCCCGGACACACCAATTTTCTCCCTCTCTTTCTATTTCTCTCTCTCTCTTTCCCTCTCAAATAAATAAATAAAACTAAGAAAAAAATTACCATGTTTCTTTTTAAAAATTTCATAGGGCCTGGAGAGATTTCTCAGTAGTAAAGGTGCTTATTTGCAAAGCTTGAAATCATGAAGTTCCATTTCTCAGTACCCATGTAAAGCCAGATGCACAAAGTAGCACATGCATCTGGAGTCTGTCTGCAGAGGCAGTAGGTGCTGGTGTGCCTATTCATTCCCATTCTCCCTCTCTCTCCTAAATATTATTTTTTTAAAAAATCTTAGAAAATACAGGTAGGCATAAAGAAAACACATAAGTTGTCTACAATGTTATTATTATTGTAACATCCATAAATGTAATTTAAGGTTTTTATTGAAATATAGTAATCATGCAGAATTTACATAAAAGCATCACTTAACATTTTGGTGGTTATCTATATAGCCTTCCTGGAGGAAGAGCTGTGCATATATTTATCAAAACAAGATTATACCCTGTATACTTTATTTCCCACATTTTCATTTTTTATTTACAATATGTTATAAACAATGAGAATTTTCTCAGGCCACTAACTATCCGTCTACAATATCATTCTTAATAATAGCTTAATATTCCATTGTTCAATTTGGCAATACCTATAACTTATATTTCTGTTGTCTTCGTTTTTTTCATTATAAACAACCTTCTTAGACATTTTGCATAGCTCCGCATTTCTAATACACTCAAATTTTATTTTTTTATTTTTTTTATTTTTTTATTTATTTTTATTTATTTATTTGAGAGCGACAGACACAGAGAGAAAGACAGATAGAGGGAGAGAGAGAGAATGGGCGCGCCAGGGCTTCCAGCCTCTGCAAACGAACTCCAGACGCGTGCGCCCCCTTGTGCATCTGGCTAACGTGGGACCTGGGGAACCAAGCCTCGAACCGCGGTCCTTAGGCTTCACAGGCAAGCGCTTAACCGCTAAGCCATCTCTCCAGCCCGAATACACTCAAATTTTATAAAACTTCTTGAAAATGTAGCAAACCAATATATTTTCCTTAGGCATCATTTCCTCTTCAGCTAATATTAAATGACTACATAATCAATACAATTTGGGGAAAATATTTAATTAGAAACTTGAGTTTCTCCAAACAAACAAGATGATCTTTTTACCTTTAAATGTATAACATTTAGTTGCAATAGGACGACAAAAAAGGAAAACCCAGAATTAAATCAAACATCTCAGCAGCTATAAGAGGGTGTTTATTTTGGAGTTTTAACCTGAGAAAGCAGGACTTCAAATCCAAAGGAACATGTAAGATAAACTACCTTGAGAAGAGTTCACAGTACAATAAATCTAATTAGATAGTTATCCATTTCAAGGTCATGAACAGAGAATGTTAGGCAATATGAGCCTGTGAATTAAGGATGCATTTTGACCTTGTGAACAGGGCTGAGTCTAAGTGTTACTGTTATGATCTCTAAGGAAACAGGATAGGGGGAGCGCTGCTGTCTATCCTCAGACCACGTGACATGTGCTCCACAGGTACCACTTGAAGAGCTTATTGTGTGCTCAGTGGCAGATGGCACAAACTGAACTCATGGTTGACACACTTTAGAAAGTCAATGTATCTGGACATGTCAGATTAAAAGGCTGCATCTCGGAAGTAAATACACGCCCCTCCAGTGACAGTTCAAATGTGTGTGTAAATCCCAGGGACCATATGTCGACCCTGCCCACGACAACCTGCTAACTGCAGAGCCCTCCAGGACTAAGAGGCTGAGAATATGGCATAAGGATAAAGAAAAAGGAATAGAGACATAATTCAAATCAAGGGGAGGGCACAGAATCCACAAAGATGTTGTGTGATCATCGTCATTAACACTGGAACAAGGACAACAAAATCACCCTGAAACAGATAAGAATGGTTTTGCTTCTCTTGCCCTTTCTTGTCTGTGCTCTAAATCCAAATGGACAGAAGGCCTGAGTAGGAGGCTGGAAAAGAACCAGAAGGAGAAACAGAAATTTAGCTTTAACTCCAGCTTGAAATCCTTGGGACTCAACAATTTTAAGCAACTTGAGACTGAGTTTGAAGATTAAGGTCACCCTAAAACTTGTTTTTTCCTATGAGTATCCAGGAACTCATGGGACAGGACTGAAGTTAGAAAAGAAACATTTCCACAAAATAAAATGAAAGGTGATAATGGGAAACAGAAAACAATGATGCTTTCTGATTTCGTCCCAAGCATCTTGCCTGTTTGATAGATCAATTACTCAGCTACCATTTTTGGAAATTACATGAATCAAGGATTAGACTAATTTTTTTTTCTTACCCAATTTTAGGTTAAATTTTTATATACAACCCCATAGTAGGTACAATCATTATGCTCTCCTATAATTAAAGAAACTAAAGAAATAATTAAAGAAATTAAAGAAAAGTCTAGAGATCTGAATAATTTATCTAAGACCAGCACATATGAATTAAGGTCAAATTTAGATCTGTCTGTCTCTACAACTCATATATTGGACAATTGCCATTGTGAGTTATTAGTAATCACATTAAATAAAAGAAATAATTTTGAGATTATAAGTACTAGATTATCACATAATCATTCAACTGAATATATTGCACACATAAGAATAAGAATAGTAAAGTCTTTAAAATCAAAATGATAAGCAAAATCCTTGAGTTTTTATTGCTCAGGGTTTACAATACCTAAAATGCTTTAGCAATATTTTATTGCATAAAAATGTACATTAAATGTACATCTGTGTAGCGTCCCCATGCATTCTCCATAATATATTATTGTAAAATAACTGCATAGGACTTGGTCCCTAGCTCTTGGTAAATACGAGTAGCTGAATCTATTGTTGTAAGGGCTTACATCCCCCACACATGGTCTCAGCCGGAAAGCAAGTTTCTAAGGCCTGGCATCAATAGAAACCTCTTTGCTGTAGATTTGATTTTTATGAATCAGGATTAATGGAATGAGCATACAGTAACCACAGTTATTAGGGAATGCTTTCATCAACTAAAACTGACTAGAGGAGAGAGAAGGTTATCCAAACAGCCCAGCTGTATGTCTCTGCTAATTGTGACTTAATCCCAGTTTATAAAAGCACCTGTGTTATTTGTCATGGATCTTAGTCCTGCCAACTATACCAAACAATGCCAACCTCTGTAGAGGGGGTGAGAGGAGGAGAGGGTTAAATGATGCGTGTCAGTGTCTAACGGGGCTAGGGTGGCATAGTTTCATTTTTACAAGCACCCTAGACTACGTTTGAATACGCCTGTGCAGAAATGGAATTCTACAGCACCATCTACCACTTCCATTCCTTATGGCAGGCTTAACTCATCTCAGGAGACAGGTCTGTATTTTTCTCCTCTGCCTTCCCTGAAATGGATACTTCTTTCTTCCTTTTGGGGGGAAAAATTGGTAGTGCTTTCAGCCCAAGAAGCTCTTAACAAATTGTTAGTTGTGTGACTTCTTTTGGTTTCCATTGACTGACATGTCAAAATGTAGATCATCTCTCCTCCTAGCCCCAAGACAATGTGACACTGGAGCATAAAATCGGCCTGCTCTTCCCTTCACTGGTCTCATCAGTCCACCCTCTTTTCTCATGTGATTCTATTTATCATCTCTTGAGATCACTGCCTTCATCTGGGGCTTAAAGGCAACAATCAAACTCCCTTATATTTCACGTAAGCAAGAATTTAAAGCTTGCTTGAATTAAAAGCATTTTCTAGATACTAAAAGAAAAAAATTATGCCTTCCACAGTGAAACAAAGGTTACAATAAAGTATATGCCATCCTCTTTCCCCCCACAAAAAAAAAAAAAAATAGCCTGAAGGTTCATGAACTTGGCCAAGGAAGCAGTTCCTAAATATTAATGGTGTGTCTCCAGGAACTCCCAAATCCTTTGCCCTTCTCTGAGAACCGCTGTGCAGAGCTTGATGTGACAGGCAATGTGATAAAAAGCACTGACTTAAATTCTGCTTGCCTCGTTTTCTGCACAGACAGCAACGGGCTGATAGAATGCAAGTAACAACATAATTTAGATGGGAAAATACAACACGTATTTCCCAGGAAAGGGAGGGGGAGGACAGCGACATGGCTTGATCCAGCCAGCAGAGGGTGCGGCGTACACACAGAAATGTAAAGGAGCCGTCACTGGAAGCTGGGAGGGCTCCTGTGGGTCTTGACACACATTTCCGGCTTGTTTGAAAATCACATCTCCCTTGGGCAGAACACTGGTATAGTCACCCAGTTCTTTCCTCCTGTTTAAATCAGACTATTTTCTACGGTCCCCTGATCCATCCACCCAAACTGTCGCTTTTCTGCCCCTGGCTCTGGCATGGGAAAGAAAGTAGAAATGAACTCCCTTAAAAATATATATTGGGCAGGGCGTGGTGGCGCACGCCTTTAATCCTAGCACTCGCATTCAAGAGGTAGAGGTAGGAGGATCGCTATGAGTTCGAGGCCACCCTGAGACTACATAGTGAATTCCAGGTCAGCCTGGGCCAGAGTGAAACACTACCTCAAAAAAACAAACAAACAAACAATATATATATATATATATATATATATGTCATAGTGGTACACACCTTTAATCCCAGCACTTGGGAGGCAGAGGAAGGAGGATCACCATGAGTTCAAGGCCACCCTGAGACTACATAGTGAATTCTAGGTCAGCCTGGGCTAGAGCAAAGCCCTACCTCAAAAAAAAAAAGAAAGAAATATATATATATTCTGTTTTCTTTTCTTTATATATATCCACTTCCCAGAAAGAGTGACCTGTATTCCCAAGCAACCTCCATTTGTTAAAGAGACTTGCACCTAGAATTTCTTGATCAAAGCTAATGTGCTGTAAATTTCTTCATTTAACAGACTTAGTCTGTTCAACTCTTGACACTGGGAATTGAGATTTCCCAGAACTATTAGCACTGCACAGTAGGTGCTCCATGCCGGCCAAGAACTGGGGATTAACAGGTATTTGTCTCAGCTAATTTCACTCTCTATACCGGCTCTATAGAGACTGGGGCTTCTTGGCGGAGTGTGTGCCACCCTGCTAATTGGCTACGAATGTAACTACTCCCGCATGCCAATGGAGCTGGGGTACTCCACAGCCTTAAAATGCTCACTGCAAAAAGACCCTTATGATGGACATACATTGAAGGAAATGTGAGAGTTACTGGCTGCATGGTAAATGTAAATGTTTCCTTTACCGATTTCTAACTCCAACTGCCTATCAAACCATCCATCCCTGTACACCATTTGCTGATAGTTTGTTGGGGGGGAGGGAAGCACATTATACTCAATGGCAATCACATCCTCCAAATTCTGTAATAATAAAGAATTTCCATAAGCAAAATCTCATAATACAAAGAATTTCCATACAGTCTATTCAGAATGCATCTGCATAATCGAAGTCCTATAAGTAGCTCCCATAAAACAGCTAACCCTCAAATCCAATAAAATCAGCATGTCATGTTCAGAGTTATTTCTGAAACAAAGACTATACATAAAGGGAAAGTTATTGGTTTTTTTTCACATGCCCTCTTCTTCCATTTCTTTTTTTGTTTTTTGGGTTTTGTTTCTTTGTTTGTTTGTTTTGTTTTTGTTTTTGTTTTTCGAGGTAGGGTCTCACTCTAGCTGAGGCTGACCTGGAATTCACTATGTAGTCTCAGGTTGGCCTTGAACTCACGGCAATCCACCTACCTCTGCCTCCCAAATGCTGGGATTAAAGGCATGCGCCACCACACCCGGCCCATTTCTTACTAATAATTACTCACTTTATGATATGTCCTACTTCTAAAACATCTGATGTGGGAATTGAAAAGTCAAATGCTAAATATTATGTGTATTCATTATCTTTTATATAATAAATTATCCCCAATGTAGCAGCTGAAACCAACAAACATTTATTGTCTCATAGTTTCTATGGTCAACCAGGATCAATCCAGGAGCAGCTAAGCTGGGGTTCTTGTTTCAGCCTCTCATGAGGTTGCAATCAAAGGGCTGGCCAGAGTTGCCGCTATCTCAAGGCTCAACTGGTGCATAATTCACTTCAAATATAGCTTGCATGGCTGCTGGCAAGCTATAAAAGAACCACTTCCAAGCTCTGTACTGTGGGCCACTTTACAGAGCTACCTCTCATGTTATAGACTGAATGTTTGTTTTCCTCTAAAGTTCAGATGTTGGAGTTCTAACCCCCAGTGTGGCATTATTTGGAAATGGAGACCTATGGAAATAAAGTCAAATGAGGAGATAGGGTAAAACCCAAGATTTGATAGGATGTTAATATCCTTGTAAGAAAAGACACCAGCCTGCTGTGGTGGCACACACCTTTAATCCCTGTACTTGCTCTTAAGGAGGCAGAGATAGGAGAATCCCTATGAGTTCAAGGCCAGCCTGAGACTACAAAGTGAATTCCAGGTCAGCCTGAGCTACAATGAGACCCTACTTCAAAACCAAACAAACAAAAAAGACAGCAGAAAGTACTCATTCTCTCACTTTTGTTCTCTCTCGTCCTCCGCTCTCCATTCTCCCCTCCCATCACTTTCCTCCTTTCTGCCCACCCCTCCCCCCATGTACAAAAAGAAAAGGTCCTGTGAGCACACAACAAATTGGGGTTACTTAGAAGCCCAGAGAGAAAAAGAACCCTCACCAAAAACCATAATGGCATCCACCTTGAACAGAAGCTTCTAGCTACTAGAATCAGGAGAAAATTAGTTTCTGCATTTCAGCCCATCTATTCTATGGCATTTTGTTGCAGCCTGAGCTGTATTCATTGTGTACGTTAAGATAATATTAAGTAACATAAAGTATCTTTAGTAATTCTATGATATTGAACTAATGTAATTATCCTATGTGTTATATAGAATTTGCTTGACATCTTTATTCCAATTTTTAATTTTAATTCATCATCTAGCATAATACTACGATGGCAGAACGTTGAAATGCCAAAGTTATAGTTAAAATAAAATACTTTCATTTGGGGAGATTAGGTGGCATACATAAAAGTTTCTAAAGTGGCAAACTATTAAAAATCATCTTTCAAATAAATGGCTGGAGAGATGGCTCAGTGATTAAGGCACTTGCTTACAAAATCCAGTGACCCAGGTTCAATTCCCCAGTACCCACATAAAGCCAAATGCACAGTAGTGCATGCTTCTGAAGTTCGTTTGCAGTGGCTGGAGGCCATGATGTGCCCATTCCCTCTCTCTCTTCTATCTTTCTGCTTGCAAATAAATAAATAAAATTAATATAACTAAATGTCAATTGAAGTTAACTTCTGACCATAACGTATAAACCACAGGGATTAAAGAAAATCTCAGCTGGGGAGATGGCCCAACTCTTTTTTTTTTTTTTTTTGGTTTTTCAAGGTAGGGTCTCACTTTAGCCCAGACTGACTTGGAATTCACTATGTAGTCTCAGGGTGGCCTTGAACTCATGGTGATCCTCCTACCTCTGCCTCCCGAGTGCTGGGATTAAAGGCGTGCGCCACCACGCCTGGCAAAATGGCTCAATTATTATGGGCACTTGCTTACAAAGCCTGCTGGCAAGAGTTCTATTCCCAACCCACCCACGTAAGCCAGGCATAAAAACTGGTGCAAGCATGTAGTGTTCCTTAGCAGCAACAAGAAGCCATGAAATGCGCTCACCCACACACATGTGTAAATAAGATAGATTATTTTAAAAAATAATTTAAAGAGAGGATTGGAGAGTTGGATCAATGGCTAAAGGTGCTCTTTTTTTAAATTTTTATTAGCATTTTCCATGTAAAGGTGCTCTTTTGCAAAGCCTGTTGGCCCGGGCTTGATTTCCCAATGCCCCCATCAAGATGGATGTGTGTTTCTATGCAACAGAAAGAGACTCTGGTGCACGCATGCACACACGTGAAAATAAACAAATTATTTTTTAATGGCTCAAAAAAAGAGGATGAGGTTAGCCAATCATGTCTCCAGAACTGGAAATGGGAAACAGGTTCTACTGACACACAGTCCTTTGGCCTCCCTGTCGTATTAACATACAAATCATTAGCACTATGCAAATCAGCAATACAATCAAGATTCACAGAGTAATTTCAATTCCCATGTCTGCAGAGAGATCTAGTCTAGTTAGTTGTACAGACAGAGCTTCCGGAAATTTTGATTAATGAAAGGGAAGCATGGTAGTCACAAGAAAAAACTTGCAGCTCATCCAAATCAGTTAGTCAAGGTTACAAAAGAGACACAGAGAGAGAACCATATAGGCTACTTAACCTTGTGTAGGAAGACTCCCATTCCTCACTCACTGATGTACCTCTGACTGCAGCCAATAGCCACATAAAACTAGGTTTGTTCTCCATTAATTTAAATGTGTCATTTTTAAGAATTTATATAAATTGAATCATACAGGATGTGACCATTTTAAGATGGCTCTTTTCACTTAGAATTATGCCCTTAAAGTTGATGAAGTTATAGAACTCAAAAATACAGTTTTAGTGGTAGCTCTAAGTATTATGTCCTTTAGGTGCTACATTCATAACTTATCAGTGTATTAGTGTTGACTTTTTACCAGTTGAATTAAAATAGCGAAAGTTTACCCCCATTACAGTCAGGTTCACATTGCTGGCAGAAATCACCCAACCAAGAGCAGCTTGTGGGGGAAAAAAAAGTGTATTTTGGCTTACAGACTCAAGGGGAAGCTCTGAGATGGCAAGGAAAATGATGGCATGAGCAGAGGGTAGACATCGACCCCTGGCCAACATAAGGTGGACAATGGCAACAGGAGAGTGTGCCCAACACTGGCAAGAGGAAGCTGACTGGAACACCCATAAGCCCACCCCCAACAATACACTGCCTCCAGAAGGCATTAGCTTCCAAATCCGCATCAGCTAGGAACTTAACATTCAGAACACTTAAGTTTATGGGGGATACCTGAATCAAACCACCATACCCCCTAAGTGCTTTTATTGTACCACATTTGAAATATTTCCTTTAATACATTAACAACCATATCAAAAATATTAGGTACTTTTTTGCTACAACTGTCAAATAGAATTAATAACATTTTGCAGAAGAAAGGAAATCTATAGTACATGAGTATATTTTGTTCTTTTCTTTGTTCTTTCCTCCTTCATGACACTTTAAGATTCTTTCTTTCTTTCTTTCTTTCTTTCTGTCTTTTTTTTTTTTTTTTTGCTGTTTCAAGAACTTCTGTTAGCAATTTTTAAGCCTGCTATCAGCAGATTCTTTTTGTTTTCTTCAGTCTGAAAATGTCTTTATTCCTGTTTCATTCCCGTAGAGTAATTTTGGGAGATACAAAATTTGTTATCAGATTGTTTCTTTTAGTACTTGAAAAACTGATCATTTCTTTCCAGCCACCATTGTTTCTGTTAAGAAACCCCTTGTCATTCAAAAAAAAATTTTGTTTTCTCCTGTAAGGAGTGTCATTCCTCTCTGGCTATTGTTTCTTGGTCTCGACTTACCTGAAATTTGGCCATAATGTCTTGGTATGGATTTGTTAGTGTTTATCAAGTTTGGGGTACTTGCAGCTTCCTGAATGTGTAGCTTTATGTCTTTTATCAAATTCGGGAATTTTCAGTCAATGTTTCTTTGAATACCTTCTTATTATCATCCTCTTTGTTTTGTCCTCTTGAAAGCTTTTGTTATAGGTCCATAGAATCTGGAGTTCCTACTTCCTTGCTGATTTGTTTTGTTTGTTGCTCAAAAGAAATAATTTTTAAATTCTATTTTCAAGTTTATTTTTTTTTCATCTATTGTCTCTATTCTGCTAAGAATTTTATTTTGGTTATTTATTATTTAATTCTAAATTTTCCATTTAATTCTTTATGCTTGTATAGATAAATTTTCTCTTAACACATTTTATGAAACTAAAATAATAATCTCAAACCACTGGATCCCACACTATAGAAAACATGTGTGTTTTAACCAAAATCATAGACTAACACGATAGCAAATGAAGTTTCGTACTGTTAACTGAAAATAGGAGCATCCAAGAATGAGAAATCAGAGGCTAACAGTCTCCTGGCTAGGAGACACAAACTTCTGTAGACCATGGTCCTGAAGAAGCCATGGCATACTTTTTTCTTTGTTTAAAGATTAGTTATTCAGGGCTAGAAGACAGATACATAATTATTAACTGTTCAGTCCAAGCACCAGATGTTTTCTAGTTGCCCAAAAGAGAAGAAGCTGGGACATGATTCTAGACATCTAAAGAAGCCTCATTGTCAGCATCACAATTTCAGTTGATATTGCAAACAGCTGGGGAGTGACTTATACAATATCTAAGAAATAGATATGAAATATAACTGTACATTGGCTTTATGATATGACCCCTTCCCATCATTCACTAACCACCTAAAATGAGATGAGAATTTCCCCATGATTCCCATTCTCTAGAACAGTTTTAGGCTGGGAAGATTGCCCAGTGGTTAAAGGCACTTGTTTGCAAATCCTGCAGGCCTACGTTTGATTCCCCAGTACTCATGTAAAGCCAGATGTACAACATGGGACATGCATCTGAAGTTTATTTGCAGCAACCAAAGACCCTGGTGCAACCATGTGCTCTTTCTCTCTCTCAGAAATAAACAAAGAAAAATAAAAATAATAGGTTTGATAAGAAGGGATCAAATATTTTCTTCTAGATTTTGGTAGACTTTATTGGTAACAACTTTTTTTATTTTGTTTGGTGGAAGAAGTAAGCTATTTGGGGGATTTTATGGCCAAATTTTTGGCTACCATGTAAATTCCTTTAAGGAATATGGGTTTGTTCATGCTTGGCATTTTGATAAGAGGTAATTTTGGTATTCTGTATTTTTTATAAGTTTATCAATTTTGTCTAAGTTTTGACATGTCACATCCCTATAAATATCATTTATACAATAAGCATTTTAAAGTGGAGGAAAAAATTCTACAACACTACAGTATCTTTTGATGAGTAGCCTAAAAGGGGAGATTACATGTTTACAGGACTCAGTTTCCTGGTATAACAACCAAAATGTCCAAGATAAATTAAAAATGGCCCGTTATGCAAAGAATTAGGAAAATATAGTGTGAGTAAGAGCAGACAATCAACTGATGCCTGCATTAGGATGGATTAAATGTTGGAATTATCTGACAAGAATTTTAAAGTAACCTTAACAAAAATTCGTCAATAATCTGTTACAAATTCTCTTGAGACAAATGAAAAAGTAGCAAATAAGAAATTCAAGAAATAGAACCAAAGGGAAATTATAGAGCCAGAAATTGCAACCTACCATGGATTTAATCCCCATCAATGTAAAGTAATAATATAAAATTTTAATAAATGGGCTTGACATCAGAATGGAGAAGAGAAAGGGAACAATCCATAACTTGAAGACATAACAATGAAACTCACACAATTCATGTAATAGAGACAAATAAGATTTCAAATTTTAACAGAGCCTCAGACACTTATGGGGTTGTAATAAAAGACTCAAAATTCCTTAGATTTATGGGGTTGTAACAAAAGACTCAAAATTCTTACCAATGAAAAAGGCAATGTCAGGCTCATACCTACCCAGACTGGATTACACAGAGAGAAAGAGCAACAGGAAGGAAGGAAGGAAGGAAGGAAGGAAGGAAGGAAGGAAGGAAGGGAGGGAGGGAGGGAGGGAGGGAGGGAGGGAGGGAGGGAGGGAGGGAGGGAGGGAGGGAGGGAGGGAGGGAGGGAGGAAGGAAGGAAGGGGAAAGAGAGAGAGAAAGAAGAAAAGGAGGAAGTAAAGAGAGAGAAGGAATAAAAGAGAAATATTGTCTTGGGAATGAAAATCAGTGGTAGAATGCCTACCTAGCATGTACAAGATCAAGAGCTAAACCCTTAGCATGGCAAAGTAGGTGGGGGGTAAGAAAAGAAGAAAGAGAAGAGTTCAAAATTTAGAACTGAAAGAGTATTGAAAGAAATAATAGATGAAAACTTCCTAAAAGTGAAGAAAGATAAATCAGCAAACCTTGGATAAGGTAAACCCAAATAAATTCATGCTATGACACATAATAATTAAGTTTCTAAAAGTTGGTGACAAATGAAGCTGGACATGGTGGCACACACCTTTAATCCCACCCCAGGGAGGGTGAGGGAAGATCGCTGTGAAGTTGAGGCCAGCCTGGAATACAAAGTGAGTTCCAGGTCAGCCTGGGCTAGAGTGAGACCCTGCTTCAAAATATATATATATATATAATCCTGAAATCAGCCAAGAGAAACATAATATAGAAGAAAATTAATTCAAAATGTAGCAGCAAATTTCTCAATACAGGTAGAACAAAGGGAAGTGATATAATATTTTTAAAGTGCTAGACATAAAAATATGTTGACTATGAACTCAAGAATGAAGGAGCAATAAAGACATTCTCTTCTCAGAGGAATAAAACTTGAAAGAATTTGCCATAAACAGACCTGTACTTAAAGAATGGCTAAAGTTTCTGTCAAAGTGCTTGATTACCTGCCTGTGGCAAAAGCTAAGACCCTATTGCTAAAGACACCATATGCTGCTGACACTGAGCATGGAGACACCTGGATGGAATTCAGAAAAAAGCCAGTTGCCAGACAGTTAGCCCATCTAGTGCTGGAAAGTGCTACATAAGCTCTCCTGGGCGAAAGTGGCCAACAATGGTCTGAGCAACCAGGGATCTAAACTACATGGAAACAAGCACCCTGACACAATGTACACACCAGTACAATAGTGGCACATAGCCTCAGTGGGCAACCAATAGCTTTCTGATGCTAACAGATCCACCTCGTGTAAAGGAACCCATACCCGGGATTGGGAACCAGATCAGAATCCTATGGAGACAAAGATTATGTTCTCCAGTGTCAAACTCTCACTAGTCTTTGGCTAAAAGAGGGGTTATAGACATCAAATTCTCCCTTAATTAATAATGCTTATCCCATTTGAAGTATGCTGCCTTCACTCTCCGTTGGAGAATCTGTTCTTATTCTTCAGAAGGCAGCGAGACCTGAGAAGATAAACTACCCCTCACATTTCAGCCAAGCCACAGCTGAAACCACAGAGGAATTGGGGAGATGAGCAAGAGTGCTGCTTCCATAATGAACCTGATAATCAGCATCAGGAGGAAGGAGACAGACCCTGAGGATACTTAACATTTACCAAAGCAAAGATCCAGAGACTCCTAAGAGCTCATCACTGAAGTAAAATTATAGCTCACCCACCACAGCTCAGAGAATTTTGCGGAAGAGAGGGTGGAAAGATTGTAACAGCCACAAGTTGAGACATCATGCCCAGAGGCATTCCCTCCCCCCCCCAAAATAACTGACCACTGCTCCCACAATGCATAAACTACAATCTTATGGGGAATACCTGCAACCCTACTGAGGAGTGTCCTCAAAGGAATGGGGGCAGGGACAAGGGAAAAGAGGGTACCAACACATGATGTATCCATACGAAACATCTTGTTAATAATGATTATAAAAAGTAAAAATAAATAAATAAATAAAAAGAATGGCTAAAGAAACATCTTTAAAAAGAAAGAAAATACAGCCAGGTGTGGTGGCACATGCCTTTAATCCTAATACTCATGAGGCAGAAGTAGGAGTATTGCTGTGAGTTCAAGGCCACCCTGAGAATACACAGTGAATTCTAGGTCAGCCTGGGCTAGAGCAAAATCATACCTAGAGAAACTGAAAAGAAAGGGGGGGTGGTGTAGAGATGGCTTAGAGGTTAAGCCATTTGCCTGCTAAAAACCAAAGGACCCTGACTTGATTCCCCAGGACCCACGTAAGGCAGATGCACAAGGGGGCACATGTGTCTAGAGTATTTTTTGCAGTGGCTGGAGGCCCTGGCACAGCCATTCTCTCTCTCCCCCCACCCACTCTCTCTCTCTCTAATAAATAAATAAAAATAAAAAAGAATAAAATAAAATAAAAGAATTTTAGAACATAGGAAGAAAAGGCAATTAAAAATACAGAAATATAGTAGCATATTTATTCTCTTCATGAACTTTATTAACCCTATTTGACAACTGAAACCAAAATTATAACACCATTAACTAAAGAAAATGATATTTTAAAGTGAGAAAAATATAAGATATAAATATAATAAAACATTCCACATGTCCATTTATTGATGCCTCAAAATAGGATGTCACATCTGTGTATCCACAGCCACCACTAAGACAATTATACAAGGAGAAATATTTTGTAAAAAAGCACTAAAAATAAAAAGGAGATAATCCCTAAAAATATTCATATAACCCCTAGGAAGTAAACAAGAGAAAAATAGAGGAATGCAAAATAGAAAAAAAGAACAGGAATTCCTAGTGAATAAATACTTTAAAAATAAATAAATATGCATGAGTAACTGATATCCAGTACCTACATAAAAAGCCAGAGGCTGTGGCAAAAGTTTGTAATCCCATCCATGGGCAAGAAGGGAGGAGACAGAAGAAGCTTCCAGAAGCTCATGGGACAGCTATGCTAGTGAAAAAGCAGCAATAAACAACATGACACCATGCCTCAAAGGATGTAGTAGGCAAAACCTGACACTCAAAAATTGGCCTCTGGCCTCCCTGCTATGCTGTGGCATGTGTACACTCACACCCACCCACATCATACACATACCAATAAAAAAAAATATTGCTGAAAGTCAGAGATTGGCAATAGCAGGGTTAAAAAATTAAAACCTCAGCCCAATTATATAAAAGAAGTGACTTAAAATTCAAAATTATATGTATACTGAAAATAAAGAAATTGTGTTAATCAACTTTCTCTCACTATAACAAAGTACCTGAGAAAACCAGTTTAAAAGGAGGGCAGATTTGTTGTGACTAATGGATCTTCCTGGGCCTGTGGTAAAGTTCAACATTGTGACAAGAAGCATATGGTAGAGCAAGTTATTCACCTTCCAGAGGTCAGGAAACAAACACTGGTGCTAAGATGTACTCTTTGAGGGCATGTCCCCTGTGACTTAACTTCTTCACTAGGCCCTATGTCTTAAAAGTTTCTGTCACCTTCCAGTAACCTATGATGTTAGGTATCCATATCTTGTCAAAGTCTTCATGATTCAATTACCTTCCAAAGTTTCTACCTGGGAAGATTACCAGGGAAGACTGGGATTAATCCACCAAAAGAAATAATCCTAAATGTCTACATTGTAAACAACAACAATTTAAATCACACAAAGCAAAAATTAACATGGCTGAAAAGATAAGTCCACAACTAGAATTGAAGATATCAGCATATCCCCCTTCTGGCAGCAACTGATAGAACTTCTAGATAGAAAATAAGTGAAAATAAAGGAGATTTGAACACAACCATCATATCTAGAACATTCTACTCAATGACAACAGAATACACATTTTTCCAAATTCACATGGATCATCAACAAAATAGACTATATTTTGATTCTCAAAATATATTGTACCTTTTTTTTTGTTGTTTGTTTTTTAGGTAGGGTCTTACTCTAGCCCAGGCTGGCCTGGAATTCACTATGTAGTCTCAGGTTGGCCTCAAACTCATGGCAATTCTCCTACCTCTGCCTCCCGAGTACTAGGATTAAAGGTGTGCCACCACTAAATTTTAAAATACTGAACACATGGATATATTGTGACTATAATGGATTAAAAACTACAAATGAATAACAAGGAAAGCAGGAAAATCTATGAGCACTTATAAATTAACAAAAACACTTTTAAATCATCCATGTACCAGAGAGGAAGTCAAAACTAAAATAAAATTTTAACTGCAACTCAATAAATATAAAATATAACAAAGGATAGGGGTGTAGCTCTGTGGTTAAGTTCTTATCTAACATACTTAAGACTATTGATTCTATCCCCAGCACTGCAAGAAAAAGAAACAGAAATTATATGTGTGTACACATATATGATATAGTTAAAGCGATGCTAAAAGAGAAATTTATATCACAAAATGCTTAGATTAGTTCTGACTTGTTTCCCAGCTCCAGCTATGGGTCCCATACCACTGAGGGGATCAGTTAGCCAAATCAAGAGCAGTTGGTCATCCCCCCATGGCTGTGTGCCACTATTGCACTTGGGTGGGCATCACAACAGGTTATTTGCTGCTAAGTAGGTTAGACCATGAGTTGCTTGGCCAGATATTGGTCATTTCCCCCAGTCGCCCATGTAGCACCTTCTGGCACTAGACATGCTGACTGTCTGGGGACTGACTCTCTCCTGGCTTCCAGCCATGCAATTCCATTTTACGTGTCAGCTGCATATGGAGTCTTCAGCAATAGGGTGTTACCACTGATCTTTGGTGGGTCATCAAGTACTCTGACAGAAATCTGTCATTCTTTTAGGAAACCTTGTAGGTTTTTCTGATCAAAAGCTCATTGTGGATGATAGCCCCATGCTGGTACTGGGAGTTACAGGTCAGTGCTCCCTAAGCAAACGAGGAAAAAGATAACTAATATACAAGAGTTAGAGAGATGAGAGAGAGAGGGAGAGGGAGGGAGGGAAGATGTAGAAGATTTAGGTTAGACTTGATCCTACCCTCTCCAGTGTCTTGTGGTTCCGGTGCTTCCTGTAAGGGCCTGGTGAAGGTTCAGCCATTTGGTCTGCCTTTTAGGAAGTAGAATTACATGGTACAATTGCCGTTTGGGTCTAGATTAGTGTTTCCCACCCCTTCGATGCCCTCCCCTCCATCCCCATCCATCATAGTGTCTAGTCCATGAGATGCTTGCTGGGTATGTAAGGTATTTTGGGTAGATTCAGGTTAGGTGCTGTAGATGAGTGAGACTATGTGGTGATGTGTGTGTGTGTGTGTGTGTGTGTGTGTGTGTGTGTGTGTGTGTGTGATTGGGTAAGTTCACTGAGAATAATCTGTTCCAGGTTCAACCATTTTTCCTCAAATTTCTTTGTGTCATTTTTTCTTACTGCTGTATAGAATTCCACTGTGTAGATATACCACATCTTAGTTATCCATTCTTCTAGTGATGGACATCTGGATTGATTCCAGCTCTTAGCTATTACGAATTGAGCCACTACAAACATGGTTGAGCAAATCTCTGTATATCCAAACATAAGCCCACTCTCCAATATCAAGCTACCAGCAATCATGGGCTACAAGAGGGCCTACACCTATTAAACTCTCTATTAAAAAAAAAAGTAAGTGTTATCTCATTTGTCCTGGTGCTAACTTACTCTCCATTGGAGAATCTGCTTCTCTTTTTCAGATAGATGCAGATCCTAAGGAGAGAGCCACCCCATCATACCTCAAAAGGGCCCCGGCTGAAACTAAGAAAAATTGGCGAAACAAGCAAAGGTGCTGTTTTCCTGATGAACCAGATACCAGCACAAGGGGGAAGGAGACCAACACAGAGAAAAATTAACTCCTACCAAATCAGAGAACCAGAGCCTCAGAGGCCCCCAACACCTCATCACTGAAACAGACCAAAAATGAACCCAACATAGCTCAGGGAAATTTTGTGGAAGAGGGGCAGAAAGAATGTCAGAGCCACATGTTGGGTCATAATATGCAGAGACATTTATCCTATCCATAAGTGTGGGCTAACCCCACAATGCACGACCCATATACCTCAACAAGGAGGGGCCAATGGGGAGGGGGTAGGCCACGGATGAGCCTAATAATGGTGCCAAGCTGCCTGTATTTGCTGAATACAAAACTAATAAAAATAAATAAATAAATAAATAAATAAATAAATAAATAAATAAGAAAGGGGACTGACAAAGCACACACTTGTAGATTTAGACAGAAACCAAACTGAGTAGTTGTTATTCAAACTCAGATGGTTCATAGAAATGAAGTAAACGGACTTGAAAATTTTTAAAAAATGCTTAGATTAGAAAAGACACATCTCAAACCAATAGTCTAAATTTCTACATAAGAAACTAAAAGAATAAAAGGAAAACAAACCCAAAGCAAACAGAGGATCAGATAAGAAATTAATGGAATTGGAAACAGAACAATAATCAAAGAAAAATCTAATTCTTTACAAAATCAATAAAGTTGATAGCCCTTTAGCAACACTAGTAAAAACAAAAACAGAAAAGACACATAATGACAAATGTCAACAGCAGAACAGAAAGATTCTAAAACCATTCAATAAATAATGAGTGCACTATACATACTTTATGCTCATAAATTCAGAAACTTGGAAAAGTGAGCCAATTCCTCCAAAAGTACCAAAATCCAGCAAAGATGAAATAGATAACAAGAACTGATCATATTTTAAAGTCATTCCTCAAAAAAGGCTTTAAGCCACTTACATTTGTTATAACTGTATGGACTGAAAAATGTTACTATTACTGATTCTAGTTTTCCGACTAGATATTCTTCTGCAATTCAGACACTGCTGGTTTAGTTTTCCCTTTTATTTCCACTTTTCTTTATCCTAAACTTCCTGGAAATTTCAAGAGATAGTTGAACATCAAAAGCACAAAACAAAGTGTTCCTGAACAAGGCAGTGGGCCTGCCTCCCAGAAGACCATATTCACAGAATCCACAGCCCCAAGTTCTGGACTTCGGAGGCCTGTTGTAAATGGTACTGTTAACTCTTGCCACAACTGCCAAGGGTTCCAATGTGTGTCTCTTATATACATAGAACTTGCTGACCAGTCACCTTATTAGAGCCAACAATAAAGGAAAGCCTCCCCCACTGTCTCATAGATCTCAGGTTTAGGACATTCTTACTAATTCCACTTCAACCAAGTATATCTTTGATACTCTGGATAAGCGTGTGTGTGTGTGTGTGTGTGTGTGTGTGTGTGTGTGTGTGTGAAGATCCTCCCTGTACTCCACAAAAATGCAGAACAATTAAATCTTCCCTCAGGTGACATCTCATCTAACTGTCTAAAAGAGCTATAGAAATTACTACTTTCACAGCACTCCATACACCCTCCATTCTATTTTGTGGCCCCTCAATTCCAGAAGATATTTTCTCTTGTCTCCTAGAAAACTGAAGCTAGTGGAGGTAATCTTCCAAGTATTAATAGCTACATCCATCCTTATAGCTCTATCTACCTCTCATTAAGAAGTTAAACCCACCAAGTGTGGTGGCATACACCTTTAATCCCAGCACTCGGGAGGCAGAGGTAGGAGGATTACTGTGAGTTTGAGGCCACCCTGAGACTACATAGTGAATTCCAGGTCAGCCTGAGCCAGAGTGAGACCCTACCTTGAAAAATAAAACAACAACAAAAAAAAGTTAAACCCACCAGACATGGTGGCTCATACCTTTAATCCTAGCACTGGGCAGAGGTAGGAAGGCTACAGAGTGAGTTCCAGGTCAACCTGGGCTAGAGTGAGACCCTGTCTTAAAAATAAAAAAGATAAATCCATCTAGCCAAATCAGTATATTCTAACAATTATACCTCCTTCTATTGAATTTTAGTTCTTGACCTCTCTGCTAGCTCCTTATGTTTAAGTAGTAAACATGTTCAAATTTCTTCCTGAACTACAAAAAACAATGGTTCTCAAAATAGGCTCCAAGAACTCCTACAAAAGGACAGGGATCTCTGAGTCCCTTTCAGGGGGTCTACAGGCTTTCTTTTTACCACTGAACGTCTTTGTTAGGCCAGATATTTCTTATAAACTTTATCCAACACAATGCATTACAACAAATCAGATGCAAAAGCAAATATAAAATTCCACTTATCTTTTACTAGAGCAGACATTAAAGTGATTTGTAAAGATGAAAATACTATTTTTTTTTTCACTAACCTTTTTTTTGCCTTAAGCCATGGTTCTTTTTCATGTGTGTAGTTTGTGTGAAGAAAAATGAGGGCATAATTGTTATTTTAGATTAATCAATTTTTTAAAAATGCTGCACTAGCATATAATATGACAAATATTGACAGGCATTATCCACACAGACAATAGCTCTTGGAGTTCCTCAATAAATTATAGAATGATGTCCTGAGAGCAGAAAGTTTGAGAACAGCTGCTATAAACAAAGTCTTCTGAACCCTGCCACCTACTCAGGCTACTTCTTTCCCTGTTCTTGACTTTGCCACCAACAGGGTGTCAGTCACCCCCTGTTTCTCAGCCCCACCTATCACCTCAATCTCTCAGAATAATTCTGCTTCCTACCACGCCTCATAAACTAGTTTCACTGAGGTCACTGATGACTTCCTTTTGTAAGAATTTTTCACCATATTCCCTTATGGTTACAGATGTAATGCATGGTCATTGTAGGGTATTTAGAAATGCATATAAGCAAAACCAAGCAAGGGATAAATAATAAAAATTGTCACATTCTTACCACCTAGAGGTAACCACTGGTGGGAATCTGTCCCTCCACAGTTTGTAATGGACTGCATTATTAAGATAGTATGAATGCAGCCTGGCATGGTGATGCACGCCTTTAATCCCAGCACTCAGGAGGCAGAGGTAGGAGGATCACCATGAGTTCAAGGCCACCCTGAGACTACACAGTGAATTCCAGGTCAGCCTGGGCTAGAGCAAGACCCTACCTCAAAAAAATAGTATGAATAGTATGAGATAGCACATAATGTTTGGCTATGCATTTTACACATTGTTTGAAGCCCATTTTCTAACTGACATGGTCACTGGTGACAGGTTTCTTACCAACTTTTAGTCCCCTCAGACTCTGTCATAGTCATCTCCATACTGCTGAGATGAACCTCCAAACCAGACAGTTTATGGGAGGAAAGGGATTTATTTCAGACTTACAGATCAAAGAGGGAAGTTCCATACTGGTAGAAGAAACTGGCCCCCTTTCACAGATCCATGTAGAGAAAAAAAAAAAATACCACAAGCAAGAGCAAAAAATCTGGCAGCCAAACAGCAGGGAACCCAGGTAGAACTCACTCTACATACCTTAGAATGGGATTCAGATCCACCCCCAGTGACATGCCCTCCCATGGCAGGAGTCAGCCTGCTAGGGACAGAAGCTGAAAACTTGATTTCAATCACACCTGAGTCTACTGAGGGACATAGATTCCAACTATTACAGACTCCCTGAATCACTGGCATTGCCGACCCATGAAATGCTTTGTGATTCTCCTCCCTGTCTGTCAGGCAGCACTCTTTCTGACCTCTATCTAGTCCTATCTCCACTCTGTCTACATGGCCACATTGTTGTGAAGTTTTCACTGTTCTTCACATGTAGATGAATCCCAAATATATATTTCCTCTGAGCTACGACATTCTTCCAGTTAACTCCACTTCTCCATTTCAGCCAAAGTACTCCCCCACCATCCACTGGCTATTGCAATTTTTCTGCACCCTCTTTTGCAATGTTCCCTGAGCCTTGAAGGTCATGATAGAGATGCCTCATTTAGAGCTCAGCACTCAGCAGTGACTTCTCAGCACTCTGATGAGTTTTGAGTCCCCACAGTAGTCACTGCCGTGTGTCTGCCACAAGAAGTTTCTCTGACCAAAGGTGAGAGCAGCACTAATCTGTGGGAATAAACATACATGATAGAGGACAATTTACTGAACATAATATATCCATTTAGCCAAACAACAGCAGTCGCTTCCCCACTAGGGCCTATGACCTTCCCAGCCACAGGCTTTTGGCTGGATTTTTCAGTGCCAAGCATAAGTACTGTTCCCTGGAGAGGGCTTCAGATCCATTTGGCGATGGTAGTGTCATAATTCTTAATACCCCTTATTACCTCTTATTGAAATGGCCCACCTCTACGTCTATGCTCATGTCAAGGGCTGAGATCTGATGGTAACCATCCTTGTACCTCTACCCTCAACCATTAGATAGTTACTGAATGGATAACTAAATATATTTGAAAGATACTTTATTCTGTAGCCTTCTTAGTTGGTATACAAACAAGTGGATAATACTCTCAAGTACTAGCACTTTTCATAGCAATAACAGATGTGATGCCAAGACACTTGATGCTCCTGGAAGCTAACAACTGTGCACAGCGTAAGCCCAAAAGGTACAGAAAAGATGCTTTTTGCTTTTGTGTTTGTTTTGAGACAGTGTTGCTACATAGCCATTCTGGCCTCCAACTCAAGATCTATCTGCCTCAGCCTCCCCAGTGTTGGGATATCAAATACATGTCACCTTGGCCAGATAAAGGAATATTTTTTCCAGACAACATGTCTAATTAGCTTTTACTGTTTCTTTTCTGAGATTCCTTTTCCATCTTACATTTCAGACCCATCTTTCTATCAATGAAATACAATGGGAAGTGAATAATATGGCCAGAAAACGTGTAACATTATTCCACAGAAAATCCTATGGCTTTTATTTGCTTTGTGACCTAAGGCAAATTATTAAATCTCCCTGTACCTCAATTGCCTCATTAGTGAAATGAAAACAAATCTGACCTCATAACTTTTTAAATCTGGAAGTTTCCCATTGAGTATATTTTCCCCTTGCCTATGAATTTTAATACTTCTCTCAGGCAGACTTATTTGAGAAAAAGACAAAAATAACTTCAACACTCACAAAAGAACTTTTTGAACTTGAGAGATTTATCCACCAATTATATACATTTTGAAAGTATAGTTGAGATATTTAAGATAAAAACAAATAAATATCAATTATGATATTTTTATCTGAAATAGATGTTTTGAAGTTTAATGATTTATTTATAAATTGGTTATAATTCTGGATAGTTCACCCCAGCACTGTAAAAAAGGATAGTTAAAATTTGTGAGATAAGGACAAATAGGGTTTTATGTTTTTTTAATTTAGAGCTACATGTAAATTACATATAATTTAAGATTATTATATGCATACATATACACATATATTCTATATACATGTATATGTGTATATATATATATATACATAAAATAGAGCACAGTCTTAACAAATGTAGGAAATCCTCAAGAATTTAGGAAAATTATTCATTTGAAAATGTCTGTTTTGGATAGTATATGTAATTGATCTGTTTTAATAAAGCTCATTACCTTCAAGTGACTTTCTAAAAGAATAATTGAAAATGGAATTGTTATGGGACAAGAAAAATATTAGTGACAAGAACATTGTTTTAAACCACACTTGCCTGTCAGCTAGGTTAATCCTTTGCTAAGTAATAAATCTCATCACTTCCACATACACACACGCACACAGAGAAACCCTGGCAGTATATCCTACTCTTAAACCAACACTTTACCCAAGAACCAGGAGAATCTAAGTATTACTTTTGGTTATTTGGTAAGGTAGCACAAACCTGTCTGTTTAACGAATGCTGCATGCAGCTGTGCTGGGAGAAATGATCCCCAAACCTTTGGGTTATTTCAGAATTTCTGGAATCCTCTGAAGTCTATTTCAGGTTTATACCCAGACCAAAAAAGAAAAATTATATAGATCCCACCCATGGGTCTCAACCGGCTGTGCAGCAGTCTTCTAAGTCAATTTAGTTAATTTCCTTCTTCACCACTGAGGCTGACTATGGGTAATTAAGAGGTTAGCATAACAAAAGTGGAGAGTGTGCGCTCCTGGTGGGAACCTGTACAAAGGGTGACCTTTGAGCAGTCCACCTGTCGCTGCCCATTCTGGCCACACACCAGTTTTCTTTGTAATCACAGAAAAAGTACTTTGGGGCCCCAGCTGTCCTGAAATCCTAAAATTTCCTACCAGCAAGGGGATGGGAAACCACAGGGTGAATTGTTAATAAATATGAACTACACATATTTTGCCAGTGTATAAAAAAGCCCATCAGAAACAATCCAGAAATGGAATTTCAGAAAGACTGTACTATATTTGCCTATTGAAACATTCCTCTGGTTTTTTTCATAATAATAATCAAATGTGTACATATACACATATACTTACCTCTCTTTCTTTTAGAATGAACAATTGTGTTCAATAAAAAGATGGCATTGATAAAAATGAGTTTGTGGTCAACAAATGCATTGTTAACTTTAGACAAAATTAATGTTGACTAGGGATAGGAGGAGAAAATTAGAAAGTGTTTTCATGAAACAGTCTCTCTCAAGATCACTTAAAGAGGAATGAATATGTTTCCATTTGTCTCCTTTGGGAACCAAACAATAAGAACATACTTGCATAATTTGTGCATATGATAGTATCTAATGGCAGCAGATTCACACTTCTGCTCGTTTTCCTCCCTGTAAAAGGAAAACTGCAACCAGATGATTTCCTTTTAGGAAGCAAACATGGAGAGCTGCAGTTCAAACTCCAGTGTTTCCATTTACTAGTTATGTGGTCCTAATAATTAATTGGGCCTCTGTGTGCCTCAGTTTTCTCATGCAAAACTTAATTTTAGAAAAGAACACAGCCTGTGGCTTTTGAATGAATATCATATAATTAATACATAAAATGTACTTAACTGTAAGATGGACACATAGAAAGATGATTATTTAATTTTTTGTTTATTTTTATTTATTTATTTGAGAGCAACAACAGACAGAGAGAGAAAGAGAGAAAGACAGAGAGAGAATGGGCACACCAAGGCCTCCAGCTACTGCAAACAAATTCCAGATACATGTGCCACCTTGTGCATCTGGCTTATGAGGGTACTGGGGAATCGAGCCTTGAACCGGGGTCCTCAGGCTTCACAGGCAAGTGCTTAACCACTAAGCCATCCATCCAGCCCAAAAGACAAGGTTTTGTTATCACAATTTTATTATTTTTTTAAATATTTTTCATATTTTTATTCATTTATTTATTTATTTAAGAGAGAGAGAGAGAGAAGGAGGCAGAGAAAAAGAGAGAGGGAGACAATGGATGCGCCAGGGTCTCCAGCCACAGCAAACAAACTTCAGACGCATGCACCATCTTGTGCATTCGACTTACGTGTGTCCTAGGGTATTGAACCTGTGTCCTTTGGCTTTGCAGGCAAATGCCTTAACCACTAAGCAATCTTTCCAGCCCACCATTTTGTTATTTAATCCAGATACTGGTAGATTGTGAAATAACTAGTATGTAACTTTATCTGGTGGATTAGAATTGACTATCAATACACCACACTGTCATTTGTCAGAAATTTTAAAAAGGAAAAATATTTTTTTATTATTAAAAAAAAAGTTGTTGCCTTAAGCCCTCAACTCAGATCTTTTCTTCTTTATTTTGTTTTCTTTTTAGCACTTCTGATGCTAGGATCCATGACCTATATATGCTAGGGAAACTCTCTACCAATGAGCTGCATGTGCAGCCTTCACTTCCTTCTTAAAGCTCTCTAAGGAAAAACAGTACATCCACACAAGTTTGATAAAAGTTGGCTGCAATGTCCTTGCTACATGTATTGTGGTAGGGAGTTTCTATGCCCACTCCCCTTGAATCTGAACAAGGTCTGTGACCATTTGCATCAATAGAATACAGTGGAGATAACATCATAGCATGTTCATGTACAGGCACCAAAAGTCTGCCAGCTTCCACTTTCTGTCTCTTGGAATGTTCTCCTGGGATCCTCTCTCTGGAAATCCAGCCATCATGATACAAGAAGCCCAAGCCACATAGAGTGATCGCATGAGGTGCTTCAGATGACATTCCCAGCTGACAGCAGCAATTTTCAGCCGTCCTTGCTCAGGTGCCCAACACATGAGAAGCAGCCACAAGGCACATGGAACTACTAAATCACTAAGTTTTAAGATCGTTTGTTATTCAGGAATAGATACCCAGTACAGCATACCTACATAATAATCCACTTGCTAGTATTAAATTGATAAGTGAAATAATAACTTTGAATTATGCCTTGAGTTATTCTATACAATTCTTGCATGATAATAATGAGAGCAACAAAGTTCCTATTATATTATTTTTATATCACTGTCTCAGGTATAGTTTAGAAGAGAATTAATATTTTTTGGAGGTAGGGTCTCACTCCAGCTCAGGCTGCCCTGGAATTCACTATGTAGTCTCAGGGTGGCCACAAACTCTCTGAGATCCTCCTACCTCTGCCTCCTGAGTGCCAGGATTAGTAGCGTGCGCCACCATGCCCAGCTAGAAGAGAATTATTTTAAGGCAGGATATCATATGGAGGTACAAGGACCCAAGCCAGCTAAAGTTGGGAAGAGAATGAGCCCCCTCCTGGCAAAGGAACAAGGAAGAAAGAAGATCGTGGCTATAAAGACTAGTGTGTCAGCAATGCGATGGCACTCTCTCGTGACGATAAAGAGGGAGGGGAGAGAAAAGAAAGGAGCTAAAGACAGAGATTAAGGTTGGTTGGCTGAAAAATGAATACAATGGAGGTCATTGTATAGATAACCCTTTGTCTGTGCTACAAAAATTATGTTATTTTACTATGCATATTGCTTGTCAGTCTTTCCTGAAGATGAATTATAGTATCTTTTACTGTATTAATCAGGTTTCTGCTGCAGTAATGCTACATAACAAACAACTCTAAATTTCAGCGACCTATAGTAACGAAGATTTCTTATAGCTCCAAGTATCACTGGGTGAGCTTCTTGAGCTGCAAACTGGTGGGGCTTTACTTTAGGCTAGAGGTGGAGTCAAGGTCTGCACCGCATTTCTCATTCTCTTTGACCCTGTGACTGGAAATACGCTTTTCCACTGACATAAATGCAAAACAACAAGCCAAACTATTTGGGACATTTAAAGGACATCTTATTGGCAAACATTCCATGAGTCAATGCAAGTCAATGGTCAAATCAGCATCTATGTGTTAGAGAAATGTATTCCAACTACTCTACTGAGAGCAATTGCAAATACACTGGACAAAGGATATAGTTACATATTTCTGTATCAGGAAGGAACAGAAGATTTACTCTATGAAAAGTTTCATGAATTTTCCAAACACTCATTGCACCTGAGGTTGCCCTGGAGTCATTAATTACCACCATAAAGTCACAAGAATATGAATGCATTACTGGGTTTATTTTTAAAACTTTTTTTTAAAACTTTTACTTTATATATAACAAGTCATACTCTTTTATCTCCCCTCCCCAGCTCCTATTACCCTGGGGGCCCTCCTCACTTGGGTTATGGTATTCACTGTGGGGCATGGAGGCCTCAGTCAGTCCCTGTGGGGTAGAGAGGGAACCATGACTTACGATATTTCTGCCCACTTTGTGGCTCTTGAAAGCTTTCCATCCCCTCTTCTGCAATGTTGGCAGTCTAATTTAGTGTTACTTAAAATTTGTGGGAGACTGGAAAGATGGCTTAGAGGTTAAGGCATTTGCCTGAAAAGCTAAAGGACCTCGGTTTGATTCCCCCGTACCCTCGTAAGCCATATGCACAAGGTGGTACATGCATCTAGAGTTTGTTTGCAGTGGCTGGAAACCCTGGTATGCCCATTCTCTCTCTCTCTCTCTCTCTCTCTGTGTGTGTGTGTGTGTGTGTGTGTGTGTGTGTGTGTGTGTGTGTGTGCGTGTCTCCCTTTTTCCCTCTCTCAAATAAATAAATAAATAATAAAATATTTTAAAAGTTAACATTTAAAAAATATTTTTGTTCATTTATTTGAGAGAGACAGAAAGAGGCAGACAGAGAGCAAATATGGATGCACTAGGGTCTCCTGCCACTGCAAACGAACTCCAGATGCCTGTGTCACTTTGTACATATGGTTTTATGTGGGTACTGGGGAATCCAAGTAAGGTCATCAGGCTTTGCAAGCAAATGCCTTTAAAAGCTGTCATCTCTTTGTCACTCTCAAAATAAATAAATAAATAATTTTTTTAAAAAGCTGTCATCTCTTCATCCCCATTATTGGGTTTAAATGCCAGGATTTTCCTAAACTACCATAAAAATCAGCTATAAATACGTTTTGGTATTATATCCATAAAATAGCCCTAAGCCATAATAATAACTCACTTTGCATAATTTGTTGCATCTTATAAAGCATTGGGTATGAAAGGCCAAAAGCCACACAGTCCTGTTTCTTGAAGCAACAACCCCACTCCTCTGGTATCAACTTTCTGTTGCAGATACCTTCTCATTGCTTGGACAGAGCACCTGACCAAAAGCAGCTGATGGGAGAATTTTTATTTTGGCTTATAATATCAAGGGGAAGTTTCATGATGATGGGAGAAAGTGTGGACATCACCTCTGCCACAGAAGGTAGAAAATGACAGCAAAAGACTGAACCAAAACCTGGCAAGGGGGAGCTGGCTATAATATCCCTAATCCTACTCCTAACAATATAACTCCTCCAGTAAGGCTCCACCTTCCAAATGACCATCAGTTGGGTATCAAGCATTCAGAACACATGAGTTTATGGGGGACATCTAATTCAAACCATCACACCTAATATTCAGGCAGTAGTCTGCATGCACTCACAAAAGGTTGAAGCTAGAAATCATCTTAAGACCAATCCAATAGCTTCCTCTGCAGAGAAGATAGTTGCCTAGATTAAGAGAAGATTCAGCAACAGAGGAGATAAAGTTCTAGATAAACAGTCCTCTGTCTCAGATACCACAACAAATTTTTGACCTTTAGATTTCCTGGTTCCTGAAGGTTCTTCATGTCTAATCTTATCTTATCATGCCATATAAACCAGCATGTAAAAGTCATGAATAATAGGAATCCATAGCTTTATGTATAATAGGCTATCCTATAAATGAAAAGGTGCCTGTGCAGAAGCCATGCTTGAAGGACACAGCTGGGCTGGAGAGTTGGCTTAGCGGTTAAGCACTTGCCTGTGAAGCCTACGGACCCCTCGATTCCCTAGGACCCACGTTAGCCAGATGCGCAAGGGGGTGCACGCGTCTGAAGTTCGTTTGCGGTGGCTGGAAGCCCTGGCACGCCCATTCTCTCTCTTGCTCTCTGCCTGTCTCTCTCTTTCTCTCTCTCTCTCTCTCTCTCTCTCTCTCTCTCTCTCTCTCTCTCGCTCTCAAATAAATAAATAAATAAATAAATAAATAAATAAATAAATAAATAAATAAATAAATAAAAATTAAATTAAATTAAAAAAAGCACACAGCTACCAAGTATTAGGACTGTAAGTGAATCCTCATTTCCTGGCACCAACACCTCATTTATTTCCAACCACTCTGCACTGCTCCTAAGTTTCACAGAGCACATCTGTGTTCCATGCATGGCTCAAATGCCCTGGGTACAATGAGTAATAATGCACAGACTCCATCCTCAAGGAGCCTCCATTCTTGTAGCAGGATGGACCATACATATGTAAAAGTAGATATATTCAACAAATACTTTTTGAGTATTGCATTAGCTTCCTCTGGCCTCCATAAATAAAGTAACAAACTGTGCAGTTTGAAACTAATGTATGATTTGCTAGTTCTGGAGAGTAGAAGTATAAATGTCATGAGAGCCATGCCTCCTCGGAGACTCTAGCTTTTGGTGATGACTGTCATTTCTTGGCTTGCAGCTGCATCATTCTCTCTCTTACTCTCTCATAACATACTGCTGTCCTCCTTCTAAGAACACTGCCTCCCTTTAAACAAGGAGTCACCCTAATTACCTTATTTTCACCTGACTATATCAGTGCATATTTCCAAATAAGGCAACATTCACAGTAACCAGAGATTTGGACTTCGACATATCTTTTGGGGTGACATAACCCATAAGAAGCTATTATATGGCAGACACTATAGTCGGTGTTATGAGTACTGCCATGAATAAAATAAGATTAGGTGTCTACATTGTATTACTTCTACCATGTGTCCTAGAGAAAAGTAGGAAATAATAAATATGATTGATAAACAAATAAGTGCTATAGAATATTAAAAAAGAATCAGGGCTGGAGAGATTGCTCAGTGGTTAAGCACTTGCCTGTGAAACCTAAGGACCCGGTTCGAGGCTCAATTCCCCAGGACCCACATTAGCCAGATGCACAAGGGGGCGCATGCACCTGAAGTTTGTTTGCAGTAGCTGGAGGCCTTGGCATGCCCATTCTCTGTCTCTCTATCTGCCTCTTTCTCTCTATGCCTGTCGCTCTCAAATTAATTAATAAATAATAACCAAAAAAAGGTGTTTTTTTTTTTAAAGAAATCAGCCAGTGTAAAGCCACTAACTGTGTCAAGAGCAGGCCTGGATTAGTCAAGGTCTAGTGAGGAGATCAATGTGCATGGTGGACAGCAATAGGAGCTATAGTTACAAAGGTCACCACAGGCCAGACCATGAGGGCCTGGTAGGCCACGTGCAAATATGCTGGCTTTCACTGGAAAGAAATGAACACTCACATGATCTGACTTCTGTTTTCAGGATTCCTGTGAGTGATGTTGTGAGAAAGTACAACTGAGGGCAGAACAAGGTCAGGGGGTGCCATAGTTAGGATAGTGACAAATAGTCACTTAAAGCAGGGAAATTAAAGTGGAGGAGTGCAAAGCAGATAGGTTCTACATATATACACACAGTGTGTGTGTGTGTGTGTGTGTGTGTGTGTGTGTGTGTGTGTGTGTGTTTATTTTCTTTTTGAGACAGGGTCATACTATGTAGGCTAGGCTGGCCAGGAACTCACTTTGAAGGCCAAGCTGACCTCAAACTTACTGCTATTCTCCTACCTCTACCTTCTGAATGCTGAGACTGCAGGCATGAATCACCACACATGGCCTCTACATGTATGTTGAAGACAGAAGAAATGTTGGATGGTTACAATGTTTTAAGGGAAAGTAAAATAGAGTGTGGTAAAGAGACAACTATGAAGATGCTATTTTACATGAAGTTGTTAGGGGAGCTTCTCCAAAGAGGTCATTCCAGGGCTGACACTCAATATTGAGAATGAGGAAGCTATATAAATGTCCAAAGGAAAACAGTCCAACAAAGGACTAGCCTCAAGATGCAAATGAACTTGGAATCTTGCAGCAGGGGGCAGAAGATCAATGGTAAGTAATGGGGTGCACTAATCAAACTCAGAGAAACAGGGAGAGATGCAGAGTTCTTAAAAACATATTCTAGGGCTGCAGGTATGGCTTTAGTGGTTAAGGCATTTGCCTGTAAAGCCAAAGGACCCAAGTTTGATTCCCCAGGACCCACATTAGCCAGATGCACAAGGGGGTACATGCATCTGGAGTTCATTTGCAGTGGCTGGAGGCTGTGGCGTGCCCATTCTTTCCCTCTCTCTGTCAAATAAATAATAATAATAATAAATATATATTCTAATTGCCATGGGAAGCAATGGTAGAGATTTAGGATAGCACAATGCTGTAGGTTCTTTTCTTTTCTTTCTTTTTTTTTTTTTTTGGTTTTTTGAGGAAGGGTCTCACTCTAGCCCAGGCTGACCTAAAATTCACTATGTAGTCTCAGGGTGGCCCTAAACTCATGGCAATCCTCCTACCACTGCCTTCCGAGTGCTGGGATTAAAGGCGTGCACCACCGTGCCCGGCCTGTAGGCTCTTTTTAAAGAGCATTCTGGGACTGGGAAGATAGTTCAGTCAGTAAAGTGCTTCTCTCACAAGCACAAGGACCTAAATTCAATTCCCAAGACCCACATAAAAATGCCAGGCAAGGGAGACTATGCCTATGATCCTAGCACTGGGGAGGCAGAGACATCTTACAATCTTAGGACTTGCTTGATAGCTAGTCAAGTCAAATTGATAAGCTTGGGGTTCGATGATAGGCTCAGTCTCAAAAAAAAAAAAAAAAAAAAAGGTGCATGGCACCTGAAGAAGGACACCCAACCCAAAGTTATCCTCTGGCCTCCACCTGAATGCACACACACTTGTGTTCCTGGAAGGAGGAGGCATGAGGAGTTAGTAAAGTTAGTATTTACTAAGCTTAGAGTTTGAGTTTTGTAAGAGGGAAAGGAAATACTTGAATGTTCTCCTCTGGCCTCTACACATGTACATATGGAGCATACACATCTTCAAACACACATGTGCATATTTCACATATACACATACCACTACCTCATGTGCCACACACACACACACACACACACACACACACACGCAAAAAAGTACATAATATAAAACTGACCATTTTAAACCACTTACAGCATACAGTTCACTGACATTAAGTACATTCACATTGTTGTTTTATTTTCTTAAGATGGAGTCTCTCACTGAATCCACAGCTGCTATTTCAGTCAGACTGGCTTACCAATGAGCCCCAGTGATTCTCCAATCTCCACTCCCTACAGTACTGAGGTTACAGACATGTGTGGCCTTGCCCAGCTGTTAACGTGGGTACTGGAAAGTCAAAGTCAGGATAAATCAGACCTTCTTAGGCTCTCCTAGCTATGTACTCTTTACCCACTGACCCATCTCCCCTCTCCCTCTTATGAAATATTTTTAATCACCTACTTTATTTTTATTTATTTATTAGAGAGAGAATGGGTACACTAGGGCATCTAGCCACTCCAAATGAACTCCAGATGCATGTGTCACCATGTGCATCTGGTTTACATGGATTCTGGGGAATCAAACCTGGATCCTTAGGCTTCACAGGCAAGTACCTTAACGGCTAAGCCTTCTCTCCAGCTCTGGTTATGCAATTCTTAGGATAAAAATATTCATTTGTTGGAATAGTTGTAAACAAATAGAAGTATCATATGGACTTTTGGGTACAATATAAACTAGGGAATAGAGAGGAATCATGCAGACAGGGGGAAGCATTTCTGTCAAAATTCTGAGCATTAATAGTCTGTTCCTTTCCTTTTCTCTCTCCTAATTATCATAGTCAGATCTAATTTTACAAAAGACTATCTGCTGTTTTCAGATTTCCCAAAGAAAATTAGAAAATGTCAAAGTACCAAAGTCTTAATCAGTCAAGAAGCCATCACCTAATTTCTGCCTACAACTGATCAACGTGAAAATGGTGTCAAATTCCTAAGGCTGCAGAGAAAGAAAGCCCACAGCTGCCTTTAGGAACCCACTCTAGCCTCTGCTGTGTGGAAACATGTTCAGCATGTCTTAACTAAATCCTTTTGATTACACTTTAAGTCCACGTCCTCTTATCCTAGTCTCTTTGAGTTGAAGGACAGCTGGTTTCCGTCCTCTGTAAAACAAGGCACTCTATACTTAGAGATTTTTGTTAAATTCTCTTCGTCACGCTAAACGGTCTCAATTAATTGACGCTTTTCTTCTATAAAATCTCCCTCTAAATGCTCCTTACTCTCATTTAAATTGTTCAGAACTTGGCACGGTCTTCACTGAAGAATAGGAAGAAAAATATATATAAGAACAGAGTAAAAGAAACATAATTAGAAAGAATTATGGAGAGCCACCTCAAACATCAATTTTTTTTACAGTTTCATCAACACCATTAACAGTTATTTTTGAAGCTACCACCTTTTTAAGTTAATTAACAAATACATGGTAGTTATAAATTTCAGATGATCATAGATAATTGCACTAAACAATTGGCCAAATACTGTTTATCTTTGAGAACCAACAAAATATAGGAAAAACAGAACAAATGGTAAATGGTACCAACCTCACCTGTGTAACAATAAGTACATACTCCAATTCAGTGACAAATGAGAGAAAAGTCACCGATACAACAATGATCCAATTACAAAGAGCAATGGCAATTACCTTGGGGTTCTAAACTTAAGATTCATTCATATGACAGAGGATGTGTAATATCACACCAATTGCTCATTGTTAAGCACACATACAGCTGCAATAGCACTGAAATGTGTGTGTCATTGCCACTCTATGGAGAAAAACAACCTCAGGCTTCATATTAGTTTATGTTCTGAACTTTTGCAGTATATTCCTCTTGCTTTCTCTGCATCGGACCATGCATATGAGCTTTTACAGCGACCATTCTCAAAGTTTTTGTTTTCAGGAGTCCTTGCACTCTAAATCTCACAAAGAACCCCCCCCCAAATTTTTCCTCACATGGTTAAATTTATTCATATTTGCTAAATTATAAGTGAAAACTGAAAGTTTAAGTATTTTAAACTAAGTCACCTAAAGATAATGATGGGGCCATTAACTATTTCTCGAAGCACACTGAATGTAAAACAACTATATTTTACACAATAGAACAAAGTGTGAACAGTAGCCCTGTTTTACAGCATGCTTTCACGGATGACAGCTGCTTCAAGTATCTGCTTCTGCATTCAATCTCTTGCAATATCACATAGCATGGAGCCTCTGGAAACCTCTACTGTACACTCAAACAAAGAGAATTTGCAGAGAAAAACAGCCACTTTATTAGTATAACAAGATTTTCAAAAATAAAATTTGAGGCTGAGTCTCACTGTAGCCTCAAACTCACAACAGTCCTCCTGCCTCAGCTTCCCAGGTGCTGAGAATAAACGTGTGAACTGTCACACCTGGCTTAAACCTGCTTGCTTACTTTAAATTTTCTTATAGATATATTGGATGTTGACCATATTCCTTTCCATTTCCCCACTCCTTTTTTCTTGCCCATCTTCTCCCATTTGTTCCCTTTATTACCCCAGACAATTTTGCTCCTACTTTCATCTTATATACAAACATACAGGATTGCATCAGATTATATATGTAATCTGGGAACCATAAATGAGAGCAAATATATAGTATCTGTCTTTCTGAGACTGGCTTAATCCACTTACTATTGTTATCTTGAGTTGCATCCATATAAAAATAATTTTTATCGTGTCTACTCACTGAAAACGTCTGGTGAGGCCTAGGGTCATTAGACCACACTTTGAGAACTATTGTTAATAGAGTTAGAGACTGAAATTACTTCTAGGTAATCAAAGTCATTAAGGACAGAACCTGTGGCTCAAATGGAAAGTAAACTATACCTTTTTGTGAAATACATTGCATTTCACATAGGATTAAACATGTCAGACCTAGAGTTTATCAAGATGGTCAAAGATCACTAACTGTAAATTCACACATTTCTTCATTTCACTTTAAGTTACTTTTCTTTCTTTCTCTCTCTCTCTCATTCTCTCTCTCTCTTTTTAGATAGGGTTTCACTCTAGCCCAGACTGGCCTCAAACTCACAGCAATCCTCCTACCTCTGCCTAACAAGAACTAGGAAGGATGAAAGGGGTGCACAACCACACCTAGCTATGGCTTACTTTTCATTGGGTTGAACAGATAACATTTTTGCTCCTTAGGGCATACAACCTTACTTCAACACTCTATTCAGTTTATATTCCCATTCCTTCCTTGTTTCCAGAAGCCCAAACATAAATTACTACAAGATATACATGGCAAGGAAGACCTCAATTTAGGCAGATTACTGATAGATTTGATTCAGCTCCAGGGAAATTCATAAAACTTGATCTTTTCTAAGGCCCAAATCTTGCCTTCTCAGACAACACTACACATATTTATCAAAATGTTTAACCCTCTACTACTGTATACACAAAGCATGCCACTCTCCTATAGCACCAACATATAAATAATTGTTTTGAGGTTCAATGTTTACTTGAGGGCTTGTTTGAGAAAAATGAAGAAATGTGTGTGTGTGTGTGTGTGTGTGTGTGTGTGTGTGTGTGTGTGTTCTTATTCACTCTTTTCTGCCTTTCATAATAGTGTACTAGGAGAAATATGTGTGCTAGAGGTGGGCAGCAGGGTAGTATATTAATTTAAACAAAGACAAGAAAAGAAAAATGTCACTGACCTCACTTTTACTCACAAAAGCAGGCAGTTATTTGATATTTGGGAAATATTTTATTTATCCATTGCTGACTAAATACACAAAAATGTCAAACGAAAAAATAACTTAATCGGCCCAATGCAGGGACTAAATTTCTGTGAACAAAGCCACATTCTTGTTGGGGGATGGCAGGGCAATTTCTACAAAATTAAATTGGAATATGCACTTAATATGTATCTTTCACCCTTTGTAACTGGAAGGAGAATACTGCCTAGCTCTATCTTATAGTAGAACATGTATTATAACCAAATGTGCTTTATAAATACAAAAGCAACAAAAAATTTTTTAATAAAAGGAGCCCTAGGGCTTCGCCTTTGGATAAGATATCACTGGGGACTTTTTTTTAACATTCAGTAAAATACTCAAATAGCAAGTGTCAAGGTATTGTATATCCACGCAGTTGGTAAAATAAGTCAGTTAATTTGGCAGGTAAGTATTAAGTAATCACGCTGTCAGAAATGGGTGAGTATCAAAGGGAGAAAGACAAAGACTGAACAAAAGAGGAAAAATAAAATAAGTAGCAGATTATCAAATAAGTAAATAAAAATGAGAACTTCTCAATGCTCTATTGTATCCCTCATAAGCCAGTTCAACCCTGCAGACTTCTCCTCCTGCTTGGGAGTCAGGAGAGCAATGTGGGTTTGAGGAAACTATGGTCTGACTGCTTGTGAACAGTGCTGTTCTGGGGTATTTTTGAAGGTTTCTGGGAAGAAAGGCCTGGTCCCTTTAAGAATTAAAAGCTGATCTCTGGCAAGCACAGAGTTGCAGAATGGCAAAGAAGCCTGGCTCCCCATACATTAGCTTTTCCCCCTGAAGGAGGGAGCTGAATTAGAAGTGTAGCTGCCAGGAAAAGCCTGAATAGAGACCATTTAAGCAGATTTTTATTCAGGCCCAGAAAAAACACACATAACTTGGTCTTTTCTCTTACTTCTTAACACAGAAAATGTACATGTAAATGTGCTAAACCCTCCCCCATTCTGGGAGGCAAGGATGGGGACTTATTTGTCTATAAACACCAGTGCTTTGCACAGGTCTGAGCACATAATAAACCGTCAATACGTGTTTGTGTTAACAAAAGAAAATACAATGTCTTTAGGTAGATCCACTTTCAGTTGCTCCCCTTTTTCTTCTAAAAAGAAAAAAGATTTCAGGCTTTTTCTGAAATTAAACTCAAGTTCTTTTCTATAAAGAAAAAGGAAGCAAAAGTGGGCTGGGAAGATTGCTCAGTGGTTAAAGGCACTTGTCCCTCAAGCCTGCCCATTGGAATTCGGATCCCCAGCACCCACATAAAGCCATATGCAAAATGGTGCAAAGATCTGTAATTTCAAAGTACCTATGTCAATGGGAGGCAGAGTCGGGAGAATCCCAAAGCTTGTGGGTCAGCTAGTCTCAAGCAAGGTAGAAGGAGATGACCAACACACACATGCTCAGACACATCCATAATAAAAAGGAATGGAGGGCTGGAGAGATGGCTTAGCGGTTAAGCACTTGCCTGTGAAGCCTAAGGACCCCGGTTCAAGGCTCGGTTCCCCAGGTCCCACGTTAGCCAGATGCACAAGGGGGCGCACGCGTCTGGAGTTCGTTTGCAGAGGCTGGAAGCCCTGGGGCACCCATTCTCTCTCTCTCCCTCTATCTGTCTTTCTCTCTGTGTCTGTTGCTCTCAAATAAATAAATAAATAATTTAAAAAATAAAATAAATAAAAAGGAATGGAGACTCAGAATGGAACTCTTAAGTAAAACTGAACTGCTGCGACTAATATATTGGCAAACCACTTATTTGGCTCACAAGAAAACAGAGGTACAAAGAAGTTCACAGATTTACCTAAAGTAACCTAACTAGTTGATGGCAGACTGGAGAATAACTTAGACCTCCTACTTTACATGGGACATCAAGTAGAGGAGAGGTAATCAATCTGGATCAAAATCTGGTCCAAAATCCCTCCCCAAATGTGTATGTGAAAATTGATGTGTGCTGTATCTTTTGGAGATGGGCTTCAAGGTTATCACATGATTTTTTAAATTTATTTATTTATTTATTTATTTATTTATTTATTTATTTATTTATGATTGAGAGAGAGAGAAAGAAAGAAAGAAAGAAAGAAAGAAAGAAAGAAAGAAAGAAAGAAAGAAAGAAAGAAAGAAAGAAAGGGCCTGCCAGGACCTGTTGTCACTGAAAACAAACTCCAAGCACATGCACCACCATGTGTATCTGGCTTACATGGGTTCTGGGGAATCAAACCTGGGTCAGTAGGCTTTGCAGGCAAGTGCCTTCACTGCTAAGCCATCTCTCCATCCCAGATTTTATCTCACTTTTTAAAACGTTATATTCTTATATCTTCTTTCCCCCACCCCCATTCCAGTGAGGTCTTCCCTCAGTAGGGTTATTGGTATTCACTGTGGGGTCATGAAGGCCTCTGTCAGTTTTGGGGAGGGGATGTGTGCCTGGGGTGATACTACACACTCTGTGGCTCTTATAATATTTCCATCCCCTCTTCTGCAATGTTCCATGAGCCTTGGTCAGTGAATCATTTGATTTTTTAAAATTATTTTTGCAGAGCTAGGGATTAAATTAAACTTGGGGCTAGGAAAGCACTATACCAACTGAGCTATACCCTTAACCTTATCTCTTGATTTTCAAAGAGGTATATATGACCACCACAACTATTAAGAACCACAGTCTCAGGGCTGGAGAGAAGGCTTAGCGGTTAAGCGCTTGCCTGTGAAGCCTAAGGACCCTGGTTCGAGGATCGGTTCCCCAGGTCCCACGTTAGCCAGATGTACAAGGGGGCACACATGTCTGGAGTTCGTTTGCAGAGGCTGGAAGCCCTGGCACGCCCATTCTCTCTCTCTCCCTCCATCTGTCTTTCTCTCTGTATCTGTTGCTCTCAAAAAAAAAAAAAATTAAAAAAAAAGAACCACAGTCTCAGAGATAGTCACTGGGGAATGATACAGCCATTTAATGCTGTGGATCCTGAGCTGTGAGGGTTAAGATCAGATTTGTTTTTGAGGTAGAGTCTCACTCTAGCCCAGACTGACCTGGAACTCACAGCAGTCCTCCTATCTCTGCTTCCTGAGTGGTGGAATTAAAGGTATGCATCACCACACCCAGCAAGGATTGCAATTTTGATGAAGTTCCTCTGAGACTTCCACAGGCATTAATAGAAAGATGGATATAGGCATATTTGCCTGTTTTCTGCTTTTGTTCTCTAGAGGACCCCAGCCATTTGAATGATACCCATCCACATTGAGGGCAGATCTCCATAGTTCACTCAAACTCACATGCTAATCTCCTAAAGACACACCTTCACAGACACAGTCCAAAAGAGTATTTTATCATATTTACATATTCTTTAATCTAGAAAGGTCTGTGCCTAAAACTAGCCATTGCAGTAATGGAACTCTAGACCAGCATATAAATGCAATTCCTCATGGTGTATTGGGTACATCTGGCCCTGACTGCAGCAGTGATCTAGCCATAACATCTGTCAATTTTCCCTGTGCCCCTCTCACCCCCATCCCATTAAGCTGATGTTCCAAAATCTACAGTGCATAAAGAAATGGTGGGAACCAGGAATAGTTGGTAAGACTCTATTGCTGAAGACTCCACCAACTTGGGCTGCAAGATCACTGAGAAATCCTGCTGGAACTGAGATGCAAATCTCCTCTGTGTAGACCAGCTGACTGAAAGCTGGAAAAAGCCACACTGCATGCAGTTCAATGGGAGGGAGAGAAATCACCAATGAAGATACTCAACAGTGGACGCTGCAAGCCTTAAATTTGGCCAACCAGGCCAAATGAGCTAACAGGTGCAATAGTGGCACATCTGTTATGGGAGAAACCAACTGCCCTCTAATTTGACTGGAGACCCGCTCCATGAGAGGGAATACATCCCTGATACTGAAAACCTACAACAGAGGTGGTCATGAGCCCTAAGGTTGTAACATCTTATTGCTATCTGGCTAAATGTATATACTATACTTATCAAACTTCCCAGTAAGCACTTCTCTTAATGTTCATACCCATATGTTAATGCTACTCTCACTTTGGGTTACAGAACCTTCTCTTTTCAGATGGCAGTTACCTTGGGATGACTCAGAAGGTACCATGATGCTGAGAAGTGACAGAGAGGTGCTCAGCACTGAAATATTTCTAACACATCTTCCAAGGCTCAGAGTCCATTGCGGAAGAGGTGGTGGAAAAAATGTAAGAGCCAAAGGAAGGGTAGGACTCCTTACAATGTGCTCCTCCAGACACAAAATGGCCTGGATATCCATGACCCCACAGTGTCTGACTTACCTACAAAAGACCATCATAATGGGAGGAAAAGATCATGACATCAAAATAAAAGAGAGACTGATTGAGAGGGGGAGGGGATATGATGGAAAGTGGAGTTTCAAAGGGTAAAGTGGGGGGAGGGAGGGAATTACCATGGGATATTGTTTACAATCATGGAAGTTGTCAATAAAAAATAAAAGTAAAAATAAAAAATTTTAAAGAAATGGCGGGAGGGTATCAAATATCTCAAAAAGTCCTTTGGACAGAAGGGATGACAAAGAAGGCATTAATAGCACGGGCTTTGGAGTGAGACAGACCTGGGTCTCATCTCAAATGTGAAATTTACTAATTCAAGGAAGCCATCAAAACTCTCTCAACCTAGGTTTTCACATCCATGAAACAGAAGTTATAATACTGATACCTTCTTTACAACACTTTTATGAAGATAAAATAAGACAAAGAATACAAAGCACCTAGCACATAGTCTCTAGCACATACCAAATGCTCCCTTTGTGGTAGAGTTTTATTAATTGTAAAATACAGACTGATTTCCAGCAGAAAAGCTAATGTGGTCCTATCATTTTTTGACTCCAACAATAGTCCCCAACCTAACTTTTGTATTTTCAAAGATAATGAATTACTGACACATATTTTAACCTTAGGTTCTGAAATCATGAGGAAAGAAAGAAAAAAGTGGGGAGAAGAGAAAGAAGAGGAGAAAACCATTATGAAAATCAGTCTTTGATTATAACCCAGAATATATCCTACATGTAGCCCAAAAGGAGGCATTGATAAGGAATGCTATTTGTGGAAAAGAAACTTGGAACAATCTAGCTATCTATTCCAGGGGGATCATGGAAAAGTGAAATGTAACAGATGTACACTGCAGTATATCAAGGAGCAGTTCAAATAACAAAGCAGCTGGACACATGACAACATGGAATAATATAATGGACATAATTCTGTGGGTGGGGGGGAAATAACTCCAAGAAACAGAATAGGTTTTTTGTAGTAAACCATTGATGTAAATGCTATTTGGACAAGAACTAAACCCAAGGCCTCACTTGTGTTACGCAAGCACTCTACCAGTAAACTACACTCCTAGACCCATAAATGTAATTTTTTAAATATGTCCAAAAATATCTTTATACATTCAGCAAGGGCTCTTAATTTAAATATACATATTATCCCTATTAGACTTGTTGACATGAAAGAAAGGAAGTGAGCATCTACAGTTCCTAACCCAGTCCTGCTCTAGTAGCTGACATACTTTATAGGTAACTCAAGGCTCAGACAATAGGGATGGAAGTGTTTGGGGGAAGGGGAGAAGAAAGGGAGGGGAAAAGACACAAAAGTAAATGCAAAATGAATTGGTACCATAGGAACCTTTATCTTTGGAGATAGACTAAAAGATATAAGCCTCAACAGGAGTAGAGGGAGCACCTGGGCTGTAGAGATAGCTTAGCAGTTAAGTGCTTGCCTATGAAGCCTGCAGACTCTGGTTTGAGGCTCAATTCCCCAGGACCCACGTTAGCAGAAGCTGGCATATGCATCTGGAGTTTGTTTGCAGTGTCTGGAGGCCCTGGCATGCCCATTCTCTATCTGCATCTTTCTTTGTCTGTCTGTCACTTTCAAATAAATAAATAAAAATAAACAAAATTTTAAAAATTAAAAACAAATCCATTAAAAAAAGAGGGAGCACCTGAAAAGAAGGGCTCTGGAGAGGGTGGGATGAAGCCTAACCTTTAAAAAAAAAAATTGTCTCTGTCATATAACTCCCAGTAACAGAAATCAATTGCTACACACAATGAGCCATTGATTAGAGAGACCTTCGAGGCCCCTAAAACAAAACAGGCTTCTGTCAAAGCACTTGATTACCTGCATAAGGCAAAAGGTAAGACACTACTGCTAAAGACACCATATGCTGCTGACACAGATCATGGAGAGACCTGGCTGGAATTCAGAAGAAAGCCAGTCCCCAGCCTGTCTAGTGCTGGAAAGCGCTACATGAGCTACTGGAGGAAAGTGGCCAACATTGGTCTGAGCAACCAGAAGCCTAAGCTACTCAGAAGTAAACACCTTGACATTATGTTCACACCAGTGCAATAGTGGCACACAGCCTCAGTGGGTAACCAATAGCTTTCTGATTGGCTAAGAGATCTGCTCAACATTAAGTAACCCATATCTGGAATTGGGAACCAGATCAGAATCCTATGGAGGCAAATATTATATTCTCCAGTATTAAGCTCTCACTCACTAGTCTTTGGCCAAAAATAAGAGTTACATACAACAAATTCTCTGTAAATTAATAATGCTTATCCCATTTAAACTATACTGACCTCACTCTCTGTTGAACAATCTGTTCCTTTTTCAGAAGGTAGCAAGACTGGAGGAGATCATCTACCCCTGGCACTTCAGGCAAGCCACAGCTGAAACCACAGAGGAAGTGTGGAGACAAGCAAGAGTGCTGCTTCCATGCTGTTCCAGATAATCAGTGCCAGGGTGAAGAAGACAGACCTTGAGGACACTCAACACCTACCAAAGCAGAGATTCAGAGGCTCCTAAGAACTCATCTCTGAAGTAGACTTCAAACATACCCACCACAGCTCAGGGAATTTTGCAGAGGAGTGAACAGAAAGATTGTAAGAGCCACAGGTTGAGACACCATGCCCAGAGGAGTTGCCTGCCCCCCCCCAACTGACTACTGCTCCCATAACACATAACCCACAACCCCATAGGGAATACCTGCAACCCCATTGAAGATGATTCCCAGTGGAATGGGGTCACAGATGAGGGGAAAGAGGGTACCAACACATGTTGTATCCATATAAGACCTGTTGTTAATAACAATAAATAAAGGAAGTAAGGAATACATGGTGATATAAAGGAAGGGAGGGACTAGGGAAGGAGAGAGGGAAAAAGATAGGGAAAGAGAGAACGAAGAATCTTATATGTTTTAATGATATTATGTGTTGTATAATATAATTCAATCTTCTAATTAAATAAAGGAACAATCAACATCACTATCATAAGACTTGCTTATAATATACTTTGGGGCCATTTCAAAACTTCCCCCCCAATGTTTGGGAAATGCTAGAGCATATTTTCTTTTCAAATAGTTGAACTACTCTGTTATTCACATTGCTCATTTGACTAAATATCCTTTCTTCTTTTTCTGTAAGCACTCCAACTTAGAGAAATAGAAAGGAAGCCTAAAAGCAAAGAGGACAGGCATTACTGATTTTAATATTAACCTATTAATCTTCACTGAACTGAAGTCAAACAGTGAGACTGAGAATATATACTGTGGTGAATATTTTAATACAAAACAGGCCAATTACCAATATTTGAATACTTGTATCATTATTTATTCATCATGGACATACAAAAATTTCAGTAAAATACTCAAATAGCAAGTGTCAAGGTATTGTATATCCACCCAGTTGGTAAAATAAGTCAGTTAATTTGGCAGGTAAGTATTAAGTAATCATGCTGTCAGAATCTAAGGGAGAAAGACAAAGACTGAACAAAGGAGGGGGAAATTGTAGAAAAAAAATTAAAAGGGGGCCAAAAATAGGCATAAGGAGAAAATAAATATAGTGCGACAGGTTCACCAGTGGAGATGGATGTCTTGATTCCATCACAGGTAGATTATCGTGAAAATAAGGACTTCAAAGTGATGCCAGTGGAGCTGAGATTTCAAAAGGAGATAATTCTGACAAGTCAATTATGTGCAGAGACTAATAGTTGGTCAAAGTGTTTAGGATAAGGGGTGGTAAGGCTTGGCCCTACATGGGACATACATACCATCCTTTCAGAGTTCAGAGAACATAATAGAAGAGGGAACCGAAAGAATTGTAAGAGCTGGAGGATGGGGAAGAGTGCTTTGGAATGCTGTCTTCCAGACATGATGTGGCCATTGCATTCATAAGCCTAGAGCAGATGTGGTTACCTGCACAACACCATGAATTATCGTGTTTCTCACAATGCTCTGTGCCAGGCCCCTCCCCGGACAGGTAGGTAGTGCTGTAGAAGGAAGGGGTTGAGGAGGAAAATGAGCATGAGATGAATCAGAAACCTCTCTTGGCCACCGGAGAAAAACCACACTGAGTCGGGAGTCTTTTCAAAGCAGGAACTCACAAAGTCGCTTTATTGCTATGAGCAGTTGACTATATCATGTTGGGGATGAAGGCGGGGATTTTAGGACGGGGGGGGTGGGGGGGAGGTAAGGGCCAATAGTAAACTGTGACTATTGAAATGGTAATTTTAACTGCCACGCGCAGGTGGCAGGCAAGAAGCCATTAGGCGTTTTCTGAGTCCTAGCTGGCCAGAGACAGGTCGCCAAACTTTCGCTAGGCTCAGGAAGTTCCACAACCCCCACACCTGGGCCTTTCAAGGCCCAAAATCTCCCCCTTTTGTTTTTGTAAGAACATTAGTCACCATGACCCCTGTCTTAAGATTGTCCCCCTCTGGGGATCTTACCCATCATTGGGTACCATGTGTTTAGCTCTCTGAGAACCCACTCCATGGCCTGTCTTAGGTTGTCCCCCTCTGGAGATCTTACCTGTCATTGATCACATGGAGGGCACAGGAGGTGGCAGTGGGTCATCTGAGGAACTTAATTCCTTTTTTATTTATTATTTTTTTATGAACTGGGCCCTTCTGGGCCTCGGTGCAAAAAGAATGTGTCTGTCTTATGTTGTCCTCTATGATATTTGGGCCTTACCCGTCATCGGTACATGAATTCCATCATTCATGCCCTGTCTTAGGTTGACATAACTCAAGAGAATCTTACCCGTCTTTGACTACCAGCCTCTACAGGGGCTTTAAGATAACGTCTCAGTAATCTGAGGTCAGGTCTGTAGCTGTATTCCATGTACTTTTGTATGGATATCCATAATGGATCTCAAAAGGCATGTAACGAGTATGGGCAGCAGACACGAATGAGCAAAAGACAAACACCTGTAGTAGCAAAGTTTCCTTCTAAGAAGTGAGAGAATGATGGTTTCCCATATCACTCAGAAATAAAATCTGTATCCCAACTACGTCATATAGATGCTACATGGTCCACCTCTCCCACACACATGTGTGTGCATGCACACACACACACACACACACACACACACACACACACACACAAAAACCTTTCTAAGGTCTTCTCCCAACACTCTTCCCTCCTCCTATCCATTCCAGATGTCCAGTGTTCCTTGGTCATCTTTGAACCTACTTTGTCTTCGGAGCTCTTGCCTTTGCTATTCTTTATATAGACCACACTCTTCCTGCATGGCTTTATTCCTCTACCTTTCAATACTCTGCATAAATGACACTTTAACAAACAAGCTTTACTTCTGACCATCTTGCAGAAAATAGCAACTACCATCACCTTATGGTTAGCTTACTTATATGACTTGATTTTTAGTCATAACAGTTAGCCTCATCCATAAAATGTGAACCTCATAACATCCTAAATTTTCTTTCATTTGCAATCATGCCTGTCTAGAATAGTGCCTGGAAACTCAAGTTCTCAATAAGAATTGTTGTAGAAAGGAGTAAATACTGTACCATCCAAGGGTCTACCCTTTCAGTTGCTGGGTATCAAACATTGGGCCTCAATTTTTTTTTTTTTCTCATTACCCTCCAGTATAGTCTAAAGCCTCTCTGCTATTGTTCTCATTGAGTGTATTTCCACTCTTGCTCTCATATAACAAGAAAGAATGAGGGAAAAGACTTGTTCTCCCTCCCACACTCTTCCTGGTATACAAGAATGTGTGTTTATAATGTGTGTATTGTGTGCACATGCATGTGCATATATGCGTGAATATATGTGCACGCATGTGAGTGAATGCAGGTAAAGAAATGCCATAGCACATGTGTGTAAATCAGAGGACAACTTCAGATGTCAGTCCTTACCTTCCATCTTGCTTGAGACAGGCCTTGTTATTCACGTTGTTTATGCTGCATTCACCTGGTGATTCTCACTTCTTAACATAGGCACACTAGAATTTCAAATGCTAGCACTACAGACTTCAGCTTTTTTTCCTTTTTTTGGTTTTCCGAGGTAGGGTATCACTCTAGCTCAGGCTGACCTGGAATTCACTATGTAATCTCAGGGTGGCCTTGAACTCATGGCGATCTTCCCACCTCTGCCTAATGAGTGCTGGAATTAAAAGTGTGCACCACCATGCCTGGCCAAGACTTCAGCTTTACATGGAGTCTATATATCCAAATTCAGGTACTTAAGCTTGTGTGGCAAGTGCTTTCGTCACTGAACCATCTCTCCAGCCCTACACACACCTTTTGGCATCCAAGCCCTTACTTGTTTGTCTCTTTTTCTCAAGGTAGAGCCTCAATCTAGCCCAGGCTAACTGGAACTCACTCTGTAGTTCCAGGCTGGCCTCAAAATCACAGTGATCCTCCTACCTCTGCCTCCTAAGTGCTGGGATTATAGGAATGTACCACCATACACAGCTCAAGCTCTTACTTCTCAATGAAAGCCCTGAGTTTGATGAACGTAACTAATAATAATAATAAAAAGAAGAAGAAGGAAGAGAAGGAGGAGGAGAAGAAGATTTATTTTAAAAAGATATTGGTATGGTGACATGTACCTATCTTCCCAGTACTTCTTGAGGGGTTAAGGTGCGAGGATCACAAATTCCAGGCCAGCCTGAATTATGTAAGAGAATGTCTCAAAAAAAAGGGGGGGTCTGGAGAAATGGCTTAGTGGTTAAGGTGCTTGCCTGCAAAGCCGACTCCCCAGGACCCATGTAAAGCCAGATGCAAATAGTGGTGCAGGCATCTAGAGTTCATTTGCAGTGCCTGGAGGCCCTGGCACACCCATTCTCTTTCTGTCTATCTGCCTCTCTCTCTCACTCTCTCTCAAATAAATAAATTAAAATGTTAAAACATAATGATAATAAAAACTGGCTGGAGAGATGGTTTAGCAGTTAAAGCATTTGCGTGCAAAGTCAAAGAACCCAGGTTCAATTTCCCAGGACCTGAATAAGCTAGAAGCACAAGGTGACACATGCATCTGGAGTTAATTTGCAGTGGCTGAAGGCCCTCATGTGCCCATTCTTTCTTTCTATCTGTCTCTCTCTGTTTCTCTAGCTATCTATCTCTCGGATAAATAAATAAGTAAAATATATTTTTTAAAAAAAAATTTAAAGGGCTGGAGAGATGGCTCAGTGGTTAAACATTTGCCTGTGAAGCCTAAGGACCCTGGTTCTAGGCTTGATTCCCTAGGACCCACGTTAGCCAGATGCACAAGGGAGCACACGCGTCTGGAGTTTGCAGTGGCTGGAGGCCCTGGCACGCCCATTTTCTCTCTCTCTCTCTCTCTCTCTCTCTCTCTCTCTCTCTCTCTCTCTATATATATATATATATATATATATATATATATATATATATATATATATCTGCCTCTTTGTCTGTTGTGCTCAAATAAACAAAAAAAATTTTTAAAAAAACAAAAACATGAAAAAACATCAACAAAAAAGATGTCAGCAAGATACTGGAATATGAAACTCATGATCCCCCCAACTGACTCCCATGAGTATCACAAATAAACATCTACATATAGATCAATACCCTCTGAGAGAAAGTTAGAAAACTAGTTAAGAGACCCTACATAACCAGGCAACTGAGAAAATATCCATATCAAAATAGGTAGGAAGAAGCCGGGTGTGGTGGCGCATGCCTTTAATCCCAGCACTCAGGAGGCAGAGGTAGGAGTATTGCAGAGAATTCGAGGCCACCCTGAGACTACAGAGTGAATTCCAGGTCAGCCTGGGCTAGAGCGAGACCAAACCTCGAAAAAAAAAAAAATAGATAGGAAGCCAGGTAGGCATGGTGGCATGTGCCAGTAATGCCAGTACTATAGAGATGGGGGCAGAAAAATCTTAAATTTGAGTGTAGCCTAGGCTACATAGTGAGATCCTATCTCAAAGGGTAAAAAGATAGGAAAAGCAAGACATGCTTATATAGAAATGCTACCCCAAACACAGCACTTCAAAATTGGGAAGCAATTCCCCATTCCAAGCTTTGCTTTTTCCTGTGGAGGCTTTGGCTCCACAGTCAAATTATGGAAATGGAAAGAACTTGGCATTCACAAGCTTCCCTGGACCACAGGCAACAAAAGGATGGTTCTGAATGGGTGCACAAGCTATATCAGCTGTAGATCTACAGGATCAGTCATACCAAAAGGGCTAAAATCTCCAGCTCCCATTGTCTCACAGGATATGTCTGCACACTTTCCTAGCTCCTTTCTGAGAGTCTGGCTTCTGGTAAGTCTATATCTAGGACTCCAAAGGGCAAATACACCATAAATTTCTGAGGGCCCAGAGAGAAGGGATACATACTTTCCCTGTCTTTTTTCTACTGGTATATGAAAACTTGATCCCCCAGTTGTTGGTACTGTTTGGGAAACTTGTGGAACATTTAGATGTGGAATCTTGCTGGAGGAAGTGGGTCACTTGGGGTGGATATCAGGTTTTAGAGCTTGGTCCCCCTTCCTGTATGCCCTGTTTCCTGACTCTGGCTGCATCGCGATGAGATGGTCTGCCATGCCTTCCCCACCATAGTGGAGTATAGCCTCTGGAAACCTAAGCCAAATAAACCTTTTTCATCTTTAAGACGTTCAAGGCAATGAGAAAGTAACTAATACATGCACTAAAGAGGGTCTACAGATTCTCCCTGGCAGAAGTTGGGCATTCAAGAAATGCCTCAACTTATGTAGTGCTCAGAAAGGGACTAATTCATAAAATACTTAACCTTGAAAGGTGATAAAATTCTGCATTCCTGAGTGTCCCTAGATCACAGAACAAAAAGGTGCGTTTTATATTCTTTATTTGGAGTGGATGTATGTGTATATTCTTGGAATAGAACCCAGGGCCTTGTGCATGCTAAGCAGATGCTCTGCCACTAAGCTGCACCTGCAACACCACCAAAAATGTATTTAAAAGAGGTACACTTACAGAACTCACCCTTCCACATTCAGAGAATGAGATCTGAAAGAGAACACAGGTATTTTCCATTGATCCTTCTCCTCAGCTTAGTGCAGAGCTAGTAGATGATAATAAACTCCAGCTCACAGATCCTCCCTGAGGTCACATACACACACAAGAACGCGAACTCCTGTCAGGCTACCAACTTTTCCAGCAACCTTTATTTTTTTTCAGCAACCTTTGGACAGACATATCTCAGAGCACTAACAGGACTTGGAAAACCCCCTGTTGTAGTCTGCTTTATGTTGCTGGGATGAACATCCAAACCAGGCACAGTTTAGGGGAAAGATGAGTATATTTCAGGCTTACAGATCCAGGGTAAGTTCAGTCCATGGCAGAAGAAGCTGGCTTACTTTTACCTAGAAAAAACTACCAATAGCCAGTACCACAAAGACTCAGGCATGGTGGTTCACACCTATAGTCCCAGAACTAGGAAAGCTGAGGTAGGAGGATTGCTGTGAGTTCAAGGCCAGCCTGACTACAGAGTAAGTTCCAGGTCAGCCTGGGCTAGAGTGAGACCCTGCATAAAAAAGAGTAAAATGAGCAGGGCGTTGTAGTGGATGCCTTTAATCCCATCACTCTGGAGACAAAGGTAAGAGGATTACTGTGAGTTCAAGGCCACCCTGATACTACACAGTGAATTCCAGGTCAGCCTGAGCTAGAGTGAGATCCTACCTCAATAAAACAAAAGAGAGAGAGAGAGTAAGTAAAATGAGAGCTGAGGTTGTAGCTCGACAGTAAAGAGCTTACCTCTCCTGTCCCTGGATTCAAACCCCAGAACTAAAAACAACAACAACAAAAAAAAAAAAAAAAAACAGAGCCAGAAACCTGGAAGATATTATAGTAAGAGAAATAAGTTAGATGAAGCCTGGCATGATGGCAAATACCTGAAAATGCTGAATTCAGGAGGCCGAGGCAAGAAACTATGAGTTCAAGAATAACCTGGTCTGTATGATGAAGCCCTGTCTCAAAAACCACAAAGATGGGCTGGAGAGATGGCTTAGAAAATAAGGTGCTTACCTATGACCCCTAAGGAGCCAGGTTCAGTTCCCCAGAACCCACCTAAACCAGATACACATGGTGGTGCATGTGTCTGGAGTTCCTTTGCAGTAGCTGGAGGCCCTGGAGCTCCTATGTTCTCTCTCTCTCTTGAATGAATGAATGAATGAATGAATAAATAAATAATTTTTAAAGCCCACAAAGATTAAACAAAAAATTAAAAAAGAATCCAGACATGAAAAGAAAAACACTGTATAGCTTCATTCATATGTGGAACCTTTGAACAGTTAAGTACATTGAAACAAGAAACAGTGGTTAACAGTGGTGAGGAAAGGAGATGTAATTCAGAGTACAAGCTTCAAATTTTTAGGATGAACAACTTCATAATTTAATCATAGCAGGAGGTACACTGGAATATTATATTCTACATTAAAATTCTGCAGACAGGCATGGTGGCTCACACCTATAATCTAAGCACTAAGGAGGCTAACACAGGTCAATTTCTATGTGTGTTTGAGGCCAACCTAAGATACATAGTGAGCACCAGAGCAACCAGGCTTACAGAGAAAGGTCCTTTCTTTAAAAATATGTTTTTGCTAAGATAAATTTTAGGGGCTCTTGCTATTAAAAAGAAAAAAAGATACGAGATCCAGGCATGGGGTCTATGACTTTCATCCCAGCACTCAGAAGGCTGAGGTAGGAGGATCACCATGAGTTAGAGGCCAGCCTAGGCCACAGTGTGAGTTCCAAGTCAGCCTAGTCTAGAGTGAGAGTTTACCTCAAAAATAGAAAGGAGACGACTATAGAATGAAAAAGATAGATTAAATTCACTGAAATGTAGAAATCATTACATTCTGCATATGTTTATCAAAATCTCATGTCATACGTCTTAACTATATATGATAAAAATAAAATTTTTAACTGGGCATAGTGGTGCACACCTTTAATCCCAGCACTCGGTAGGCAGAGGTGGAAGGTAGAAGGATCACCATGAGTTTGAGGCCACCCTGAGACTACATAGTGAATTCCAGGTCAGCCTGAGCTAGAGTGAAACCCTACCTTGGAAAACCAAAAATAAATAAATAAAATAAAATAAAAATTTTTAAAGATCTCATAAGTAAAGGCACAATGTGATTTATTGGTCAGACCAGAAATGTTTCTACCCAATTCATCCAAAGTGAATCAAGCACAGTTTAAGCATAAATTCATTTGTACAAGAGTATAACATAGACTTATTCTATACACTTGAGACCAAACATTGGACTGGGAGTCCATGTTTGCTTCTCATGCTCCTCCATCTGAAAGCTTTCAGAGAGTTATTAATTAGCACCAAGGCAAGAAAAGAAACTTTATCTGGCCCTACCCCACCCATTTCTACAAAAAGAGCCTAAACTGTCCACAGCCATCCAACACATAGGTAGGCCCCAGTGAACCATTATTTTTTCTATTTACATCCTTGTATAGTCTACTCATTTAAAAAAAAATAATAATCGTATGAGACTGGGGGGATGGCTGAGTAGGTAAAACCCTTTTCATACAAGCATGAGGACCAGAGTTCAGATCTCCACCACTCACATGAATGCTGGGTGGGCATGGTGACCCAACTGTCATCCCAGCATTCAAGAGGCAGAGATAAGGAATCAATGAGGCTGAGTCCAAGTGAGAGATCCTACCTCAGGTGAAGAGTGATCAAGAAAGACACTCAAGAGGCCCTTGGCTTCCCACCAGGAATAGATAGTAAGATCCTATGCTGAAGACTCCACATACTGGAGCTGCAAGGCCGCTGAGAAATCCAGCTTGAACTGAGCTGATAACCTCCTCCATGTAGACAAGCTGACAAAAAGCTGGAAGAAGCAAGTCTGCATGCAGTTCAGTGGGAGAAAGAGAAATCACCAGTGAAGATACTCAATAGTGGACACTGCAACCCTTATATTTGGCCAGCCAGGCCAAATGAGCCAATAGGTGCAATAGTGGCATGTCTGTCATGGTGGAAACCAACTGCCCTCTAATTGGACTAGAGGCCCACTCCATGGGAGGAAATACAACCCTGATACTGAAAACATACAACAGGACTAGTCATGAGTCCTAGGGGTGTTACATCTGGTGGTGCCTGGCTAAATGTATATACTATGCTTATCAAACTGCCCAGTAAGCACTTCTCTTAATGTTCATACCCTTATATTAATGCTACTCTCACTTTTTGGTAGAGAATCTTCTCTTTTCAGATGGCAGTGACCTTGGGATGACTCAGAAGGTATTATGGAGCTGGAAAGAAGTGACTGGAGTGCTCAGTACTGTAATATTTCTATCACACCTTCCAAGGATCAGGATCTAATGCAGAAGAGGTGGTGGAAAGAATGTAAGAGCCAAAGGAAGGGTAGGACTCCTTACAACGTGTTCCCCACAGACACAAAATGGCCTGCATATCCATGACCTCACAGTGCCTGACACTACCTTCACAAGCCCAAGAGGAGGAAAAGATCATGACATCAAAATAAGAAAGAGATAAGTTGAAAAGGAGACATAAAGGGAAGAGAAAGGAAGGGAGGAGGATACTTAATAGGTTGATATTGTATATATGTAATTACAATGATTGTAATGGGGAGGCAATATGATGGAGAATGGAATTTCAAATGGGAAAGTGTGGGGGTGGGGAGGGAGGGAATTACCATGGGATATATTTTGTAATCATGGAAAATGTTAATAAAAATTAAAAAAAAAATAAGAAAGAGACTGATTGAGATGGGGAGGGGATATGACGGAAAATGGAGTTTCAAAGGGGAAAGTGGGGGGGAGGGAGGGTATTACCATGGGATATTTTTTATAATCATAGAATTTGTTAATAAAAATTTTAAAAAATTAAAAATAAATAAAAAATAAAAATTCAAATAAAGGAAAGACACTCAAGGACTGGAGAGATGCCTCAGTGGTTGAAGTGCTTGCCTGAAATGCTTAACAACCTGGCCTTGATTCCCCACTACCCATGTAAAGCCAGATACACAAAGTGGTGCATGCATCTGGAGTTCATTTACAGTCCCTATACTCCCTGGTGCACTCATTCTCTCTCTCTCTCCCTCTCTCTCTCTCTCTTTGCAAATAAATAAAATATTAAAAAATAAATAAAATATTTAAAAAGTCATTCAACATCAAACCTCTGGCCTACACATGCATGTATGTGCACCTGCACACATGTGCACATGCACACACACATACTCATCTCAGTTGGTCTCATATCTTGTTGTAGCTAATGGTTTGTACTGTGAAATATGTTGTACTGGCTCCAAGCTTAAGCCTGAAGAAGGCCTGAAAGCTTCCACATGTGTGTTCTTGTGAGCCCAGAGCCACAGAGTCAAGGTCCAGTTGCCCTGATGGGATGACCACATGGAGAGATTTTGCAGGAGGGAGAGAGGTTCAGGCTACATGGAGATAGGACAAGAGTAGCTAGGCATACCAGATTCCCAACTAGGCAAATTTCCCAGCCAACTCACTAGTTGAATGCAACCAGATGAGTAAACACTGGAGAGATGGCAAAACCACCCAGCTGACCCCATTACAGATAGCAGAAAAACTGAGCAATAAAAAGACCATGTACCCCTTGACTGAAGACACTGTGGGAGCACTTGTCATGGAGCAACCAGAACAGTATATTATATGTGTCATATCATTCCACAGTCTGGCACCTTGAAAAAAAGCTTTCATATTGTGAACCTTGGTTCCCCTCTAACAGAGGCAAAAAAAAAAAAAAAAAAAAAAACCAGCTCAGAGTTGAAAAGGTATAGTCATAATAGTGTGGTATTCAAAGTACACAACCATCAGATTTAGGACAAGGGAAAACAGAGATTAAAGACACCAAGAAGCCTTCCCCAAAATTCAATCTTCCCATAGACTAACAAATGATAGACTGAGTTTAAATTCTGTTGCCTTGCTCTTTTGATGTTTTAAATTTTTATTAACAATTTTCATGCATGTACACAAAGTATTTTAATCATAATCACCTCCCATTATCTTCTTTTGTTCCCCCATTCCTCTTTCACTAAATCCTTTCTTCTTTCCAAGTACTTTTTCTGCTATTAGATGTTTATTTTGGCATCATATTGTTTTGTTTTCTTTTTTCCCTCCTCTATCATTCATAATGGCACACTGACGAGCTCAATAGTGTGCAGGTCTAGTGGCTAACCTTTTTGTGTTGTTGTTTTAGCTATCTTTTTTTTGTTTGTTTGTTTGTTTTTCAAGGGAGGGTCTCATTCTAGCTCAGGCTGACCTGGAATTCACTATGTAGTCTCAGGGTGGCTTCAAACTCTCAGCAATCCTCCTACCTCTGCCTCCCAAGTGCTGGGATTAAAGGTGTGTACCAGCACACCTGGCTTAGCTATCTTTTTATCCTTTTTGCTTTATCTTTTTTTGTGGGAAGCCATGCTGGCTTCGTCAGGCTTTGCCATGTCAGCTTGTTTACTGCTTTTGTATCCTAATTGTCTGCGCATGAGCACATGATGTTATTCTAATATGGTTGCTCACCCATCCCGATTGGGTGATGCAAAATCATCTGATGAGACTTAAGCCAATCAGACGATGCTATACAATCACATGACCATAAGTATATAAGCTTGGCGCTCCGTAGGGTCGGGGTCCTTCTCTCTTTCAGTTTGGAGCTCCCAATAAAGTGTGCTTGAGAAGAATCCTGTTGTTGTTGTTCTTCCTGCTGGCGGGAGGGGCGCAACAAGTGGTGCCGAAACCCGGGAATTTGTCAGCAAACGGCCAGTTGAGAGGACCCCTGAGGATACTTCCGAGGGAGGATTCAGAACTCAACACACGGAGCGGCGGTACCGGTAAGTCCCCTGGTGCTATATGATAAGTTTTTGCCTGTAACTGATCTATAAGTAACGTATATAAGGTTGCAAAATGGGACAACACCACTCTACCTTTTTGGAGCCACTTCAGGAAGTATTATAACAACGTAAACTTAAGATTTCAGATAAAACTCTTAAAGGGTTTTTGGAAGAAGTGGATATGATAGCGCCTTGGTTTGAGCTGACTGGGGGTTTAAATTTGACCTGCTGGGATAAGTTAGGCAGAGACATCGACCGTGAGTCGGAAACGCGAAAGTTGCGTGCAGGTACACAGCCCTTATGGCGCTTGGTGCGATCATGTTTGGAGGACAAACATTGTGAAGAAGTGATCAGGGAAGGCCAACGCATATTAGCACATCATCAAGATAGTATGTCAGAGTCTGAAGAAAGTAAAAGGGGACAACAAAAAAAGGTTAAAATGAAAAGTGAACCTAGGTTTCAGATAGAACAGAATAAATGTGCACAGAATAAAAGTAAATCACAAAAGGAAGGGCCACATTCAGGTCCGAAGCTATATCCAGATTTAACGGAACTTGCAAATTTATATATAGAAAGTTCTAGTGAATCTGAGGGAGAAGAATTAACTCCAGAGGAAGAACAGGATTTTGAGGAAGTAGAGACCAAGTATGTTCGGGAATGTTCTAGACCCAGACAAGATGGCGTCTTTACTCCTCCTCCAGTTTATGCCTCTACAAGTAAAAAATGTAAACAACAAGATGGCCGACTTCCGTTCGGGGCGTGTCCTTCGTCCGGATGTAGTTTGATAAAACCAGAGACTTGGAGAAAGTTGGCTAGTGCTTATCCAGTTTTTGAGGACCCTAATACCAATACTAGATATCATGAAGCTATAGGATATAAGGAACTCAAGGATCTTGCAGAAGCCGCTAGAACTTATGGGATAAATGCTTCTTTTACTATGGCACTGTTAGAATGACTTACCAATAGAGCTTTGACCCCAGCAGATTGGTTTGGAGTCTCTACAACTTGGATGTGTTTCCCAGTATCAACATTTGTGTATTGTATTACTCCTTTGCAATTTAATTTTACTGCTTCTTTTAATCAGAGTCGCAAGCTAGCTGAATTTTTGGCAGGAAACTGGACACTTGAAGGAGAGCAGCTATCTCGGAAGTTATTGTTCCAGATTGTACAGCTGAATGGAACTCATCTGGAGCCAATCTCTTTGGGAGATTTTACTTCTTGGCTATCTTCTGCATTTTCTTTCTTTAAGGAATGGGTGGGGGTGGCTATGTTTGGAGCAGCCCTTTTGTGTGGTATGGTGTTCTGTCTCTGGCTTATCTGTCGAATCAGACGACAACGTCAGCAGGATAACATAAAGATTGTTCAGGCACTTATGGCTTTGGATCAAGGAGCATCTCCACAAGTATGGCTGGCTAGCCTGCGTAATGGTTAGTTTCACCCTGTCTTATGTAAGGCCTTTGCACACCAAGTGACCTTGTTGTCATTGCACCTTGGAAGGCTTACATCCCTGCATGAGCAGCCTTTGCACCCCGAAGGGATTTTTCTCATTGCACTCGGGAAGGTGCTTAAGCAAGTTTTTGGTCTTAGGCTCTACCCTCGATCAGACTGGCCATCATGAGGGTTGGTCCTTGATCGGGTATCCTGAGGTTCAAAACAATTTTTTAAAGGGGGAACTGTGGGAAGCCATGCTGGCTTCGTCAGGCTTTGCCATGTCAGCTTGTTTACTGCTTTTGTATCCTAATTGTCTGCGCATGAGCACATGATGTTATTCTAATATGGTTGCTCACCCATCCCGATTGGGTGATGCAAAATCATCTGATGAGACTTAAGCTAATCAGACGATGCTATACAATCACATGACCATAAGTATATAAGCTTGGCGCTCCGTAGGGTCGGGGTCCTTCTCTCTTTCAGTTTGGAGCTCCCAATAAAGTGTGCTTGAGAAGAATCCTGTTGTTGTTGTTCTTCCTGCTGGCGGGAGGGGCGCAACATTTTTTCACTTTCATACATGTATATACAGTGCACTTTGATCCCACTCCTCCTCCCCAGATTACCCACTCTCATGCTTCTCCCCCTCCTTACTAAAACCCTTCTTCTTATTCCCATTTAATCCTACCCAAACACCCATACCTTTTGTTTCTGACCCACTGTGTTAAATTAAAGATGATTGCATCATCATGAATGGGAGGTTATTTACTGAAGAATGGGTAACCCACCAGTGGCCACACCACCAAAGCACATGACTCCTCCTCTCCATCAAGCAGAGTCCTGCGGGAGGAGGTGTGTCACTGGGAATGAATCTTGAGTCTAGCCCTACGTATGTATTCAGATTTAGCTCGTGCTTGTGGGTGTGGATAACTATGGATGCATGATGAAGTAAACCAGCTTCTTCCACTATGATGAAGCTTCCCCTGGAATCTGTGAGCCTGAAATAAACTCTTTCCTCCCTTAAACTGCTTCTAGTTGGGCACTTGTCCTATCAACAAGAAGGTAATTGCAACATTTGTATGCATTCATAGCTATCCATCTAGATGTACTGGCTAGATTCTCCTGGCCAAGAAGATTGTGTGTCTAAGGTGTCTCTTCCCTTCCCTCTTATAATACTTGTCCATAGGCAAGCTACGAGTGCAGTTTATCACAAAATCATAAACTTACTTAAAACATTTGTGATTTCTTTTTGCAATTATTTTTGTAACTTCATTGCATGATTCTCAAGCATGAACTTTTTTTTTTTTTTTTTCAAGGTAGGGTCTCACTCTAGCCCAGGCTGACCTGGAATTCACTATGTAGTCTCAGGGTGGCCTCGAACTCACGGTGATTCTCCTACCTCTGCCTCCCGAGTTCTGGGATTAAAGGCATGTGCCACCATGCCCGGCACAAGCATGAACTTTTTATATGACAGAATCATGTCACAGTGTCAAAAGGTTGGACACATATGAGAGCTAACTCAATCTAGGAAAGGAGAATACATGATTGGAACACTTCCTCACTTTTAAAAAATGTTTTGTTTTTATTTATTTATTTACTTGAGAGAGAGAGAGAGAAAGATACAGACATAGGCAGGGAGAGAGAAAGAGAAAGAAGCAAACTCCAGATGCATGTGCTCCCTTGTGCATCTGGTTTACATGGATTCTGGGGAGTTGAACCTGAGTCTGTTGGCTTTACAGACAAGCACCTTAATAGCTAAGCCTTTTCTCCAGCCCCACTTCCTCATTTTTGCAAGAGCTGTTACAGTAACAGTTATAAGAACAAAATCACTCATTTGTCCCTATGAGGCTTCTCAGGGACGGCGGGAGGCCTCATGAGCTCCTCTGCCATCCATGATGGAATGTTTTTGGGCCCAACATAATGATTTTTATTTAGCATCTTCTACACACCATGAACTTCATTCCAAATGCTTGGCTAGTAGTGGTTAGAGATGATGAAGGTCTGGCAAGTGTCATGGAGAAGTTATGCAAAAAACTATGAGCACTGGGTGCCTTAAGAGAAGGTAGAAAACTTAAGAGCATTATTTGATTGCCGCTTTTGCAGTGAGATGTTCAGAGGTCCTTACCACTGACTATCTCCCTAACATAATAACAATGTCAACATATCAATAATAATAATTCCCATCCTTTCTTCAACACCCACTTTTTCAAAAGTCAGGAAAAATATTCTCATTTCATTCAAATAACAACCTTGAAAATGTGCCACAGTGGAATCATTTTACAAATGAAGACTTAAAGATCAACAAGGTCCTGGGGCTATCTAATAATGGCATCAGCGGGGCATGGTGGTGCATACATTTAATCCTAATTGGGAAGCAGAGGTAGGAGGATTGTCATGAGTTTGAGGCCACCCTGAGACTGCATAGTGAATTCCAGGTCAGCCTGGTATAGATTGAAACCCTACCTCACAGAAACAAAATAATAATAATAATAGCATCAACATCATGGCTCAACCATCTACACCTTGACCTTTGCCAAAACATGACTTCCTATCCATCAAATAGCCCCAAAAGGGTGCTTCTAAACTGAAGAATCTAAAATTAGGGCTCTAAATCTACAATATTAATTTCAGGAGTGCTGTGAACTCCTAAAACTAAATGTCTGAAACATGCATATATGTCCATTTGAGGGGTTTTTTTGGTGGTTAGTATACAAAATGTCCCCATAGCCTCATGTATTTGTGATTAAGCCTTATATTCAGTCCTCAGCTGGTGGACCCTTTGGGAAGTGGAACCTTGCTGGAGGAGGTATGTCATTGGGGAGGAAGGCATTAGGACTTTGTAGACCAGCCCAGCTTGCCAGTGCTAGCTAGCTAAGTCTCCTGCTGTGATGTGACAATATGTCTGGTCCTGCCATGACTTTCCCACTATGATGACGCTTCCCCTCAAAACTGTAAGCTAAGTTCTTGATTTGGCTAACTGATCCCCTCAGTGGTGCGGGACCCATAGCCAGAGCTGGCAAACAAGTCAGAACCATATCCAAACATAACCCCACTCTCCAATATCAAGCTACCATCAATCACGGGGTACAAGAGGGCCTACACCCATTAAACTCTGTATTAAAAAAGTAAGGGTTATCTCCTTTGTCCTGGTGCTAACTTACTCTCCGTTGGAGATTCTTCTTCTCTTTTTCAGATAGATGTAGATCCTAAGGAGAGAGCCACCCCATCATACCTCAAAAAGGCCCCGACTGAAACTAAAGAAAATTGGCAAAACAAGCAAAGGTGCTGTTTTCCTGATGAACCAGATACCAGCACAAGGGGGAAGGAGACCAACACAGAGAAAAATCAACTCCTACCAAATCAGAGAGCCAGAGCCTCAGAGGCCCCCAACACCTCATCACTGAAGCAGACCAAAAATGAACCCAACATAGCTCAGGGAAATTTTGCGGAAGAGGGGGCGGAAAGTATGTCAGAGCCACATGTTGGGTCATGATATGCAGAGACATTTATTGTACCAATAACTGTGGGCTAACTCCACAATGCACAACCCATATACATCAAAAGAAGGGGCCATTGGGGAGGGGGTAGGTCACGGATGAGCCTAATAATGGTACCAAGCTGCCTGTATTTGCTGAATAGAAAACTAATAAAAAAAAAATTTTTTTAACTGTAAGCTGAGGGGTCTGGAGAGGTGGCTCAGTGGCTAAGCACTTGCCTATGAAGCCTAAGGACCCCAGTTTGAGGCTCGATTCCCCAGGGCCCACATAAGCCAAATGCACAAGAGGGGCACATGTGTCTGGAATTTGTTTGCAGTGGCTGGAGGCCCTGACACGCCCATTCTCTCTCTCTCTCTTTCTCTAACTGGCTGTTTCTCTCTCTGTCTGTCACTCTCAAATAAATAAATTAATTAAATAAACAAAAAAAAAAACCTTGTAAGCTGAGGGCTGGAGAGATGGCTTAGTGATTAAGACATTGGCCTGCAAAGCCTAAGGATTAAGGTTCGATTCCCTAGGGCCCATGTAAGCCAGATGCACAAGGTGGTGTGTGCCTCTGTAGTTCACTTGCAGTGGCTGGAAGCCCTAGCATGCCCAGCCCCTCTCTCCCTCTCTCTCTCTCTCAAATAAATGAAAAGGTAAAAAGAAATTTAAGAAATCTGTAAGCTGAAATAAACCCTTTCCTTCTATAAGCTGCTTCTGGTTAGGTATTATATCCAGGAACAAGAAAGTAACTACATCAGTGGTCTTCAAGGACTCCTTGATTTCAATAAGGCTAAACATCTAAAGCAAACATACATAAGAAAGCATAATATACCAGTTCAAACTGAGTGGTAACAGATCTACACAGGAACTGTCCAAACTATGTAACTAATGTTGGCTGCTTATCTACACCTGCCTCTTAAGATCACTATCTTCAGAAAGAGCCCATTTCTTCATCCACACAATGGCCTCAACAAAGCACAGCTGAGTTTGTTTTTTTTTTTTTTTTTTGGTTTATTTTTATTTATTTATTTAAGAGCAACCGACAGAGAAAGAGGCAGAGAGAGAGAGAGAGAATGGGCACGCCAGGGCTTCCAGCCAATGCAGACAAATTCCAGATGTGTGCACCCCCTTGTGCATCTGGCTAACGTGGGTCCTGGGGAATCAAGCCTCGAAACAGTGTCCTTGTGCTTCACAGGCAAGCACTTAACCACTAAGCCATCTCTCCAGCCCCTGAGTTTTTTGAGTGAGGTGTTAGTTAAACCCAATTTGCAGCAGAAGCTACAGGATAAATTGTGCAATGCCTACCCAGCAGAAAATCCAGGATTAACCCACAAAGTCTTGGAGCACTGGTGGCTTAGGAGTTTGAATGGATGTCTGCTATAAATCATTTTTAGGCTAATTTTTCTACTAACAGAAATTGGATTCTGGTTTTGATCCAACTATAAATTAGATCATTTATCTGTTTCCAGAAACATTGCATTTGAGTAATACTTTCTTTTTTTTTTTAATTTTTTTTTTTTATTTGAGAGCGATAGACACAGAGAGAAAGACAGATAGAGGGAGAGAGACAGAATGGGCCCACCAGGGCTTCCAGCCTCTGCAAACGAACTCCAGACACGTGCGCCCCCTTGTGCATCTGGCTAACGTGGGACCTGGGGAACCGAGCCTCGAACCGGGGTCCTTAGGCTTCACAGGCAAGCGCTTAACCGCTAAGCCATCTCTCCAGCCCGAGTAATACTTTCTTTAAATGCATTCACTGGGCTGGGAAGATTGCTCAGCAGTTAAAGGCAATTGTCTGATGGCCTGAGCTCCATTCCCCAGTACCTGAATAAATCCAGATGCAAAAATGATGCATCTGGAGGGTTTTTGTACTGCAAGGAGACCCTAATGAGTCCATGTGCACTCTCTCTCGCTCTCTCATAAATAAATATCAAAAAAAATTTTTTTTATTTATTTGCATGCAGAAAGAGACAGACAAAAAGAGAATGGGTACGCTGGGGCCTCTAGTCATTGCAAATGAATTCCAGATACATGGGTCAGTTTGTGGGTTTGGCTTTATGTGAATCCTGGGGGAATCAACCCCAGATTATTAGACTTTGCAGGCAAGTGTATTAACCACTGAACAATCTCTACCGCCACCCCCCCTCCAAAAAAGAGTTTTCTATATTACAAAATGCATTCATTAGGCAAAGTAATTGTCATGCTATTCTGTGGTTTACACTTGTTTTATAATCTCATGAGAGAATGATTCACTGGTCACTGGCAATGAGGGAAGAACTCAAGTTTGGATTGAAAAACTAATCTCAATGGAGAAGAGAGAGGCTGGGCCTTTCTCTGAAGACATAAGGAGAGGCTTTCTGTGTCATTATTTTGACACAAGTAAGGAAGAGAGGACCAAATCTCAGCAAATACGAGCTAAGCTCTTTGCCTCCTGCCTGGGTGAAGAGCTCATGCGTGAGTTGGAGATACAGACATTGCCCACACAAGGATGACTCAGCTCACACTCACCATTATGTCATGCTCTTAAATGGCAGACACATTCCCTCAAGAATATGGCATGATTGCTGTGTGGGAGGAAGCAGGCTCCACACCACAACTCAGGACTTAAATCTCAAATTCTTTCTAAAAGGATGCAAAGGAAACCACTCTTTTCTCCCCTTCTCTTGTTTTTCTTCATGTCTAGATGTTGAATATCTCCACAAAGATCTTACATGGTGGGCAGTAGTAAGGATTTATTAACTTCATGTTGATTCACTCAAATAGTCCTCTGTATGAATTACTTGGAGCTATTCAGTCTAGGCAGGCCTGACGGTACAAGCCTGCAATCCAAGCTGCTTGAGAGACTGAGGCAGAAAGATTGAAAGTTCAAGACCTTCATGAGCTACAGAGCAAGTGTAGCAACTTGATAAGACCCTATATCAAAGGTACAAAGAGGGCTGGAGATAGAGCCCAGTGGTGAAGACTTGCCTAGCACTTTTAAGGTTCTAAATTCAATGGCCAGTACTACAAATGAATGCAAAAGCTATTCTAAATCTTAGTGTTCCTGAGCATGATTTGAAAATCAAAACACTTATAAAAATACCTTACCTCACTTAAGATCATCTAAGATGTAAAAAAGTAAAAATCAGCTGGGCAAGGTGGAGCACACCTTTAATCCCAGCACTCGGGTAGCAGAGATAGGAGGATCACTGTGAGTTCAAGGCCAACCTGGGACTACAGAGTGAGTTCCAGATCAGATTAGGCTAGAGTGAGACCTTGCCTCAAAAAAATAAATAAGTAAATAAAATAAGAATTACTTAAAAAATACAAATAAAAAAGTAAAAATCACACTATACCAACCTCAAGAGCTCTCTGTGTTACAGGCCTTCTGTGGTAGCTTGGATTATTATTCCCAAATCTTTGTCTCCTCCCTGTAATAGTATTATTAATTCACAGTCCTTACCATTTAATTTTATAATAGAATTTTTGTAGGAAATCTCTACAACCAGATGACTTTAGACCTGTTCTTGTAACTTGATTTGACAAATCGAATAGAGATAGAAATGACAATCACTTGTAAACAGAGATTTTAAGAGGCATGACATGCTTACAACAGCAACTGCTGTGCTTTTGTCGTTGACTAGACAAGAAAGCAGGTTTCATATAAATGTTGCTCTTTCACCAGACTCCCACGGACATGGAACAGACATGAATTAGGTGAAAAGCCTAGATTTAAACCCAACTGAAGCCAACAAAACCAAACCAAACAGCAAACATATGGACAAAAGACAAAGTAGTGGTTTTGTTAGCTACTAAAATATTAGTAATAATAATTGCATTATTCGTTATTACAATTAAAGCTGACTAATACATCCTCTGAATATAATGCATCAATAGGCACACAAACTAAAAAACCTCCATAAATGTATAGGACACTTGTCCATCTCTACTCCTAACATAAAAGAAGTACTCTCATCAAAATACCAAATTCTAACATCAGTTCCTCTGAAAATAACATTCTATTCATCTCCTGTATAACTGCAGAAATATCTCTGACAGTCGTTTCAGAATGGCTAGCTTAAATTTTTATCTCTTTTATGAACCGTTTTGACATACTCAATTGTTTGAGATGGTTCCAAATCACCAATGCCAAGACTTACCTGTCTTTTATCCACCTCCCTCTATACATGAGAAATATTTGTAGCTGTTATCAGTCTTGAAATAAGTACACAGTATTAAGATATTATACATTATGAACTGATCAAAGGACAGCAAAAAATAATAAAAAGTAAGAAGTAACTGAAGCCTTCATAAGACAGTTTATGTGAAAATCTTAGGAATGAACAGAGAATACCAAGTCTTAACTTGGATTTTTCAGGGCCTTCTGAAGACTATCTGTTCTTCTTAATACTAAGCTATTGACATGTTTCCCAATCTCTGAATTCCGTTCATTTCCCCTTTTGCTTCCTCTATTTCTTTTAGAGAAGATTGAATAATGTTGAGCCGCTTTCACCCTAAGAAGCTGTGAATTGCTGGGTTCTGTTTAGTTGCTGGTATAATTGGAAACAACTGAATTTGAATAGCAATTTGGTTTTCACATCTTTTATTTATTAATGTTCTTTGAAATATAGAAAGTAAAAGGGCAAAACAGTTTTACATAATATAGAGAATGTCAAGAATGGAAAAAATGAGGACAAAGAAAAAATAGAAACTGAATAAAAAATACAGGTTTTGGTTCTATGTAGAGTTTCAGTTTTCACATCTGTTTGTGACTAGTGTATATTTCTCATCTGAAGTAATGCTAATCTATAAATGCCATTGACATAGGGCCTATCCATTTAATAAATAGACCTAGCAATTATGTAACCAATGTTCAGAAATAAGAAAAGTGTTTGCTTTGGTCTCCACTTAAAAGGTAAGTATAGCAAAGGAGGAGATATTACGACTTGCATAAGTGCCATATAAGTGGTTGTATGAGTGTAAATCAAACTTACATGTTCTCTTTTCCTATCACTCATAACAAACTGAATACACCTTTATGCATATATGCCATATTTTCATACAAAAAAATTAAAAATAAAACTACAAGGACAGGCGTGGTGATGCACACCTTTAATCCCAGCACTTGGGAAGCAGAGGTAGGAGGATCGCCAAGTGTTCAAGGACACCCTGAGACTACGTAGTGAATTCCAGGTCAGCCTGGGCTAGAGTGAGACCTTACCTCGAAACTGAAAAAAACACCAACAAAATAAATAAAACTACAGAACTAAAAACTGCCTAGCATACCTGGTCAAAGCATTCCCTTATTTGGTAGTAAATGGACTTGTATACTAGCTATGCAATGGTCAAACACAATGGGACAATTATAAACACACACACAGTTTTAATAAGCTTTTATTTGTGAAATTCCTCTCTGCAGCATATAGTTCCCTCTTTGTGCAAAGAATAAAGACAGTGGTATGTATTATCCAAGGCACATACAGTCATGGCAACCCCTACATATTTTGAACCCTGAAAAGGCTCTTTCCTCTGAGCATAAAGTCCACAGTCTGACTACTGTTCTTGGTAGGTCAGTGAGTAGACTCACAAGTCAAACTAAAAGGGTTCAAGCCCCATCTACACTGCTTCATTAGTATGCAATACTGGGCAGGTATTTAAGTCATCATATCTCAGCTCTGTCACCTATAGAATGAGAATGGTAGTACCTGCTTCAGGGAGTTACTGCAAAGAATTATGTGCCTGGCATGTAGAATGCATTCAATGTGATAAACAGTTCAATATGAGGCAGGAATAAGTGAGGAAAAAGAAAAGCCTAATTCTTCCCAAATGGCCTTTTTCATAAAAAGTGAAAAATAAGTGGCAGAAGGATTCATGAAGTGTGCTAATTTCTGCAACTTACTTTAAAATGCAAGCTGGGTGTGGTGGCACACGCCTTTAATCGCAGCACTCTCCCAGGAGGCAGAGGTAGGAAGATCGCCATGAGTTCGAGGCCAACTTGAGACTGCATAATGAATTCCAGGTCAACCTGGGCTAAAGTGAGACCCTACTGGAAAAAGAATGCATCAGAAAAACATAAGGTGAATTAATAGATGGGTATCAAGGTCAATAGATAGATAGGTTTATAAAAAAATACATATACAGGGCTGGAGAGATGGCTTAGCGGTTAAGCGCTTGCCTGTGAAGCCTAAGAACCCTGGTTCGAGGCTTGATTCTCCAGGACCCACGTTAGCCAGATGCACGAGAGGGCGCAGGAGCCTGGAGTTCGTTTGCAGTGACTGGAAGCCCTGGCATGCCCATTCTCTCTCTCTTTCTATCTGCCTCTTTCTCTCTCTGTCACTCTCAAATAAATAAATAAAAATGAACAATAAAATTAAAAAAAATAAAAATAAATAAATATACAGAAATGATCGCTGTAGAATCTAGGTGATGAGCTTTTGGGTATTCATAGGACAATTTTTCAATTTAATGAATATAAATATTGAAATAAAAAACTTATAAAACTAAGTGGCATAATATTTAAATTCTGTATAGATACTAAGTATAAGGAGAGACCCTGTACTGTAAGGCTTCAAATTAATTATAAACACCTATTTTTTTTATCTTTCCACACTTTTCAGTTTTTCTTTTTTATTTCAGGAAAAATCTTTACATTCACCATGAATTATCCTATCCTATTAGATATTCTACTCAATGCTTCTTTCTCATTCTGCCTTAAAGCAGAGTTTGTGTTCAAAGCCTTCTTCATACACAAAGTGATAAGACCCATGAGGCCACCCTGGCTTGTTTTTACCACAAAAGTAAGAAAAGGATTATGGGGCCTTTCTCTTTTAATAGCCCAATGGGTATGATCCAATTATCCCAAAGATCTAAGTTATTTATATTTTATCCATCCCTTAAATTAGGCAAATTCTAAGTCTATTTAATTGCAAGAGTGCATTAATTCTCCACAGAGAAATGTGGGTTTCTTTGTTCAATATTCAACTCATTGTCTGTTATCCCTTTCTATAAAGAGCTTCTTGTTTGGCCCATTAGTGTCTGGCCCAACAAAAGAGGGGAAAAAATCTCTGGCAGACACAGTTGGCTTGCCTTCCCTATAGCACTCCCCCCAAACTCTTTTTTTCTTACAGACTCCTATCTACTGGCCAAAATTAAAATAAAATGGAGACATGGTAGAACCTAAGGGAGTTGTGCTGAGCTTATCATTTCTTCTAGTTAACATGAAGTCATGGACATGAAAGTGGATGTCAAACTGTCTAGAGGGACAAAGGACACTAATGGGAAGGGGAGGGGCAAGAAAAGGGAGGATGAGTATGGGGGGATAGGCTCAACATATAGCATATGTACTTGTATGAAGACTATTAAAATGAAGAAATAAATGCTAATGTCTTTAATGCTAAAAATGCATTTGTAGTAATTTGTATTAGTTATGGATGCTTCAGCAGGCATACACATGTTCACAAATTCTTTCAAGATCATCCCATCAAGTCATAAAATCAAGGTACAGCAAAACTTGGAAGAGACTAAGAAAGTGACTCTGTGATTTTTCCATAATCTAGTTTTCTTTTTTAATATTTATTATTATTACTATTGGTTTTACAAGGTAAGGTCTCTCTAATCCAGGCTGACCTGGAATTCACTATGTAGTCTCAGGTTGGCCTCAAACTCACAGCCATCCTCCTTCCTCTTCCTCCCAAGGTCTTAGATTAAAGGTGTGCACAACTATGCCTGGCTTAATATTTTATTGGATAATTTATTTATTTGCCCATGCATGTGTGTGTGTGTGTGTGTGTGTGTGTGTGTGTGTGTGTGCATCAGAGTCTCTTGCTACTGCAAACAAAATCCATATGCATGCACCACTTTGTATCCAGCTTTACATGGGTACTAGGGAATCAAACCCAGGCTGGCAGATTTTCCAAGCAAGCTCCTTTAACCATGGAGCCATCTCCCAAGCCCCTTCATCATCTATAATAAGAAATTTACAATAGATAAAAGATTAAAAATGGGGCTGGAGAGATGGCTTAGCAGTTAAGCGCTTGCCTGTGAAGCCTAAGGATCCCGGTTCGAGGCTCGATTCCCCAGGACCCACATTAGCCAGATGCACAAGGGGGCACACACGTCTGGAGTTTGTTAGCAGTGGCTGGAAGCCTTGGTGTGCCCATTCTCTCTCTCTCTCTTTCTGTCTCTCTGTCTGTCTGTCTGTCTCTTTCTCTCTCTGTCACACTCAAGTAAATAAATAAAAATGAACAAAAAAAATTTTTAAGATTAAAAATGGCTGCTAAGTAGTCACTCAAAACAGTCTACCACAAATACCTTGAAAATAAATACAATATCAGATGATTATCCTACAGGTAAAGGCATGAGGGGGGGAAAAAAGCAGATTTACTTTGCTAACTGCTTGCTGGATAGTCGTTTTGAAGGCTAGTAATTTATTAACACATAAAAACGATATCTATACATGGAAGTAAAATTATTTCGGTACAAATAACACAATCAACCCTCATTTTTCTTATATTTCAACTTTTTTGTGACATGATACCAATGCTTCTCCCTATTCTTCTTTGTTTTTGTTTTTGTTGAGGTACAACATACAGTATGGAATATGCTCCATTTTCATGTATGTAGCTCAATGCTTTTTGACACATGTATACAAGTGAATCAATACTATCAAATCGAAATCTAAAATGTTTTCAGCACCCAGAAGGCATTCACATGCCTATCTCAGTCAATATTCACCCTTAAAAATAACCACTAGGACGGGGAATGTAGCTCAATTGGTAGAATGCTTTCCTAGCATGTACAAGGTCCTGGCTTTGATCCTCAGCACCACATAAACCAGGCCAGAGGTGCTTACCTGTAAAGAATCCCATGATTCCAGTCCTCCCCGTGGTGAAAGTAGAACAAACAAGGTCATCCTCCACTCATGACCATGCAATCCTCCAGGCCATCCTGGACTGTATCGGTCACCTGTCTAAAAAGTAAGTAAATAAATAAATATGCTCTCAGTCTTGGTCAGAGAAGCTTCTTTTACAGTTAGTGGCAGTTACTACAGAGACTCATAACTGGTCAAAGTGCTTAGACTAACCATTGAGTGCTAAATGAGGCATCATTATCATTCCTGTCAAAGCTCCAAGAACTTTGCAGAAGAGGAGGCAGAAAGAACATAAGAGCCAAGCTGGGTGTGGTGGTGCATGCTTTTGATCCCAGCACTCAGGAGGCAGAGGTAGGAGGATTGCCGTGAGTTAGAGGCCACCCTGAGACTACGTAGTGAAGTCCAGGTCAGTCTGGACTAGAGTGAGCCCCTACCTCAACAAAATTGTAAGAGCCAGAAAATGGGGGAAAGTGATGTGAAATGCTGTCTTCCAGATCTAACATGGCCATTGCACTCATGAACTCACTGCAGAAGACCTACTCAAGAATATACCCCGTCAACATCCTGTCATGGATACAGGAGCAGTCACAAGGCCCACTCCTCCCTGAGTTAACGGGCTTGGGGGGAGGATGAATCATTTTCTTCACTGGTGTAGCCACTGGTAAGTTACAGTGTTCTGGTAAATAGCCTCTCACCCATGCTCCTACAATCAACCATAATTAAACCCAGTGAGTCACAAAAAAAAAAAAAAAGACACCAGAGTAGAACTAGTTGCAAAGAAGAAAGAAGTTCAGCAGGAGTGGGAGGGAGACAAGACAAGGTGATGGGAAGGTTAATATAGTGACAGTACATTAAATATGTGTATGGAATTGTCAAAAATTTAAATCAGTGGGTTCAAAAAAAGTAAATGAGGCATCAAAGCAGGATGGAGTCCCAAAGAGAAGAGGAATGGCTTTAGTGGGAGGAGAAGGGGAAAAAGAAAAGGTAATTGGAGACAGTGAAATAAAAAGAGCATCAAAATGCATGAAAATGTCAAAAATAAATAAAAATAACAAATAATCCTTTGCTACACTGTTACTTATCAGTGTTTCTTATCTTGGCTGGGGAGATACCTCAGCAGGTAAAGGAACATGCTTGCATAACCTGCTAGCCCAGGTTCAATTCTCAAGCCACCCACATAAGCTAGACTCAGAAAGTGGCAAGAAGTCCTGGTATACACACACACACACACACACACACACACACACACACACACACACACATAAGAATGTTAAAATATTATTTTAAAAGACAGGGTCTTCCTGCACCAGCCTCCTGAGTGCTAGGATTACTGGCATGTTCTACCACATCTGGCACTTGTGCCTGTTTTTGAACTTAGTTGCGAACCATATATTGTTTGTGCTTTTTTATGACTGGCCCCTTTCATAATGCCTATGAAGACCACTAGCTTGCTTCTTCATTTTCTTGTTGATTTTTTGGCAGTGAAGTATTTTACTATATGTATATACTATAAATGACAGCCGCTGCCATATTGTTTCCAACCTGAGACTACTATGAATAAGGCTGGTCGAATCAAGCGTCTTTTGGTGGACAAGGGCAATCATGTCTCTTAAGCATACAGTTAGAAGTGGGACTGAGGAGTATGAGTCAGTTATTCAGCTGCAGTAATTGCTGCTGAACCAATTCTCCAACTGTTATAGTCCCCTGTTTGTCAGCAGTTTCCAAAAGAAGGTATTAGTAGGCCCCCACATGCTACCACTTCTCACCAACCCAGGACCTTTAAAGAGAAATTCTGGGGCTGGAGAGATGGCTTAGCGGTTAAGCGCTTGCCTGTGAAGCCTAAGGACCCCGGTTCGAGGCTCGGTTCCCCAGGTCCCACGTTAGCCAGATGCACAAGGGGGCGCACGCGTCTGGAGTTCATTTGCAGAGGCTGGAAGCCATGGCGCGCCCATTCTCTCTCTCTCCCTCTATCTGTCTTTCTCTCTGTGTCTGTCGCTCTCAAATAAATAAATAAAAATTTAAAAAAAAAAAAAAAAAGAGAAATTCTGGAGCACATAGTCTTTCCTCTGTGACTGGCCTCACATCTTCCTGACAGCCTCTCTCTGTGGTTCTGACTAAGGGCAGGCTCGAAGAACTTACACTAAGGCAGCGTTTATGATTTGCTCATGACTTTACAAAATCTAAGTAGGTAAAAGCAAATAACTTTAGATCTTATTTCATGATTTTGAGTTATGCCTTTTGTTTTCTTCTTTCAGTTCACGCCTTTGTGGTTTAAAGAAATGAATTCAACTAAACTAGGGGTGCGTGGTGAAAATAAATGAGTAAAATTCTTTAGGCTTTCCGGGGACAGGAAGGAGGATGGGAGGAAACTGTTACAGAAATGTAATCATTATTGTAATCGGCCTGCAGTGCTATGAATAAGTCATAATTATCTCACAATCTGAGTTAATGCTGTGATGCTTTCTCTTGCCGTGTCAACATGTGCGCGCACATATCAAGAAGACCCACCAATGTTGCAATGCTGAACATTTCAAACTTCCTCTACTTGCATGTTGATCACAGCTCCACGCAAACTTTCAGAGCCCTTGGGAATACACACAGTTTTACTCACACTCATTTGGCCTCACCTTTCCCTATCCAAATCCCTATTGCTTTCTTTCTTTCTTTTATTAAATTTTGTTTATTTATTTGCTTATTTGAAAGAGAGAGAGAGAGAGAAAGGGTGGGGTGTGCCAGGGTCTCTAGCCGCTGGAAACGAACTCCAGATACATGCGACACTTTGTACATCTGACTTATGTGGGTCCTGGGGAATCGAACCTGGGTCCTTTAGCTTTGCAGGTAAGCACCTTAACTACTAAGCCATCTCCCCAGTCCCCTACTGCTTTCTTTCTATCTGTACATGCATATAAGCAGTGCTGGGGATAGAACCCAGGGCTGTGTGCATGCTAATATCTGCTCTCTCACTGAACTACATCCCCACTCTACCTCTGCTGCTTTCCTATGTGAGAACCACTCCATCTAAAGAAAAAAAAATGACCTATATGTATGGTACTTGGGCCTGGCTCTAACATTGGTGCAGACACATTCTTAATTTAAACTTAAACTTCAAGAAATGTCATATTCTTGTACATATGGAGGTTCCTAACCTCATTTTCATTCCATTCTTGTGAGTTGTCAGAAAATATTCTCTTCCATAGAAAAGAAAAGAGAACTGGTGAGATAAGATAATTAGAATGAAATCTGGAAAACTTATGTGTTTATGAAATGGTTTTAAGTATGCTAAATTGGATGCCAGCAGTTTCAGTCTAGACCAGCTATTTTGTTTACCCAGTTTTTTCTTTTCCTTTCTTTCTTTTTTTGTATAACAACATCAGGAGGCAATGCTAAACCAAAGATGTTTGTGGTGATTTCTGACAGTTTAAGTGGGCCTTGGGATCAAAGGTCAGGGTTCCCTCAAATGTTACATCTCTTTAGCATCAAGACTTAGTCTACTAGGAACATGAAAAATGAAAGGGGAAGGAAGGATGAATATTATCAATGTACATTATATGTATGTGAGAAGCTGTCATAATGAGACCCATTAATCTGTACAACTAATATATGCTAAGAAAAAATGTACATATTTCTAAAACACAACTTGTTCTTACACACAGAACTTATTGGGACCTGGACCAGATAAAGGAGAAGCTCTGGGCAAAGGAGGGGGAGTAGGACCCAGCATTGACAGTTTTCCAAGCTTTCTAGAGGATTTTTTTTTTTTCCTTTTCGATATGGGGTCTCACTATGTAATCCAGACTAGCCTCCAGTTCATAGTAATGCTCCTGCTTCAGACTCCTGCATAAGATTAGAGACATATGCCACCACACCCCACTTTTTTCCCCAGGAGATTCTAATGTAAATCAAGATATGAGAACATTACAGTCCAACCTGTCTTGTACCTTGGCAACAAGAGGAAGGCAGCATCATGTAAATTGTGACGGTCATAATGACAATAATTCCAATGTGATCTGCTTGCTTCTTAAATGCACTGACCAAAGGACAGAAAGGAGGGAAAAGCACGTGAACACTAACATTTCACCAGTCTGCTTCATCCAAAGAAAGGGAGAGAGGAAACAAAAAGAGTACAATCAGGAAATAGGAAGCAGTGGCAGCCAAGCCGGCAGCTCAGAAGGGATGTAACAGAAGTTTTCAGAGCTCACTCCTATGTTCATCACCTTCTCAATATACCAAGGTTTTGATACAGGGACCTGGAAGAGCCCTGATCTGGCCTACTTGGCCCTAACACGGGCCTTGATCAAAGTGAGATTAGAGACTAGATGTCTTAAGAGACTTACCCAGCCCCCTTCAAAGGAAGTGATTTTTGCGTATGTTAATAGACATTTTTAATAAAGTATGGGGGCTGGAGAGATGGCTGAGCAGTTAAAGCCACTTGCTTGCAAAGGCTGACAGTGCAGGTTCAATTCCCCAGTACCAGCTAGGCGTGGTGGTGCATGCCTTTGATCCCAGCACTGAGAGATAGAGGTAGAAGGATCCCCATGAGTTTGAGGCCACCCTGAAACTACATAGTGAATTCCAGGTCAGCCTGAGATAGACCTATATCCTACTTCAAAAAAAAATTCCCAGTACCCACATAAAGCCAGATATACAAAGTAGCACGTGTCTGGAGTTCATTTACAGCAGCAGTAGGAGGCACTGGCGTGCCCAGCATTCTCTCTCTCTCTCTCTCTCTCTCTCTCTCTCTCTCTGTCTCTCACACACACACACACACACACACACACACACACACACACACACACAAATAAATAAAATATTTTTAAAAAATAAAAAAATAAACAGAGCGTTGCTAACCCTGGCACCAGAGGCCTAAGGATGAGGTGGGAGGAGAAATAGAACCTGTCATAGCACTAACTCTCCAATGGGGTTCACTCAAGAGAGTCTGAGTGCCAAATAACAGAAGAAATGCAGGAGCTGGCAATGTAGCTCAGGGGTAGAGAATGCTTGACTAGCATGAATGAGGTCCTGAGTTCCAACCCCAGTACCCAAAGAGAGAAAAGACTTACGGACACAGGGACAGTGCAGTGTACCTGTAGCCTCAGCTACTTAGCAGGCAGAGGCAGATGGGTCCTTTGACGCCCGAAGATCAAGGCCAGACAGGGCAACAGAGAGAAGCTCTCTGTCTGTAAAGGACAGAAGAGAGAGGTGACAGAGAAAGGAAGAGATAGGGAGGGGAGGATGAGAAGTTGAAGAAGAAGGGAAGGGAAGAGGAGGGAAAGATAGGAAGGGGAGGAAGGAAAGGAGAGTTGGGAAAGGTATAAGAGAAAACTAAAAGGACCATGGTCATTAAAGAGTCTATGAGGAATGACTTAAGAGTAAAAAAGCAAATTTTTTGGCAAGACATGATGAAGAGCTAGAGAAAATAGTGTTTTCTGTACTCTGTAAAGTCCCACCATGGCCCCTGAGGCTGAGTGTGTTGGGAAACATCAAGGCATCCCCTTTGGAAGAAGAAAGGGGTTAGTGGAATGTAAAGGGTGATAAGAGCAGATAATAGAGGTGAATATTATCAAAATACATTATATACGTAAATAAACTTGTCAAAAAGTACAAAAATAAAACTTTTAAAAAGTGAATCAGGGCTGAGAAGGTTGTTCAGTGGCTAAAGGTGCTTGCTTGTAAAGCCTGCTAGCCTGGATTCAATTCCCCATATAAAGCCAGATGCAAAGTGGTGCTTGCATCTGGAGTTTGCTTGTAGTGGCAAGAGGCAAATAAATGAATACAATATATTTAAATAAAAAGAGGGGAAGAAAAGCTGGGCATGGTGGTGACACACCTTTAACCCCAGCAGTTGGGAGGCAGAGGTAGGAAGATTGTGGTGAATTCAAGGCCAATCTGGGACTACAGTGTGGATTCCAGATCAGCCTAGGCTGGAGTGAGACCCTACTGTGAAAATAAAATACCATAAATTTCAAAACTGCTCTAAAAAAGCGAACCACAAGAGTAGCATAGGGCTCGAAACTGATGATAAAGCTAAAGGGTAAACTGATGATAGAAAACAGAAGCTAAAAGGCAAACTCATGGCAAGAAATGCAAGTAACTATTTCTAGTCTCAAAGGCCCATGTTGTTTTGTGTGACACAGAACAGCCTTTAATTGACTGAAAAATTAACCAACAGTGATGGAATGTAATCATTTCTTCTTCATTTGGCCCAAGAAGGTGGAGTGCAGTTTTCAAACCCAGGGCTAATGTCATCCTGGGCAGAATGCTGTTTTTATGCACACTTCACTAAAAGCCTCAATAGATAAAGATGACAGATGACCTGATGATCTTTATTTTTTTTCCGTGCATACTCTTTGGCTTCCTGCAAGGCACACTGTCCTTTCCTTGAACTCTGTTTTCATTACCAGCCGCTTTACCTTGAAAAAAAATAAATAAACAGGGGCTGGGGAGATGGTTGAATGGTTAAGGGGCTTCCTGCGAAGCTTAAGGACCCAGGTTCAATTCCCTAGTACCCACATAAGCTAGATGCACAAGGTTCCACATGCATCTAAAGTTCATTTGCAGTGGCTAGAAGCCCTCGCATACCCATTCTCCCCCTCCCCTCCCTCTCTCAAATAAATAAATAAATAGGGCTGGAGAGATGCCTTAGCCATTAAGGCACTTGTCTGTGAAGCCTAAGGACAGAGGTTCAATTCTCCAGTACCCATGTAAGCCAAATGCACAAAGTGGTGCAAGCGTCTGGAGTTTGTTTACAGTGGTTAGAGGCCCTGGCATGCCTATCCTATCTACATGCTTCTTTCTCTCTCAAATAAATAAAATATAAAAATAAAGTAAAATAAAATAAACAGGCCCTCAGGCAGGGGAGATGGCTTAGCCATTAAAGGCACTTGCTTGCAAAGCCTGCCAGCCAAGGTTGTTCCCTGGCCACACACATAAAGCTGGATAGACATTCATTGGCAGCAGTAAGAGACCTTAGCATGCATGTGTGTACATACACAGATAAAGAAACAAATAAGAACAGATTATTTTCCAGGCATGGTGATACAAGCTAATGATCCAAGTATTTGTGAGGCTAAGGCAGGAGGATCACCACAACTGAAAAGTCAACTTGGGTTATAGAATAGGTTCCATCCATGTCACCCTAGGCAGTTATATAGCAAGCACCTGACTCTAAATTCGCAAGGCTAGGGTCATAGTTCAGCAGGTAACAGCACTTCCTGCATAAGCATGAGGACATGAGTTTGATCCTTAGTACCCATGTAAACAGCCAGGCATGGCTGTGCACACTTGTAACCCCAGAGCTGAGGGGTTAGGGGCCATGGATCACTGGGTCTCACTGATCAACTAAAAGTAGTGCAAGCTCCAGTTTCTTTGAGAGACTCTGTCACATGGAAATATGGAAATAGCCAGGTGTAGTGGCGTATGCCTTTAATCCCAGCACTCAGGAGGCAGAGGTAGGAGGATCACCATGAGTTCAATGCCAGCCTGAGAATACATAGTGAATTCCAGGTCAGCCTGAACTAGAGTAAAACTCTATCTCCAAAAAAAAAAAAAAAGAAAAGAAAAAGAAAAAGAAAGAAAGAAAAGGAATAATGCAAAAGAGTGATAGAAGACGATATCTGAGTCTACATGCATGCATAAGCCACACACACACACCACATAGTACGCACACACACCCCAAAATAAATAAATAAATAATACATTTGAAAATAGCTCTTTTGGTATTATCACAAGAGGCACTAGAGGTAACATGGGAATAAGTGAAGACACGAAGCCGCTGTCTGAGCAAAGGCCACCAACAAGGAAGACTTGCACATGAAAGAAACCGTGTGGCTGATACTGAGCACATATAAGCCTTCCCCTAATGACTGAAGGAAATCCTTTTGAGAAGGAGGGTGCTTTATGAAGGCTGAAGTCCTCTAGGGAGTAGGAAATTTGGATTCCTACTACTAAGACAATTCCATAAGTACTCATTAGTAGGACTCAGGGACATTCTTACCCCAGTAATTTACTGTGTGATATGAAAAAGAAAATTGACCTGACAGTCGTATTTCCCATTTTAATGAGTGAATAAAAGCTTACAAACCGGCTAGAGAGGTAGCTTAGAAGTTAAGATGCTTGCCTGTGGCGCCTAAGGACCAGGTTCGACTCCCCAGTGCCCACATAAACCAGATGCACAAGATGGTGCATGCATCTGGAGTTTGAAGTGGCTAGAGGCCCTACAGTGTCCATTCTCTCTCCCTCTATTGCTCTTCTCTCTCCCTCTATCACTCCTCTCTCTCTCTCTCTCTCCCCATCTCTCTCAAATAAGGAAGTAAAATGTTTTTTAAAACCTATACACAAACAAACCAAAAACACTCTGCAGAGCAAGAGAGGTCATGATGTTATAAATGTCCTCAGAAGAGAATCACCTAATTTGCACCATATGTCTTAAGGAAATCCATTTTTCTCTTTCACTATAATACCTAGTAGGAACTTCTAGATTGATTATCAAATAAATCATATAGTCTTCCCTCACCCAAAATCTATTAGCAAAGAAGGTCACAGAATCAGAATATAATAGATGAAAACAAAAAAGGGACTGGAGAGATTTCTCAGTGGTCAAAGGTGCTTGTAAAGTCTGCAGAACTGGATTTTTCTTTTTGTATTTTTTACGAGAGAGAAAGAGAGAGACAGAGAGAGAGAGGGATAGAACTGGTGTGACAGGGCCTCCAGCCTCTGTAATTAGACTCCAGATACATGTGCAATCTTGTGCACATGTGCAAACGTGCGCTTGTGTCACCTTGTACATCTGGCTCAAGTGGATCTGGAGAGCCAAACATGGATCCTTAAGCTTTGCAGGCAAAACACCTTAACCACTAAGCCATCTCTCCAGTCCTAGTCTTGGTTTTGATTACCCAGTACTCAAATAAAGCCAGATGCACAAAGTGGCACATGCATCTGGAGTTTTCTTACAGAGGCAAGAGGCCCTGGCATGCCCATTCTCTCTCTCTCTCTTTCTCTCTCTCTCTCTCTCTCTCTCAAATAAATAATTATTTAAAAGTAGCTGGGGGGCTGGAGAGATGGCTTAGCGGTTAAGTGCTTACCTGTGAAGCCTAAGGACCCCGGTTCGAGGCTCGATTCCCTAGGACCCATGTTAGCCAGATGCACACGGGGATTCATGCGACTGGAGTTCATTTGCAGTGGCTGGAGGCCCTGGCGTGCCCATTCATTCTCTGTCTCTGTCTCTCTCTCTCTCTTTCTCTCTCTTCCCCCTCCCTCTTTCTCTCTGTGTCTGTCACTCTCAAATAAATAAATATAAATATAAATATAAATATAAATATAAATATAAATATAAAAGTAGCTGGGCATGATGGCTCATGCCTTTAATCCCAACACTCAGAAGCCCTGAGACTACATAGTATATTTCGGGTCAGCTTTGGCTAGAGCAAGACTCTACCTCGGAAAAACATGTATATATTATCTTGAGGTGTGTAGAACATGGAGTAAGATTTATATTTAACTATCAAATTCTCAAGCTCATTCTAGTCATCCAAAAATATATATATACTTGGTACAATGGAATGACTCGGGAAATTAAAAATGAAAAAAAGGCCAAAGATCCAGAGACAACCAATAGCTTCCAATAAACTTGAGAATTACCCACCCACATTGGCCTCAATTTGTTGCGCAAGTACAGTGGCCTCTGCCAGATACACATTTTTTATTATTATTATTTTTTCTGTTTTTTTTTTTTTTTTGAGGTAGGGTCTCACTCTAGCCCAGGCTGACCTGGAATTCACTATGGAGTCTCAGGCTGGCCTTGAACTCACGGTGATCCTCCTACCTCTGCCTCCCGAGTGCTGGGATTAAAGGCATGCGCCACCACGCCCGCCTCACATTTTTTTTAAAATGTAGCATCAGAGAGTGAATTCTGAGGGACTAACCAACTCATAAAAAGTTCAAGCAGTCCATTGCAGGTTAGAGAGCAAATTCCACCCAGTGATTCTTATTCTCAAGGTCTCCACCTAATAATTTACACTAAATATAAAGTAAGCAAGTGCCTTTAACCACTTCACCATTCCTCTAGCCATTACATTACATTACATTAAACATAATGTAAGCATACTCACATTTGTGGTGTTCTGAATGGGACCATCAGTGCCACAACTGAAAAATAATGCCAAAGAGTTCCTCAGCTTAATGAAGTTAAAGTTAAAAGGTAAAAAAAAAAAAAAAGTTTCCTACTGAATTTCTCCTTTTCTCACACTCTCTGGAGACAGATATTTTTAAATATTTGGCATTTTATCACAGCAGATGATAAAAGTGTTGATTTCCCAAAAAAGAAGACAGTTATGAGAAGAAACAACCAAAGCTTTTCTCTAACATTAAACTAGGGTTCTAGTCTACCTTATAAGCAAAACTACTTTGTATATACCAGGTTCTTAACATCTTTTGATAATTAGAGTCCTTTGGATGAGGTCCAAAACAAAATTCCATACCCAATATTTTAATATTCATAACATAGAGAAGGGCCATTTTGTTTCCCAAACAAAGATAAGAGCTACCCAGGGGCTCTACTTTCTAAATGAAAATCATATTTAATAACCCCAACATTATTTGTATGGGCCAAAACATTGCTTGATATCCCATTGAGATTTACATTAGGGAGAGCAGCAAATGAAAAGTCGCAGTACAGCTTCATCTTGGCTGGGGTTACACTCAAAATGCTCAAACACTGAACTTATTCCTGAGTCTGACCTCTGAATATCAGGACCTCAGTAACTGGGTTGCAGAAACCATCCTAGCCCACTTTGATGGTCTATACAAGTCACCATTTGTTTACAATAGAGTTTCCACATACCTAATAATCCTATCAGTAGAAGGGAAATGGCCAGGTGTGGTGGCACATGCCTGTTAATCCAGCACCTGGGAAACCAAGACAAGAGGATCATGAGTGCAAGGACAGCCTGGCCATCATACTGGGTTAAAACGTAACATGAGCTACATGGTGAGATCTTACCTCAAAAAAGTAATGGCTGGAGAAATGACTCAGAGACTAAAGGTGCTTGCTTGCAAATCCTGATGGCCTGAGATCAAATCCCCAGTACATTCATAAAGCCAGATGCACAAAGTAACATATGCAACTTGATTTTGTTTGCAGTGGTAAGAGGCCCTGGTGTGCCCATTCTCTCACCCTCTTTCTTTCTTTCTCTCTCTCTCTCCCCTCTCCTCTAATCTCCTCTCCTTGCAAATAAATAAATACAATTCTAAAAAAAAACAGTGGATCACCATGAGTTCAAGGCCACCCTGAGACTACATAGTGAATTCCAGGTCAGCCTGAGCTACAGTGAAATCCTACCTTGGACCACCACCCCCAGAAAAAAAGAAAGAAGTAAAAGAAGGAAATAAAAGAAACTGTGGGGCTGGAGAGATGGCTTAGCAGTTAAGGTGCTTGACTACGAAGCCTAAGGATTCATGTTTGACTCTTCAGGTCCCAGGTCCCACATAAGCCGAGCACACAGTGATGTAAGCACATGAGGTCATACATACTCACAAAGGGCTGCACACATCTGGGTTCAACTGCAGTGGCTGGAGGCCCTAGCACTCCAATTCTGTGTCTCTTTCTCTCTCTCTCTCTCTCATAAAAAAGGCCAGTCTGTTGGGCTTGCCTCAAAAGAAAAGAGAGAGAGAGTGAGAGAAACCGTGTGAAGTGTGTCAGTGAAGGTCCTGGCAGTGGGCAATCTGCTAACAATGCCAGGTAAACAGACCCAGAAGTACCAACGGTTCAGCTTCTGTATTCCCCACTTGTCAACTTCATGACTTTGCCAAATCACTTCTTCTAGGCCTTAAATCTATAAAATAAAACTGATAACATTAGCTTACTCATGTGAGTTAAATGAGTTGTAACACAAAGCACAGGACTGGGCCTAGCATGCAGCAGCTAGGCTGTTATTACTTACATTTTTTTTTTTCCAGATGGCTTGAAATGATCACCTGAAAAGGTAGAAATGGATTACAGATTAAAAACAGGACATGTTAAACAAAAACTCAGTGATGGGAGGTGGTGAGAAGGATTAGACTGAAGATGAAACAACAAAAAAATAGCATATTGGAATAAAATAAAGCTTCCTCTAGCAATCGGCAGGACATAAAATGAAAATAATGTACCTGAAATGTTTTCACAATGTCTTCTAAAGCAGAATAAAATGGTGGCTGAATTTGTTATAAGTGTTAAGCTTTTATCATGTTAAAACAGTACATAAATCATCAGCATAGTTGAAGCAGTGAAATTTTTCAGAAAGGTTACAAAATCATTTTGAAATAACACGCAGTGAGCATAAAAATAAGGCTCTTCGTTCTTTCAGCATAAATTAAGTAGCTTAATGCTATTGAAAAAATTATGCAAACAAAATTTAAATCTGATTATGTAGGTACACATAGGTTCTTTCAAAACAAGATGCCAGGATGTACATAGAGAAAAGCTTATTAGAAAGAAGTAGGTGGTTCAATAGAAGAAAGTGGGCAAAAGAGTTGTTCAGATACACTACAAAAGTTACAATTCGAATGGGTGTAAAAAATAATTAAAAGGGTGTTTTATTTAGCTTCCAAAGAAATGTGAATTAAATCTATAATGTCATACCTCTATGCATCCACAGCGTGGCTAAAGAAAAAAATGACAGACAACCCCAAGTGCTGACAAGAATATGATATAACTTGGGCCGGAGAGATGGCTTAGCAGTTAAGCACTTGCCTATGAAGCCTAAGGACCCCAGTTCGAGGCTCAATTCCCCAGGACCCACGTTAGCCAGATGCACAAGGGGGCGCACGCGCCTGGAGTTCGTTTGCAGTGGCTGGAAGCTCTGGCGCGCCCATACTCACCCTCTCTCTCTCTCTCTCTCTCTCTCTCTCTCTGTCTCTCCCTCTTTCTCTGTCTGTCACTCTCAAATAAATAATAAACAAAAATATTTTTTAAAAAAGAATATGATATAACTAAAATTCTCCTACAGATTTCAGTGGGAGAAGGAAACTGGTTCAAACAATTTGGAAAACTGTCAATATCTGTGGAAGTTGAACTTTAGTTCCCTGAGACCATGATTCCATGCCTTGCTCTAACAAGCTGAAATGTACACAAATATCCACTGAAAGGCATCTATCAAAATATTTATAGGAGCACTATTCATGGCAGCCAAAAATCCAAGATGATCCAATGCCTATCAGCAGCAGAATGGATAAGGACATTGTTGTACAGAAAAAAACCAGACTTGAATATCAGAGGCCCAATGCTGAGGGAAGGAACCCAATAACATAAAAGCATTTACTGTATAATTCCATTTGTACAATGTTCAAAAACAGTCAAAAGAATCTAGTGCTAGAAGGAAAGACAGGCTGTTTCCAAGAATGGATATGGAACAGTTCAGAGGCCATCTGGGGCTCTGATTATGCTGAGTTGCTCCCTCCAAAACAAAATTCAACAAGCTTTTCAGTTTTGATGTGTGCAGTTTGAAGTATAGATGTCACATTTCAATAAAAATCTCAAAGTTTGAAGGGTATTGGGAAGGGAGAAATGGATAGGGTGGCTAATGAGTATGGAAATAAAGTTTGATCGGAAGAAAAATGTCTAATACTCTATAGCATAGAGAGAAATAACCCCGATTGACAATTAATTGAATATTCCAAAATAGATACTATAAAGAATTTTGGTGTATTCACATTGCGAGGAAAGAGCACAGGTTCGAGATGATAGATATGCCCTGATCTGATCATAATCCCATTGTATACATGTATGTACTAGACCTCCTAAATATGTACAATTACCATGTGCCAATTAAAAATAAAAACAAACTATGTATTTTTCAAAAATAGTAATAAGGCCGAGCATTGTGGCACACTCCTTTAATCCCAGCACTAGGGAGTAGAGGTAGGAAGATCGCCGAGTGTTCAAGGCCACCCTGAGACTCCATAGTGAATTCCAAGTCAGCCTGAACTAGAGTGAGACCCTACCTCAAAAAACCAATACTAATAATAAGAAGAAAAAAGTCACAGTTCTTTAAATGGTTAGTAAATCCTGATATGTGGACTCTAGCACAAATGAAACGTTCCCTGAAGGGAAAAGATATTTTTCTCTTTTACTCCTAGAAGTGCCTGACCTAAGCAGCTTGAACAGTGCTGGTCTGATACGTCATAGGTGCTCACCTGATGTTAACTAAATGAATGAAAGCCAAACAAACTACTCCAAATATGTCATTAGTACAATCATTTATAACACCAGGACTAGAATCCAAGAATGTGTTTATCTGATTCCCAACAAAGCAGTGTAGCTCTATGTATTTCTGCTGTTGGCTTTTTTTTAAATATATGTCCTTCCAGATAACCATGAAGAAGATTTGTACAATATAAACTACTTGTCACTTTCTCAACAGGAATATAGCCTGAAAGTATACGGATAAGCTTTAATTTATTACCAAATAGTTAATAATGAAGTAGTGAGAACTTTACTGAATAAACAGAAAAGGTAGCAACTTGAATCAAGGCTGATTCCATAATACTTTCAATTTAGACAACACATAAGCATTCACTCTAAGCCATCCTCTTTCTTTCTTTCTTTTCTTTTTTTTTTTTTTTTAGAGAAAGGCCAGAAAGATCACTTTTCTTTTTTTTCCCTGAGGCAGGTCAAACAGACTGGCCTTTTATTTTTATGCAAGAGAGAGAGAAAGAGAGAAAGAGAATTGACATGCTAGAGCCTCCAGCCACTATAATTGAACTCCAGACACATGGACCACCCAGTAGTGCACATGTGCATCTCTGCACACTTGAGTCACCTTGTGTCTGACTTACATGGGACTTGGAGAGTAGAGCATGGGTCCCTAGGCTTCACAGGCAAGCGCCTTAACTGCTAAGCCATCTCTGCAACCCAAGATCACTATTTCAAATATTTTAGCTTTATTTATTTATTTATGAACGAGAAAGAGAGACAGAATGGGTACCCCAGGGCCTCTAGCCACTGCAAACAAACTCCAGAAGCATGCACCACCATGGGCCCTGGGGAATTGAACCTGGGTCCTTTAGCTTTGCAGACAAACACTAAGCCATCTCTCCAACTTATTTTTTTTTCCTTTTGAAGGGTATGATTTAAATATATAAGTAAACCTATTGGTGTGGTAACTCATACCTTTAAGCCTTGCACTTGGTAAGCTGGGGTAGGAGGCCAGCCTGCAGCTACAGAGTGAGTTCCAGGTCAGCCTTGGCTAGAGAAAACCCTACCCCAAACTAAAATAAAATAAAATAATTAGAGGCTGAAAAGATTGTTTAGTGGTTAAGGTGCTTGCCTGAAAAGCCTAAGGACCCAGGTTTGATTCCCCAGTATCCACATAAGCCAGCTGTATAAGGTGGCACATGCATCCGGAGTTCATTTGTAGTGGTTAGAGGCCCTAGTGCCCATTCTATCCGTCTCCCCACCCCACTCTCTCAAATAAATAAAAATAAAAGAGAAGGAATCTTGTAAATCAATAGAAGTGTGTCCAGATGTCAAGAGCATAACAACAGTATGTATATGGGCGTGGTGGCGCACACCTTTAATTCCAGCACTTAGGAGGCAGAGGTAGGAGGATTGCCCTGAGTTCAAGGCCATTCTGAGACTACATAGTCAGCCTGGTGAGACCCTACCTTGAAGAATTTTTTTTTAAGTATGTATACAATCTTCATGAGGGAATAGTACATCCCAACACCAATCTACAAGTGGAAGGTCTGTTAGAAAACCATGAAACCAAAATTGAGTATATAATGGTCAAATATAACAGGTAGGGAGATATAACAGCCATATTCATAACTACTGTCTTTTTGTTGGTGGTGGTAAGATTCACATATACACTGATAATTAAACATAACCATAACCATACTACTTTTGAAAAGATTTGTTTAAACATTTTATTAACAACATTTATATTATATTATATTATATTATATTATATTATATTATATTATATTATATTATATTACGATATGCCATGATCAGACTCCTCTCCCACTACCCGTTTACCCTTCTCATATACCCCCTCTACTGACTCCCTTCTTTCCAGCTAGTCCCTCGTGTATATATAATTTTGGGGGGGTGGTTTGAGGTAGGGTCTCTCTCTAGCCTAGGCTGTCCTGGAATTCACTATGAAGTTTCAGGGTGGCCTCTAACTCACCGCAATCTTCCTACCTCTGCCTCCTGAGTGTGCCACCATGCCCCGGCTCACTTCAATATTTTTTATTGACAATTTTTATGTATCTACAAAATTTATTCTGATTTTAAAGTAAGATATCAAAAATGCTAGCTAACTTTTACGGACCAAGGTAGAGGTGTAGCGGAATGAACCACTGAGTACGGGAAGACTTAGGGAAGATTTTACAAGATTAAACGCTCTGCCACATGCCCCAAACACAACTGAGCATGGATATATATAGATGGGGGGTATGGCAAAGCTCTCTTGGAGATGTTCAAGGAAAGCCTCCAGTCTAGAACCAGATTGTCTTTAGCTTTTGAACATTCTCCCCTTCTAGAAGTGTCTAAAATGATATTACCTGAAGTCTGAGCCACACTTCCACCCCCTTGCCGGCCACACCCTTCACCCACTGAAATGTCATAAGCTGCGTTATGTAATGTCCACGCAGCTCCTTCGCCACTATTGGCTGAGGGGAGTTTGGTGACTAATCAGGTTGAGGGTGTGGCCCTCCATTGTTCTAGGAGGGTATATATACAGGTCAGCCCCGGGAGCGCTCTGCGCCAGTCCCGTGAGAGTCTTCAGTATGGCAAAAGCAGCTAAGAAATCGCACGAAGCTGGTACATCAGATGGACCATCAACCTCCTGTACCAGGCCAAAAAAGGGGGACGAGACTTCTCGTCAAGTCAGAAACAAAATTACTGGCAAGACTGGTTCCAGAGCGGGTGGAAAGGTGAGAGGACACAAGCTAAAGGTACATTCTCCCGTGATTCCTGCCCTTCTCTGGTCTGGCCTATCCTGGGTAGAATCTTCTCCTTAACCCACATACCTTCTCATAAAACTTTACTGCTTGTCCTTCCAGGTGCGAAAGCCCATCAAGAAAGGAAAACGACCCCTGCCACGGATCCGGAAAAGAACATCCTCTGAGAAGACTAACACCTCTATGAGAAAGCCTAAGAAAGCCAGAGGAAACGCAGCATTCGGCCACTACCATCGCCTCATGGAAGAACTGAACACCAGCGAACCTGAGCAAGAACCAAGAAGTGAAGAGAACAGCAGTGAGCCTGGGCAAGAATCAAACTTGGACAACACCAGTGATCCCGCGCAAGAACCAAGAAGCTTAGAGAGTTCCACCATTTCTACCTGTGACCTGGAAAGCCAGTAGTGTTCAGGATGCTGCCATTTACACTCAGCCGTGTAAACATTGAATTTTACCACACGGTACATTCATGTTGAAAATAAAATCAATCTGATGTTAAAAGATATATGTCTCTGTGAGTTGCTGTGCAGTAGAAGGGAAAGAAGGGAAGAGATGGGTAGTGAAAACTTGGGGTTGGGGTTGAGGTGGATGGGGAGGTTGGTGGGAGGTGTTGTGTCCTACAGGATTGGGGACCAGACAGCAAATCCTCTGGTCCAAAGATGTGTCCCTGTGAGTTGCTGCGATGAAATGGGTAGGAAGGAAGGGAAGAAACGGGTATGAGAAAAGTGGGCCGGGGGTTGGGGTGGGTGGAGAGGGTGGTAGGAGGTGTTGTATCCTACAGAGCAAATTCTCTGGTCAGCTGATGCTTTATCCCACAGGAGAGGATGGAAAAGGCTGGGTCAGTTAGGACACTGGGAGAGACAGGTTCAGGGTGTGAGCTGTGGAACCTACATGAAGAGGTATGGGGGTGGCAGCACCATCCCAGACAACATCACTGGTAAGACACTGACTGCCTGGTCGTTACACTACCCTATGACCTAAGAAACTTAAAGGCCCTAAGAAGGGTCAACCAGCGAGCCTGGGCAAGAACCAAAATGCTTGGAGAACACCAGTGATCCTGTGCAAGAACCAAGAAGCTTAGATATTTCCACCATTTCTACCTATCACCTGGAAAGCCAGTAGTTATTGAAACCTATGGAAAGTACTAGACATGTAGTTTGTTTAGCCTGCAGGAAGCCAGACTTCAATCCTCAGTACCAGGAGCTTGAGAAGTGAAAGCAGGAGGATCAGAACTTCAAGGTACATAGTTTTAGTTCAGCTTGGGTATGTGGGACTCTGTCTCAAAACAAAATAAAGTACTATAACAGCAATAATAAAGATACCAATATAACATCTGTTGCAGTCTGGGTCTCATTGCTGGTAGAAATCACCCAACCAAGAGCAGCTTCTGGGAAAAAGAGGTTTATTTGGCTTACAGGCTCGAGGGGAAGCTCCACGATGGCAGGGGGAAAACGATGGCATGAGCAGAGGGTGGACATCACCCCCTGGCCAACATAAGGTGGATCACAGCAACAGGAGGGTGTGCCAAACACTGGCATGGGGAAACTGGCTATAAAGCCCATAAGCCCGCCCCCAACAATACGCTCCCTCCAGGAGGCATTAATTCCCAAATATCCATCAGCTGGGAACCTAGCATTCAGAACACCTAAGTTTATGGGGGACACCTGAATCAAACCACCACATTCCTCTTGAAAATCAGCTACAAAAGGCTGAAGCCACATAGTCAGGTGTCTAGCAGCAACCCCACTCCTGGTTACCAGTTTACTGTTGCAGTCTGGGTCGCATTGCTGGTAGAAATCACCCAACCAAGAGCAGCTTCTGGGAAAAAGAGGTTTATTTGGCTTACAGGCTCAAGGGGAAGCTCCACGATGGCAGGGGGAAAACGATGGCATGAGCAGAGGGTAGACATCACCCCCTGGCCAACATAAGGTGGATCACAGCAACAGGAGGGTGTGCCAAACACTGGCATGGGGAAACTGGCTATAAAGCCCTTAAGCCCGCCCCCAACAATACACTCCTTCCAGGAGGCATTAATTCCCAAATATCCATCAGCTGGGAACCTAGCATTCAGAACACCTAAGTTTATGGGGGACACCTGAATCAAACCACCACAACATCCCTGGGAAAATAATGGTGTTTAAAAACTGTCAGTGCCACACTGATTACCCAAAACTGCAGGCTGGTCTGCCTCCAAAGATATCAATAAAGCAGAGGGAAGTATGGTCTACAGTCTACACCAAACTTATAAACAATGTACCTGACCTTCCAAATATCTGAATCCTTTACTTTTTACAAAGTTTGCTTCATCTATGAATGCAGTGTCCACATGAAATAGGTTTATTAAAGTATAATTTTAAAATAATAAAATATGTCACGCTTAAAATGTTTAATTTGATACATTTGCCACATGTATACACTTGTGAAAGCATCACCACAAAGCCAAGGGTGATCATATCCCTAACTCTCAAGTTTCCTAATGTTACTAAACCTGTGTTGCCAAAGTGAGATGCTAGAAGTTGGGGACTTTATGGAAGAGGTTTATTTAGTTCACAGTTTTGGAGAAGAAAAGTCTGAGATATCACCTGATGGGAGCATGATAGAGAGGGAGGGGAGAAGGTGAGAAAGAGATGGAGATCACACTGCAAGAGAGGACACAAGGGAGCTGGAAAGGACCATGGTTGCTGTCTCAAAGCAGCTACTCTTGGCTGTGGCACTGCTAGACATCACTATTAGTCCCTTCGTCAGGGAGGGGACAATTATGACCTAGTTACCTCTTAGGCCCCACCTTTTAAAGAGCCCACCACCTTTTAGCAATGAGATATTGGGGGTATTAATCTTGAACAAAAGCTTCAGAAAGGATAAATCACGTTCAAAACCATTCCATCCTTGTCGATTTCCTCTTCCTGGCCCTTCCTGCACCACAGCTCCTAAGAACCACCAACTTCTTGCTATTACTAATAATACCAATTTTCTAAAAGCTTATATAAATGAATTATTAAGTGTGGGGCTTGGGGGTGTGGTCTGGCTGCTTAGAACCATTCTCTTCACCTCCCCAAAACAATCTTTTGTTGGTCTAACTTCTAAAAGATAGCTGTATGCATATGGAAAGAGCAAACTAGTACATTTTCAGCACTCATTCTTTAGTAATTTTTATACTTCGCAAGAGAATTAATGTGGAGAATTTCCAGTTACACTGCTGGCCCCAGATAAGATCTAACACAGATCCTCTTGTCCCCATCTAAAGCATGTTTCCCAGAATCCGCCACTGCCTGCGATGCGCTTCAGCTGCCTGCATGTTCTTGCACTACAAAAGCAGTCTATAAATTACTGATCAGAGTACAGAGCTTGCTTGGGACTAAATCGGTGAATCAAAATGCAAAGGAGAATACAAAATTTTGTGAAGTCCACATTTTACTTGATTTAAACATAAGTGCTTCACTATGCCTTTAAAGGTAAAAATCTGGCTTCCCTTATTTTTTTTACCTTTGAAACACAGAACAACTCAGTAAAATTAAATTTTATATAAACTCCTTGCATTATCATTTACTAAATCCTTCCTTTTGCATACATTTTGGGGTGTGTGTGTGTGTGTGTGTGTGTGCTGTGGCTACAAATTGAATCTAGAGCCTTGTGTATGTTCGGCAAGCATCCTACCATTGAGCTACAGCCTAACATTACTTTGGTTTCCTTAAAATTTTCTTTTATTGGCCTGGAGAGATGGCTTAGCGGTTAAGCGCTTGCCTGTGAAGCCTAATGACCCCGGTTCAAGGCTCGGTTTCCCCAGGTCCCACGTTAGCCAGATGCACAAGGGGGCGCACACGTCTGGAGTTCGTTTGCAGAGGCTGGAAGCCCTGGTGCGCCCATTCTCTCTCTCTGTCTGCCTCTTTATCTCTCTGTCGCTCTCAACTAAATAAATAAAAGTGAACCAAAAAAATTATTTTATTTTTTCAAGGTAGGGTCTCACTTTAGCTCAGGCTGATGCAGAAGCCACTCTGTAGTTCCAGGCTCGCCTTGAACTCACAAAGATTATCCTACCTCTGCCTCTCACATGCTGTGATTAAAGGCCACTGTAATCGAACTCCAGATATGTGCGCCACCTTGTGCCACAAGTGTGACCTTGCGCATACATCACCTTGTACATCTGGCTTACATGGGATCTGGGAAGTTGAACAAGGGTCCTCAGGCTTCGCAGGCAAGCACCTTAACCACTAAGCCGTCTCTCTAGCCCTACTCATAATTTTTAATTCAAGATTATCAATGAAAATGTGCTATATTCAGAGGGCAGTAAGAACATTTCTATGTTCTGAACACAGCAGTTATGCATTGGTTATGGCAATGGTAAGAGACACTTTCTTTTCTTCATACTTTGGTCCTAGCATAAAACATTTTTGTGAACTTTTTGTTATTTATTTATGAGAAAGGAACACACATGTCATGGTATGCATATAGAGGTGACAGAACAACTTTGAGGTGCCTGTGGTCTGCCTTCTTCAAGGGAGGGTCTCCCTCTCTCCCTCTCTCTCTCTCTCTCTCTCTTTCTCTCTCTGTCTATATATATATATGTTATGTACATGCTTAGTGTGTAAACAGCACATGTTGGTACCATCCTTACCCTCATCCCTGTCCCCTCTCTGTAGGGACCCTCCTGGTTGGGGATGCTGGCTGTCCCCATGGGGATTGTGAGTCATGCATTGTGAGGGTAGCCATCACTTATGGGGAAGAGGCAACATCTCTGGGTGTAATGTCCCAACTTGTGGCTCTAGCAAGTTTTCTGGCCCCCTCTTCCCTGAGTTTCTAAGGCAGGGTCTCTTGTCACTGCAAACAAACTGCCAGAGTGCAAAGAAACATCAGACTATCATTCTGGGCTAGATCAAGACCCTACCTCAAAATCCAAATTAAAAAAAAAAAATAAACTATTTTTTACCTGGGCATGGTGGTACACACCTTTAATTCCAGTACTCGGGAAGCTGAGGTATGAAGATCTCAATAAGTTTGGGGCCAGGCTGGAAATGTTCATATATGCTCAAATAGAAAATGACTCTGTTTTTACAATGGAAAGCTTGCCTCCAAAAATGATGTTGCCAAATTTTTTGTTTTTTGTTTTTTGTTTTGTTTTTCGAGGTAGGGTCTCACTCTGGCTCAGGCTGACCTGGAATTCACTATGTAGTCTCAGGGTGGCCTTGAACTCACGGCGATCCTCCTACCTCTGCCTCCCTAGTGCTGGGATTAAAGGCGTGCGCCACCACGCCCGGCTCCAAATTTAAATTTATAAGTTATGGGCTGGAGAGATGGCTTAGCGGTTAAGCGCTTGCCTGTGAAGCCTAAGGACCCTAGTTCAAGGCTCTATTCCCCAGGACCCACATTAGCCAGATGCACAAGGGGGCGCATGCATCTGGAGTTCATTTGCAGTGGCTGGAGGCCCTGGCACTCCCATTCCTTCTCTCTCTCTCCCTCCCTCCTTCTCTCTCTCTCTCTCTCTCTCTCTCTCTCTCTCTCTCTCTCAAATAGATAAATAAACAAAAAAATTTAAAAAAAAATTTATAAGTTATTATGTTTGCTAATAATACAGTCAAATATTGTCTTACAATATTAATTAGTAAATATTGCTTTTTTCCATAGACGAGCAGCTTCTCATGTCTATTTCCCCTCTCACAATCTCCCCTTTGTAATTTTATTATGAGAAGTTGTCCCCAATGTAAAAACTCCAGGATACCAAAAAATAAAAAGGGGCAGTTCCAAATATAACACATGCTAGCGTTAGTGAATGGAAGGTACCAGACCTTAATAACACAGTGACAAATTGCTTTTAAAATAACGTTATTTCCAGCCTTTGCTTTCAACAAAATTGAAGGAGGACTAAATTGAGCTGTCAGCTAATAGATAAAGGGTTTTTGTTGCTGTTTGTTTTATGATCCTGGAGGTTGAATGTAAGGCCTCATGAATGCTAGGCAAGTGTTCTGCCACTAAGCTATATCCCCAGCTCTCTTTCATCCTTTTAGTTTTATTTTAAGACAGTCTCACTAAGTTGCTTCGGCTAGTCTTGAACTTACTCTGTAGCCTAGGGAGGCCTTCAGTTTGCAATTGTACTACCTGAGCAGCTGGAATTATAGGCCTGTGCCACCACACCTCAGGCTGGCCTCCCTCTCATGGCAATCCTCCTACCTCTGCCTCCCGAGTGCTGGGATTATAGGTATGCACCACCACGCCCAGTTTTTTATTTGGTTTATAAGAGAGAATCTTGCCCTAGTAGCCCAGGTTGACCTGAAATTCATGATTCTCCTATCTCTTCCGCTTAAATATTGGAGTTCTGGATTCATGCCATTATGCCCAGCTTAAGAAATTCTTCCACCCAAGAAAACTTCCAAGTTTTTATTTGTATAAACAAGTTTTCACAAAGCTTACTTGCATAAGAGATGGAAACCATTAATACAATTAATGTCAAACTCTGCCTCATTCTTGTAATAAATAACATTTGGTTTTCATAAATAAATTGAAGAGAAAGTCTTATCTACATTACTAAAAGGCCAAGTTTGATAAGTGGATTACCAAAATTGTCAAATATTTGTGATTTGACTACTTATATAATTTGATTGAATATATAACACTACCTGGAATCAACTTGCTAACATGCCTCATGGTCACAGGGAAAATTATTTTTAACATTTAAAATACATATACAGATGAAGTTTGCTGCCAAAGAATATGATAGAAAGATCAATATAACACTTAATTCTCTGTGAAAAATTAAATATAATTATTATTTTTAGGGGATATCTAACAATTTAAAAAAAAAATAATTCCTGGGATTTCTTAGGATTTGATAGGATTATCAAATAACTATGGAATTTATATTTCATTAAATACAGTTTTAGAATGATATAGCAATTTTAGTATGAAATGGCAATACATAAAATATGCCATTACTGCAGCCTCTGTAGCCCCTTAACTTGTAATTAAAATTCTTAAATATCAAATTTAAAGTATGAAAAAATGGATTATTTAAAAAATGGATTCTTAAACCAGGAGTGGTGGAGCATGACTTTAATCCCAGCACGCGAGAGGCAGAGGTAGGAGGATTGCCGTGAGTTCTAGGCTACCCTGAGACTCCATAGTGAATTCCAGGTGAGCCTGGGCTACAGTGAGACCCTACCTTGAAAAATCAAAAAAAAAAAAAAAAAGGATTCTTTTAGGGACATGACAAGTGAATAAGTTCGAAGACCATATGTCCATCAGATTCATTCAATCTGAGACACACAATTATTTGATCTTTTCTATGGAAATTTTATCCCACTAAAACTATCCATCTCAGGGCTGGAGAGATAGCTTAGCGGTTAAGGCACTTGCCTGCAAAGCCAAAGAACCTAGGTTTGACTCTCCAGGTCCCACGTAAACCAGATGCATAAGGTGGCACATGTATCTGGAGTTCATTTGCAGTGGCTAGAGGCCCCAGCGTGCCCATTCTCTCTCTCCCTCTGTCTTTAATAAATAAATAAAAATAAAATCTTTAAAAAAAAACTATCCATCTCAGTACATGAAGGTGTAGAATCTCTTTATTCATTGTGTAGATGTGTGCTTATGCTTTTTTAAAAAACAAAGGTAGCCAGGATTGGTGGCGCATGGCTTTAATCCCAGCACTTGGGAGGCAGAAGTAGGAGGATCACTGTGAGTTCAAGGCCACCATTAGACTACATAGAGAATTCCAGGTCAGCCTGAGCTAAAGTGAGAGACCCTACCTTGAAAAACCAAAATAAATAAATAAACAAACAAAGGTAATCATTAAAAGGTTTATTTGTAATATCCAGTATCTGCCAATGTGAAGTCATACAGCCACAGCTAATTATTAAATCTGTACCAATACTTTGCCTGTTGAAAGACTTAAATGTAAGACATGAAACTGCTACAAGAAAACATAGGAGCTGGGCGTGGTAGCGCACACCTTTAATCCCAGCACTTGGGAGGCAGAGGTAGGAGGATCACTTGAGTTTGAGGCCACCTTGAGACTACATAGTGAATTCTAGGTCAGCCTGAGCTAGAGTGAGATCCTACCTCGAAAAATAAAATAAAATAAAATAAGAGAAACACTTCAGGACACTGGGATGGACAAGGAATCCAAAGATGTTTAGACAAGACCCTGAAAGTACAAGAAATAAACACAAACAGAAAAATGAGGCCAGGTGTGGTGATGCATGCATTTAATACCAGCACTTGGGAACCAGAAGCTAGAGGATAAAGAGTTCAAGGCTATATAGTGAGACCTTGTCTCAAAAAATAACTTAAGATATAGACAAATGGGATTGCATTAAACTAAATAATTTTATTTTTATTTATTTTTTGCAAGCAGAGAAAGACAGAAGAGAGGCAGACAGAGAGAGCAAATGGGCACACCAGGGCCTCTAGCCACTGCAAACAAATTCCAGATGCATGTGCCACTTTGTGCATCTGGCTTTACATGAGCACTGGGGAATCGAACTCAGGTCATTAGGCTTTGCAGGCAAGTGCCTTAACCATTAAGCCATCTTTCCATCCCTGTTTTGTGGGTTTTTTTCTTTGGGGGGGTATCAAGGTAGGGTCTCACTCTAGTTCAGGCTGACCTGGAATTCACTATATAGTCTCAGGGTGGCCTTGAACCCATCACACCTAGCTTGTGTGTGTGTGTGTGTGTGTGTGTGTGTGTGTGTGTGTGTGTGTGTGTGTGTGTATGTGTATGTGTGTTTTAAGGTAGGATCTTACTCTAGCCCGGGCTGACCTGGAATTCACTATGTAGTTCAGGGTGGCCTCAAACTCACAGTGATCCTCTTACCTCTGCCTCCTGAGTGCTGAGATTAAAGGCATGCACCACCATGTCCCCTGCATCCTACCAATTCTATACAAGTTCTATTAACATCAAAAACTTTCAGTGGAGCTCAAGGGTGAAGGAAATAGACACAGAGAACACTCAACTCCTACCAAACCAGAGATCCAGAGACACAGAGGCTCCTAAGACCTCATCACTGAAGTAGGCCTAAAATGAACCCAACATGGCTCAGGGAAATTCGTGGAAGAGGGGGAAGAAAGCTTGTTATAGAACATGTTGGGACATTATGCACAAAGACATTGCTTCTTCCCCATAACTGATGGCTACCCACACAATGCACGACCCACATTCTCCAATGAGGAGGGTCCCTGCAGAGGGGGCAGGACAGGGTAGAGGCTAAGGATGGTACCAACATGGCTGTAGACACACTGTGTACATAACTAATAATAATAAAAGTAAAAGAAACCATAAATAAAAAATAAAAAGATTAAAACTTTCAATGGTTATGGTCATTTCAGACTAATATGTCTTCCTCCCCCAAAAAAATCTCAAATGAAAAGAGGTTTTATGACAATTCGCATATAAGCTGATACCTTCTTTACCAAGTGATAATTTTAGGGGGAAATTTCACCTATAGTCATACATCTTATGCCCAAATGATTATCTCCCAAATGTTATATAATTAACATTAGCATCTTTATAATTAGAGATAGAGTATATACTGTTTTGTTTTGGGTTTGAGCATTTTTGTTTGCTTGTTGTGGGCTTGTATAGAATCCAAGGCCTTGCCCATACTAGGAAAATGTTCTATCACTGAGCTACATCTTCAGCTCAAAGAATGTACCATTAAATAAGAATAATTAACCCAACAGTAATGAATATCCCATGACCCTAGATTGTGATCTCTAGATAGTGCTTTATACTAAAAGGAACAAGAACATTTTTGAAAAATAACAAGGGCAGAAAATGTACAAGATATGCCTAGATAATATTATTCCTGGAAGCAAGAAAAATATCAGTGTCCTGGTGCTGTACCAAAAGAACTAGGGAGCAATATTGAAGACACCCCCATAGGCCAAAGAGAAGATCATTTGAACAGCAGTAAGAATGACAATGAAGGCCTGGGGATGTAGCTCAGTGGACAGAGTGCTTGCCTAGCATGCTCAGAGCCCTGGATTTGACCCTCAACACCATATAAACCCAGGCATGGTGGTACACACCTATAGTTCAAGTTCATCATCAACTACATAGCAAGTTTGAGGCCCGCTTGTACTGCATGTGACCCTAACTCAAAAAAAAAAAATGGAAATGCATTTAAATCCATCAACTATGTGAAAAATCTACAATTTCATAAAATTACTCAAATAAAAAACAGAAAGACAAATCCTCACTGATCACTACTGTAATTACCCACAAGGGATCCTTACAATGTCAGGCACTTACAGGAGCGGAGAGAGTACCATCAGACTGTCACCTAAGTTTACAGCTACTCATTCCTCCCTGCTCTGCCTCCAGCTGTATGTTAGCCCGCTCCAACTACACATGCTCTTGGGAGATAGTAGTTAGTCTTTTACCAACCCTAGGGTGGGATTTTCAGTGATGCAGTTGCCAAGACTACCCATTTTCTTGTAAGTCACCTCAATAAACATACTGGTTCACCAGGCTGGAGTTGGATGGGTCTATCATTGGTGTGCTATTTGAAGTAAACAGAAGTTTATTCAGGGCTGGAGAGATGGCTTAGGAGTTAAGGTGCTTGCCTGTGAAGCCTAAGAACCCATATTTGACTCCCCAGATCCCACTTAAGCCAGAAACACAAAATGACACAAGCAGGCAAGGTCACACATGTGCACAAGGTGGCATTATAAAAAGGCCAAATCTTAGCCAGGTGTTGTGGTGCACACCTTTAATCCCCAGCACTTGGGAGGCAGAGGTAGGAGGGTTGCCATGAGTTTGAGGTCACCCTGAGACTACGTAGTGAATTCCAGGTCAGCCTGGACCAGAATGAGACCCTACCTCAAAAAACAAAAAGCAAAAAACAAACAAAAAAAAGAAGTTCACACAGAATCACCTTCGTAGTATGTGATGGGAGCCAAGTCATATGTAAGTGAGAAAATGGGCAAGTAAGGGGAAAACATGCATTTATACAACCAATGAATTAAACCTGCATCTGGGCAAGCCTCTGTATTAACTACCAATAGGCCAATTTACAGGAAATAGAGAGACAAAGAAAGATGTTAAATAACACTGGGCATAAAGTTGACAAGATATAGACTCTACAAGTCAACCTAGATTCTTCAACAAATACATTATAAATATTGGAAAAGTCAAGATATGTATGAACTTTTAAAAATTAAAGATATATCAGCAATTTATAATGAATAGACTTTATTGGAATCCTGTTCAAAATCACCAGTTGGGCTAGAGAGATGGTTTAGCAATTAAGACACATGCCTGCAAAGCTTAAGGACCCAAGTTTGATTCTCCAGGTCCCACATAAGCCAGATGCACATGGTGGCTCATGCCTCTGGAGTTCATTTGCAGTGGCTAGAGGCTTTGGCATGCCCATTCTCACACATATACATACACACTCTCTTTCTCCCTTTGTCTCTAATAAATAAATGAAAAGAAATATTTTTAAAATCACCAGTCTATTTAAAAAGATATTAATGAGCTGGGTGTTGGTGGCACAGGCCTTTAATCCCAGCATTCGGGAGGCAGAGGTAAGGAGGATTGCTGAGAGTTTGAGGCCACCCTGAGACTACATAGTGAATTCCAGGTCAACCTGAAATAGAGTGAGACCTTACCTTAAAAAAAAAAAAAAAAAAGTGTTAATGGTACATTCAAGGAAACTTAAGTATTAACTGAATATTTGGTGTTTTGAAGAAATTACTGTTTTGCAAATATGATTATAGTATTGTGATTATGCTTTGATAAGAATCCTTTTGGAGCCGGGCATGGTGGTTCACACCTTTAATCCCAGCACTCGAGAGGCAGAGGTAGGAGGATCACCATGAGTTCAAGCCCACCCTGAGACTACATAGTGAATTTCAGGTCAGCCTGGGCTAGAGTGAGACCCTACCTCAAAACACCAAAAAAAAACAAAAAAAAAAGAATCCTTTTGGTACAAACTTGCATTGAAATATTATGCAACCTTAAAAACAAATCAAGGGGCTGAAGAGATGGCTTAGTGGCTTGCTGTGAAGCCTAAGAACCCTGGTTCAAGGCTCGAGTCCCCAGGACCCACGTTAGCCAGATGCACAAGGTGGCACATGCATCTGGAGTTCGTTTGCAGTGGCTGGAGGCCCTGGTGCTCCCATTCGGTCTGTCTCTCTGCCTCTTTCTCTGGCTGTCATTCTCAAATAAATAAAAATAAACCAATTTTAAAAAAAACAAACTCAAGAACTGGGGGCATGGTGCAGTTGTTATAAGCACTTGCTTGCTATGCCTGCTGAACTGGATTCAATTCCCCAGCATCCACATAAAGCTAGATGTACAAAAGGGCACATGCATCTGGAGTTGGTTCGCAGCAGCAAGAGACTTGTTGCATTATCTATCTATCTATCTATCTAAATCACTCTCTCTTCCTTTCTATAGCCTTAAAAATAAATAAGAATGTAAAAATGAATAGAAAATTTTAAAAATAAATGAATGAAATTCTGCTACATGCTACAACATGGATAAACAATGAAGACCTAGTAAGTAAAATAATTCAGACACAAAATGGACAAATATTGTATGCTTCCACTTATATGAGGGACCTAGAGCAATCAGATGGATAGAGACAAAAAGTAGAATGGTCGATGCCGGGGGCTAAGGAAGACAAAGTAAAGGAAACTATAGGGCAAGGAAGGCATGGGGCTAGATATAAACTCTTTGTACTTTCTGCTCAACTTGAGTGTGTGTGTGTATGTGCATGTGTGTGTGTTCATGTGTATACAGGTACACATGCACATATGTGGGTGCATGAGAAGACCAGAGAACAACCTTGGATGCCATTCCTCAGGTACTGCTCACCTTTTTTTGACACAGGGTCTCACACTGGCCTAGAACTCACCAAGTAGCCTAGACTGGCTGTCCAGCAAGTTCCAGGGAACCTCCTGTCTCCACAGTACTGGGATTAGAGGTATTCACTGCTAATTTCAGCTTTTCCATGGGTCCCAGGATTTAACACATGTCTTTACGCTTACACAGCAAGCACTTTACCAACTCAGCTGTCTCTCCAACCCATGAAGTACCTATTGCATGCCTGGCATGGGTTCATTTACTACGTATATCAAGTTATTTGAACCTCACAGTAATCCTATGCCTTTAGTACCATTTTAACATCCACTTTGCACATGAAGAAACTGAAACATTAGGTAATTGAGATCATACAACCAAGCTGGCACTGCCAAGGGGGTGGTGAACATGAGATTCAGTACCAGGTATAGTGGGTCTTAGAATCTTTGGCTTTCTCCACATACTGGCGATCTATATCTACCTATAACAAACTGAACAGTCCTATCACTCCCTAACAAATCCAGCTTTCCCCACATTGCTTAATTCCTGCTCAAGGTCCCTGGGTGCTTTGTCCAAGGTCAGTGGCCCTGCTGAACAAACAGCTGTGATTGGAAAAGCTCCAGCTGGAAAACCTTTGCTGCCGATAAGAGAGATACTGGCTCCCAGAGAGTTCTGTGTCCATGTCCATGTCCATCCCCAGCCCTGAGTAGTGAGCTTTGTAAACGGGGAAGGGAATTACTATACTATACTAAATGATGCAAAAAGCATTTGACACACCTGCAGAGTTCACTGTAATCATATCTGTGCTGAAAGTCTCCAGTTTGAGTGAGAAAATGAATATTTGTATGTTGAGGGCGACACAGAGAGGATACATTAAAATGTGACAGTTGGAAATGGATTTACTAAGGCATTAATAGTATCTAGACAGGTTTTCAAGCACACTTGGGAATACATTACTGACACATTGCAGGAATACACCAATACACTTTTATTCCCATAGCAGCACAAAAACACCTTTTACAATTCACAAGAAAACTGTATTGCAATGACACCCAAATCTTCTAATTTTTCCTTCTGAACTTAAACTCTTAATTTTTGTGAGCTTTGGACATCATCAGTGAGGTGGAAATATTTTTGGCAAGAAATTCACCAAGATAAAGTATCCATTTTGCTATCATTTTAATATCACATAGTTTGTCATGAATACATCAGCCCTGCCTTACAGATCATAAACATGCATTTAACATCATTAAAACATTCATTACTCCCAAAGTTATTATATGTGAATTTGCTATTAACATATTCTATCATTATATAGTGCACCTATACTCAATTTGTCCACTTTCATTATTATAATGATAACTGAGGCAAGTAGTTTATAATGATAAAAAATTAGCCATTTGTGATAGTGCCCACATGTAATCCCAGCACCCAGGAGGTAGACACAGGAGGATCTTGAGTTCAAAGTAACCTGGGCAAAATGTGGCATCCTATATCAAAACAAAACAAAAACCCAAGAAAAGTGGTTCAATTCAAAACACTGGAGGCCCAGGCTGGAGAGATGGCTTAGTGGTTAAGACACTTATATACATAATTTTTTTTAAAAATTGGAGACCAAAATTCCAAGATTGTGTTGCCCTATTGGTTTGGCCTATGATGAAAAGCCTATGTGGAAGCAAGAAATCACAATGCAACAGGAAATTCATATAGAAGAGTAAATGACTACAAACTCATTATTCAGATACTTTAAGAGGAGAAAAATGGTAAAGGCTTATCCACTATTAAAAACTACTTTGGGGGGCTGGAGAGATGGCTCAGCAGTTAAAGGTACTAGCTTGTAAAGCCTGATGGCCTGGGTTCAACTCCTCAGTACCCACATAAAGCTAGATGAACAAGTAGCATATGCATCTGGAGTTCATTTGCAGCAGCAGGAGGCCCAGGTGTGCCCATACTCATTCTCTCTCTCTCTCTTTTTTCAAGGTAGGGTCTTACTCTAGCCCAGGCTGACCTGGAATTCACTATGTACTCTCAGAGTGGCCTTGAACACACAGAAATCCTCCTACCTCTGCCTAATGAGTGCTGGGATTAAAGGCATGTGCCACCACACCTGGAAACTTTCTATCTCATAAATAAGTAAATAAATAAATATATATGTGTATTTTAAAATTACTTCTAGAGGCAGGCATAGTGGTGCACGCCTTTAATCCCAGCACTCAGGAGGCACAGGTAAAAGGATTACCATGAATTCAAGGCCACCCTGAGACTACATAGTGAATTCCAGGTCAGCGTGGGCTAGACTGAAACCCTACCTCAAAAAACCAATGGAGGACTTCCGGTTAAGATGGCGGCGTAGGTACCACGCCAAAGCAGCCTAGGGGGGAAAAAGACCAAAAAAAACTCAGCAAAATACACACTTTTACTAAAAAGTGAGGTGTATAGGAAATTGAGGCGGCAGCAGAGAAGTAGAAGAGTTCCAGAGCATCCAGAGCCTGCACAGGCGGGAACAGCGGCTCCGGGACGGCTCGGCCACCCGCCGCAGCCGCGGAGCGGCAGAAAACCGCCGGACTCTCGGCTCGAGCTGCAGGACAAGCCAGGTGCGGGATTTTCCCCTCACACCGCACTCTCCGCAACTCGGGAAACGTGAGGGGAGAACGGCAGCGAGCAACGGAGGGAGGAGCAGACCGCGAGGTAAAAGCACACGTGGAGAAGCGACACAACCAGAGCAGCAGCAGCTCCCTCCCCTCCCCCACCGCCTGAACCCAGCTCCAGCGAACACAGCAGCGGCCCGGGACCGGCCACGCCAACTTGGGCTGACGGCGGGACCCAAGCAGGAGCAGAGTTCGGCAGCAACTTCAGCGGCTCCAGCACCGGTACCAGTGGCCCCAGCAGCAGCGGACCCAGGAGCGGCAGCGGTGGCAGATCCCGCAGCAGCGGCTTCGGGGTGAGCAGCAGCGGTGGACACGGCAACGGCAGCTTCAGCAGCGGTGGTGGCTCCAGGGGTGGCAGCTACAACAGCAGCAGAGGCGGCAGCAGCGGCTCAGTTTGCCCCGTGGGAAAAGCAAGTGCCCAGCTCCAGAAATCAGAACAGCAGCCCGACGACCCAGGCAGCAACTTGACTGAGACCACAATCACCCAAGGTAACTGGGATTGCACCAGGGAAGGGTCTCACTTGGTCACAAGCTGACTTGGATACCTCAACAGACCAGAAATCTAAACCTCTTTGTTGATAGAGGATCTGGTCATTATAATAACTACTCTTGCATACATACTCGGGGCTGTTTTTGATGGAATGTGTACAGTGTTTAGTTAAATTTTAGAATCTACCAGTATTTTATTCCACTCAGCCTGCTTGAATACTCCTATAGCAGGGAAACTCAACCCCTAAGAACATCTTTGTAGATACTCTGAGAGTCTTAAGAGCCACAACTAATACCTTAAGGTCCTACCCTGAAAATATATTACATCAAATCAATTGATACAGCTAAGAATACACAGCTAGCTAGAAAATCCAAGCATTAACTTAATCCAAGATGCAAAAATATATACATTATAACACAAGAAACACTAAAAAGCAAGACGATATAAATCCACCTAAAAGTATTAATGCATCAGAAATGTCCTCCAGTGAGAAAGAGTTAGAGGAAATGCCTGAGAAAGAGTTCAAAAGAATAATTATAAATATGTTCAAATATATGATATATTTATAATGATAAAAAATTAGCCATTTGTGATAGTGCCCACATGAAAACAATCAAAGAAGAAATCAAAGAGGAAATCAAAGGAATCAAAGAAGAGGCAGGACACCAATTTAATGAAATAAAGAAGGCAATACAAGACATAAATAGAGAAATAGAAATAATAAAGAAAAACCAATCAGAATTACTAGCAATGAAGAACACAGTTAATGAAATAAAAAACTCTGTAGAAAATCTCACCAGTAGGATGGATGAGGGAGAGGACAGAATATCTAAGCTAGAAGATCAGGTGGCAGACCTAATGCAGTCCAACAAAGAGAAAGACAAACTTATAGAAAAGTATGAGTGGGAATTTCAAGATATTCGGGACACTATGAAAAGATCCAATATAAGAATTCAGGGCATAGTAGAAGGAGAAGAACTCCACTCCAGAGGCATAGTAGGCATCTTCAACAAAATCATAGAGGAAAATTTTCCCCAAATTGGGAAAGAGGTGCCAATACAGATACAGGAAGCCTTTAGAACCCCAGCCAGACAAAACCCAGAAAGAAACTCTCCTCACCACATTATACTCAAACTTCCAAACACACAAACCAAAGAAAAAATATTGAAAGCAGTTAGAGAGAAAAATCAAGTTACCTACAAAAGCAAGCCCATCAGGATTACAGCAGATTATTCAACACAAACTTTTAAAGCCAGAAGGGCTTGGAGAGATATATTCCAAGTTCTGAAAGATAACAACTGTCAACCAAGGTTACTTTATCCTGCAAAGTTATCCATCCAAATAGATGGAGAAATAAAGACATTCCATGACAAAAGCAGGTTAAAGGAGTATCTGAAGACAAAACCAGCTCTACAGAAAATACTTGATAGAATCCTCCATGCTGAACAAAAGGAAAAGCACACATATAAGGAACCTAGAAAAAACCAGCCATACTCAAATACCAGTTAACAGAAGAGAGCACAGGTAGAACAAGTAACACACATACACACACACAAATGGCAAACATAAATACACACCTTTCAATAATATCTCTTAATATCAACGGTCTCAATGCCCCAACGAAAAGACATAGATTTGCAGACTGAGTTAAAAAGCAGGATCCTACAATTTGTTGTCTCCAAGAAACTCACCTTTCTACAAAGGATAGACATTATCTTAGGGTGAAAGGTTGGAAGACGGTGTTTCAAGCAAATGGGCCTAGAAAACAAGCAGGGGTTGCTATCCTAATATCAGACAGGGTGGACTTTAGTCCGACGTTAGTCAAAAAAGATAAGGAAGGTCACTTTATATTGATTAAGGGCACACTACAACAGGAGGACATTACAATCCTAAACATATATGCACCTAACATGGGGGCTCCCAAATTCGTCAAACAAACACTATTAGAACTAAGGTCACAGATAACACCAAACACAGTGGTGGTGGGTGACTTTAACACCCCACTCTCATCAATTGACAGGTCATCCAGGGAAAGAATAAACAGAGAGGCATCTGGACTAAATGAGGTCATAGAAGGAATGGACCTAACAGATATATACAGGACATTTCATCCAAAGGCTGCAGAATATACATTCTTTTCAGCAGCACATGGAACATTCTCTAAAATAGACCATATATTAGGACACAAAGCAAATCTTAACAAATTCAGGAAAATTGAAATAATTCCTTGCATTCTATCTGACCACAATGGAATTAAACTACAAATCAGTAGCAAGAAAGGCTATAGAGCATACACAAAATCATGGAAACTAAACAATACACTACTAAATGATGAGTGGGTCAATGAAGAAATCAAAAAGGAAATCAAAAAATTTATAGAGTCAAATGATAATGAGAACACAACATACCAAAATCTCTGGGACACAATGAAGGCAGTTCTAAGAGGTAAATTTATAGCCTTAAGTGCCTATATTAAGAAATTAGAAAGGTCGCAAGTAAACGACATAATGCTTCGCCTTAAAGCCTTGGAAAAAGAAGAACAAGGCAAACCAAAAAGTAGTAGACGGGAAGAAATAATAAAGATTAGGGCAGAAATTAATGAAATAGAAACAAAAAGAACAATCCAAAGAATTAATGAAACAAAGAGTTGGTTCTTTGAAAGGATAAACAAGATTGATAAACCCTTAGCAAATCTGACCAAAAGAAAGAGAGAAGAGACACAAATTAATAAAATCAGAGATGAACAAGGTAACATCACAACAGATTCCAGAGAAATTCAAAAAATTATAGGGACATACTATAAAAGCATATACTCCACAAAGTATGAAAATCTGAAAGAAATGGATGATTTCCTTGATCTATATGACCTACCTAAATTAAATCAAAATGAGATTAATCACTTAAATAGACCTATAACAAACATGGAGATCCGAGCAGTTATCAATAATCTCCCAACTAAAAAAAGCCCAGGCCCGGATGGATTCACTGCTGAATTTTACCAGACTTTTAAGGAAGAGCTAACACCATTGCTTCTTAAGCTTTTCCAGGAAATAGAAAAAGAAGGAATCCTACCAAACTCCTTCTATGAGGCCAGCATCACCCTGATACCAAAACCAGGCAAAGATAGAACAAAAAAAGAAAATTACAGACCAATCTCCCTCATGAACATAGATGCAAAAATTCTCAACAAAATATTGGCAAACAGAATACAAGAGTATATCAAAAAGATCATTCACCCTGACCAAGTAGGCTTTATCCCAGAGATGCAGGGATGGTTCAACATACGCAAATCTATAAATGTAATACATTACATAAATGGGTTGAAGGACAAAAATCACATGATCATCTCATTAGATGCAGAGAAAGCATTTGACAAAATCCAACATCCCTTCATGATAAAAGTCCTACAGAGACTGGGAATAGAAGGAACATATCTCAATATAATAAAGGCTATTTATGACAAGCCTACAGCCAACATATTACTAAATGGGGAAAAACTGGAAGCTTTTCCACTAAAATCAGGAACAAGACAAGGGTGTCCACTGTCTCCACTTCTATTTAATATAGTTTTGGAAGTCTTAGCCATAGCAATAAGGCAAGAGACACACATAAAAGGGATACAAATTGGAAAGGAAGAAATCAAGTTATCATTATTTGCAGATGACATGATTCTATACATAAAGGACCCTAAAGACTCTACTAGCAAGCTGTTAGAGCTGATCAAAACCTACAGCAATGTAGCAGGATACAAAATAAATACACAGAAATCAGTAGCCTTCGTATATGCTAACAACAAACACACAGAGGATGAAATCAGAGAATCACTCCCATTCACAATTGCATCAAAAAAAAATAAAATACCTTGGAATAAACCTAACTAAGGAAGTAAAGAATCTATACAATGAGAACTTTAAAACACTCAAGCGAGAAATTGCAGAAGACACTAGAAAGTGGAGAAACATCCCTTGTTCCTGGCTTGGAAGAATCAATATCGTGAAAATGGCAATCTTACCTAAAGCAATCTACACATTTAATGCAATCCCTATCAAAATTCCAAAGGCTTTCTTCATGGAAATAGAAAAAAACAATCCAAAAATTCATTTGGAATCATAAAAAACCTTGAATATCTAAAATAATACTGAGCAACAAAAAAGAGGCTGGTGGTATCACCATACCTGATTTTAACCTATACTACAGAGCCATAGTAACAAAAACAGCATGGTACTGGTACAAAAACAGACATGTAGATCAGTGGAACAGAATAGAGGACCCAGATGTAAGCCCAAGTAGCTATAGCCACCTGATATTCGATAAAAATGCCAAAAATACTCATTGGAGAAGAGACAGCCTCTTCAGCAAATGGTGTTTTGAAAACTGGATAAATATCTGCAGAAGGATGAAAATAGATTCTTCTCTCTCGCCATGCACAAGAATTAAGTCCAAATGGATTAAAGACCTTAACATCAGACCGGAAACTTTGAAACTGCTAGAGGAAAAAGTAGGGGAAACCCTTCAACATATTGGTCTTGGCAAAGACTTTCTGAATACAACCCCAATTGCTCAGGCAATAAAACCACAGATTAACCACTGGGACCTAATGAAATTACAAAGATTTTGCACCACAAAGGACACAGTGAAAAAAGCAAAGAGGCAACCTACAGAATGGGAAAAAATCTTCGCCAGCTATATATCTGATAGAGGATTAATATCTAGGATATACAAAGAACTCAAAAAGTTAACTAATAAGGAATCAAACAAGCCAATCAAAAAATGGGCTAAGGAGCTAAATAGAGAGTTCTCAAAGGAAGAAATACGAATGGCATATAAGCACCTAAAAAAATGTTCTACGTCACTAGTCATCAGGGAAATGCAGATTAAAACTACATTGAGATTCCATCTCACTCCTGTCAGATTGGCCACCATCATGAAAACAAATGATCATAAATGTTGGCGGGGATGTGGAAAAAAAGGAACCCTTCTGCACTGCTGGTGGGAATGCAATCTGGTCCAGCCATTGTGGAAAACAGTGTGGAGGTTCCTAAAGCAGCTAGAGATTGATCTACCATATGACCCAGCTATAGCACTCCTAGGCATATATCCAAAGGACTCATCTCATTTCCTTAGAAGTACATGCTCAACCATGTTTATTGCCGCTCAATTTATAATAGCTGGGAAATGGAACCAGCCTAGATGTCCCTCAACAGATGAGTGGATAATGAAGATGTGGTACATTTATACAATGGAGTTCTACTCAGCGGTAAAGAAAAATGAAGTTATGAAATTTGCAGAAAAATGGATGGACCTGGAAAGTATTATACTAAGTCAGGTAACCCAGGCCCAGAAAGCCAAGCGCCACATGTTCTCCCTCATATGGGGATCCTAGCTACAGATGACTGGGCTTCTGTGTGAGAATGAAAATACTTAGTAGCAGAGGCCAGTAAGTTGAAAAGGAGACATAAAGGGTGGAGAAAGGAAGGGAGGAGGATACTTAATAGGTTGATATTGTATATATGTAATTACAATGATTGTAATGGGGAGGTAATATGATTGAGAATGGAAATTCAAACCGGAAAGTGTGGGGGTGGGGAGGGAGGGAATTACCATGGGATATATTTTATAATCATGGAAAATGTTAATAAAAATTTAAAAAAAAAAAAACCAATGTACATATATACACACACATACACACACACATATAGCCAGGCATGGTGGTGCACGCCTTTAATCCCAGCAGAGGTAGGAGAATCTCCATGAGTTTAAGGCCACCCTGAGTGCCTGCGTAGTATGCACAAAGCCCTGGCTTTGATCCTCAGAACTGCTTAGATTATATGAGATCTTGTCTCAAAAAAATTACTTTTGGAGCCGGGCGTGGTGGCACACGCCTTTAATCTCAGAACTTGGGAGGCAGAGGTAGGAGGATCGCTGTGAGTTCAAGGTCACCATGAGACTCCATAGTGAATTCCAGGTTAGCATGGGATAGAGTGAGACCCTACCTCAAAAAAAAAAAATTATTTTTGGGCTGGAGAAATGGCTTAGTGGTTAAAGTGCTTGCCTGTGAAGCTTCAAGACACAGGTTCGATTTCCCCAGTACCCATGTAAAGCCAGATGCACAAGGTGGTGCATGCTTCTGGAGTTTATTTGCAGTGACTAGAGGCCATGGCATACCCATTTTCTCTATTTCTGCCTCTCTCTCTTCCCCTCTCTCTCAAATAAATAAAATATAATTTTTTTTTAATTAAAGGCTGGAGAGATAGCTTAGTGGTTAAGGCATTGTCTGCAAAGCCCAAGGACCCAGGTTCAATTCCCCGGGACCCACATAAACCAGATGCACAATGTGGCATATGTGTCTGGAGTTCATTTGCAGCAGCTGGTGAGCCCATTTCTCTCTCTCTCTCTCTTGTCCTGTTTCTCTCTCAAAATAAATAAATAAAACAATTTTTAATGAGTTTTAATTTTTTTAATTTATTTTTATTAGATATGAACATAATTAATATGTAGACAACACATGTTAGTACCATACTTTCCCTCATCCCTGCCCCTTTTCTGAAGAGGCCCTCCTCATTGGGGAAGCAGGTCAACCCCATGGGGACTGTGGGTCATGCATTATGGGGGCAGCAGTCAGTTATGGGGGAGAGGCAATGTCTCTGCACATAATGTCCTAACTTGTGGCTCTAACAAACTTTCTGCCCTCTCTCCTGCAAAATTCCCTGAGCCATGTTGGGTTTATTTTAAGTCTACTTCAGTAATGGGCTTTTAGGAGCCTCTGGATCTCTGTTTCGATAGGTGTTGAGTGTCCCCAGTGTCTATCTCCTTCACCCTTGTGCTGATATCAGGTTCATCGAGAAAGCAGCACTCTTACTCATTTCCCCAATTCCTCTGTGGTTTCAGCTGGGTCCAGGGTGGAGTGTGCAGGTACAAGTCCCGTCTGAAAAAGAGAAGCAGATTCTCTAACAGAGAGTGAAGTCAGCACAGATTAAATGGGATAAACATTATTAATTTAGAGAGATAAATGGCTGTAGGCCCTCTTGTATCCCATCATGGCTGTGTGCAGCTATTGCACTTGTGTGAACATCACATCAGGTTGTTTGCTTCTGAGTAGCTTAGATGTTGAGTTGCTTGGACCGATGTTGGCCACTTTCCCTTGGTAGCTCATGTAGCACCTTCCAGCACTCTATGGGCTGTCTAGGGATTGGCCCTCTTCCAGATTCCAACCAGGTCTCTCCATGGTCCAGGCTGATAGCGTATGGTGTCTTCAGCAATAGGGTCTTACCATTGGCCTCTGGAGGGTAATCAAGTGCTCTGACAGAAGTCTGTCTTGTTTGTTTTGTTTTGGGAGACCCTGTACATTTCTATGATCAACAGCTCACTGTGAATGTGAACCGCATCCTGGTACAGGCCAGAGCCAAGGGGGGAAAAAAAAGACAAAAAAAAAAGAGAGAAATAGGAGAAATTTAAGTTTAGGCTTCATCTCACCCTCTCCAGGGCCCTTCGATTTAGGTGCTCCCTTAAACAAAAGAGTTTTAAAATATTAAACCAAACCAGGACAGTACCAGTTAGAAATAGGTAAATAAATGAAAGCATGGAGAGTTCAGAAACAGGTTCAAACATGACTAAGAGCTCACTACAAGAGCCAGAGGCCTCACACATACCTACCTGGAGGCCAAGGCAGCAGGATCTCTCAAACATAAGAATTTGAGACCAGCCTGAACAACACACTGAGACTCCATTCCCTATCTTACCTATATCAAATTACAGAGACAGAGAGATCACCATATAAGTAGAACTCCCACCTTTGTGGCAATTATATAACTATTAGTTACCCAAAAAGATGCAAAAGTAGGCCTTTCCTCATAGCACATGATAGAAAACAGAATAATAAAACACATTGGGTCATTATGACAGAGACATTGCCTCTTGCCCATAACTGCTGGCTAGCCCTACAATGCATGACCCATATTCCCCAACAAGGAGGATCCCTGCACAGAGGGAAGGACAGGGAGGAGGCTAATGATGGTACCAACATGACTGTATACACTGTGTACATAACTAAAAAAAAAGAAAAATATATTAGGATAATTTCTTATTATCTTAATGTAGGGAGACTTTCTGAAACAAAATAGGTAACCCAGAAATGAAAAAGACAAAGATAGAAATATTTGACTACACAAGACATGTTGGCACACATCTTTAACCCCAGCACTCAGGAGGTAGAGGTGGAAGGATTGCCCTGAGTTCGAGTCCACCCTGAGATTACATAGTGAATTGCAGGTCAGTCTGGGTTAGAGTGAAGCCCTACCTCGAAAAACAAAACAATAAAAAATAAATAAATAAAAAGAAATATTTTACTATGTTTTATTACCATCTCCAATTTACTTATTTTTTAGCATTTTTATTCATTGATAATTTACATGCATGTACATATTTTGATCATGTTTTTCTTTTTTAAAAAAATATTTATTTTTTTATTATTTTTATTGACAACTTCCATAATTGTAGACAGTATCCCATGGTAATTCTCTCCCTCCTCCAACTTTCCCCTTTGAAACTCCACTCTGCATTATATGCCCTCCCCCTTTCAATCAGTCTCTCTTTTATTTTGATGTCATGATCTTTTCCTCCTATTATGATGGTCCTGTGTAGGTAGTAGCATCAGGCACTGTGAGGTCATGGATATCCAGGCCATTTTGTGTCTGGGGGAGCATGTTGTAAGGAGTCCTACTCTTCCTTTGGCTCTTACGTTCTTTCCACCACCTCATCTGCAATGGACCCTGAGCCTTGGAAGATGTGATAGAGATATATCAGTGCTGAGCACTCCTCTGTCACTTCTTCTCAGCATCATGGTGCCTTCTGAGTCGTCCCAAGGTCACTGTCATCTGAAAAGAGAAGCTTCTCTAAACAAAAGTGAGAGTGGCATTAATTAACATTAAGAGAAGTGCTTACTGGGCAGTTTGGTGAACATAGTATACACATTTAGCCAGACACCATCAGATGTTAGACCCCCTAGGATTACCCCTGTTGTAGGTTTTCAGTATCAGGGATGTATTCCCTCCATGAAGCAGGCCTCCAGTCCAGTTACAGAGCAGTTGGTTTTCCCTATAACAGACATGCCACTATTGTACCTGTTGGCTCATTTGGCCTCGCTGGCCAAATTTAAGACTTGCAGTGTCCACTGTCTTCACTGGTGAATTCTCTCTCTCCCATTGAACTGCATGAAGTGTAGCTTTTTCTAGTTTTCTGTTAGCTGGTCTACATGGAGGAGGTTTTCAGCTCAGCTCTAGAAGTTTTTTCAGTGACCTTTAACCCCAGTATGTGGAGTCTTCAGCAATAGGGTCTTACCATCTATTCCTGGTGAGAAACCAAGGGCTTTGCCAATGGCGTGTAATGTTTTGGGGGCATCAGTAACCTCTCTGGCCAACAACTCACTGGAAGGTATCCTATCCCTGGCACTGAAGGTTTTCTAGTAACAATCTATGGCTTCTGAGTGTTTCTTTGTCCAAAAAGGTAGGTTTCCATGTGACTTATTTATATCCTCTTAGATTTTGATTAGCCCTCCCTCCACCTTTCCTTTACTCAATCTCTGCCCTTCACCTCACTTAGAACAAAATGTTCTTTTTAATTTTTAAATATTTTATCTTTATTTATTTGAGAGAGTAAGAAACAGGGAGAGAGAGAGAGACAGACAGACAGACAAAAAGACAGAGAAGGAAGGAATGAGTGCACCAGGGCCTACAGCCCAGATCCATGTGTCACCGTGTGCATCTGGCTCATGTGGGCCCTGGGGAAATCAAACCTGTGTCCTTTGGCTTTGAAGGCAAATGCCTTAACCGCTAAGCCATCTCTCCAACCCCCAAAATACATTTTTTGAGACAGGATCTCATACTTTTTAGTCCAGTCTGGTCTGGAATTCTCTATGTATCCCAGGCTGATCTGACACTTGTGGCAATTCTCTTGCCTCAGCCTCTTGAGTATTGCAGGCATGAGCCACGAGGCCCAGCTTGACTGCATTCATTAAACCTTCATATTATTTTTTTTGTGATGTTTTTTAAGGTAGGGTCTCACTCTAGCCCAGGCTGACCTGGAACTCATTCTGTAGTCTCAGAATGGTTTCTAACTCACAGCGATCCTCCTACCTCTGACTTTCAAGTGCTAGGATTAAAAGTGTGCACCGCCACCCCTTGCAAATCTGCTTTTGTATGGCAATAGAGCCATAAAGAAGGGGAAAATCTGGGGAAATAGTTAAAATGTAAGCACAGAAGAGGAAATCTAGCTAAATACTGTATATGAGGTAACACAGCCTCACTAGTAGTCACAGAAATGCAAAATAAAATCCAGGATTTTACCATCAGACTTAAGAAGAGAATTAAAAGATAACTATGATGGGCTGGAGAGATGGCTTAGCGGTTAAGCGCTTGCCTGTGAAGCCTAAGGACTCCGGTTCGAGGCTCGGTTCCCCAGGTCCCACGTTAGCCAGATGCACAAGGGGGCGCACACGTCTGGAGTTCATTTGCAGAGGCTGGAAGCCCTGGCGCGCCCATTCTCTCTCTCTCCCTCTATCTGTCTTTCTCTCTATGTCTGTCACTCTCAAATAAATAAAAATTTAAAAAAAAAGATAACTATGATGAACATAGTGGAGAATTTGGGGAAGCACTATGCCAAATTCTTTGGAAATTTTGCAATGTCAAATAAAAAATAGGTCAAGCAAATAAAATATCAAAATTAACAATATGCATGTTTCGGGCTGGAGAGATGGCTTAGCAGTTAAACGCTTGCCTGTGAAGCCTAAGAATCCTGGTTTGAGGCTTGATTCCCCAGGACCCACGTTAGCCAGATGCACAAGGGGCACATGAGTCTGGAGTTCGTTTGCAGTGGTTGGAGGCCCTGGTGCGCCCATTCTCTCCCTCTCTCTATCTCTGCCTCCTTCTCTCTGTGTCTGTCGCTCTCAAATAAATAAATAAATTTTTTTTTAAATATGCATGTTTCATGTTCTACAATGATAAATCTATCCCACAAAGATAAAAGCATTAATATGAAGCTCAAGATTGCACAGTGAGACATTTCAATGGCAAAAGAATAGGAACAAATTGAACTTCCACCAATGAAGAAGTACTTGAATAAACTGTGATTTGTTTACTCATATTTATTCATATAAGCATGCTGTCCAATGTAACATTATATTTTTTAAATTTTCGTTTGATATTTTAACATATGTATGCAATATAACTTGGTTGTATTCACTCCCCATCACTCCCACTAAACAGAATCTCTTCCTCTCTCCAACTAGCCTCCCTTCTACTTTCATGTCACCTCCTCTACTTTTTGGTGACCTAATGAGATTAATTAGGATTGTTACCATGTGAATGAGTCAGTGGTTCCATATATATATATATATATATATATATATAGAGAGAGAGAGAGAGAGAGAGAGAGAGAGAGAGAGAGAATGGGCAACTTATCAGTGGATATACCACTGAAGAAAATGTCTCTTCCCACCCCCAACAAATACTACTATTAGCTCCTCAGGGAGGGTTGAGGCCTCATGAGCCCCTTAGAAGGCTGAGACAGGAGGATTGTGAGCTCAAGGCCAGTATGAGCTAAAAAAAAAAAAAAAAAAAAAAAAAAACAAGACCTCAAAGAGAGCTGAGGCCCCATCAGCCCCTCTCCCATCTATCACATTGGACTTCTTTTTAAAGCCTATTAGGAAAAAGCATTCCTATACAATGGAAAAATATTTTGTGGTCAAGTCCTGAATTAACCACCTTCTCAAACTGCTTATAAAGGCTAGAGAGATGGCTTAGTGATTAAGGTGCTTGTCTCCATAGCTTAAGGACCCAGGTTAGATTCCCCAATGCCCACATAAGCCAAATGTACAAGGTGGCACATGCATCGGGAGTTTGTTTGCAATGGTCAGAGGCTCTGGCATGCTCATATTCTCTCTTTCTCTCTCAAATAAATAAAATATATTTTAAACTGCTGATAGTAGAACACTTTGATACTATATCCAGCTGATATTAAACAACAAAAATACACAGAATCATCTGCAAACTATTATTGCCAAATATAATCGAACCTAAATCTAATTTAGATGTAACTTTCAGTTTCCAAGAAATATAAGAATGAGAGAAACAGGGCTGGAAAGATGGCTTAGCGGTTAAGCGCTTGCCTGTCTGAAGCCTAAGGACCCCGGTTCGAGGCTCAGTTCCCCAGGTCCCAGGTTAGCCAGATGCACAAGGGGGCGCACGCGTCTAGAGTTCCTTTGCAGAGGCTGGAAGCCCTGGCGCGCCCATTCTCTCTCTATCTGCCTCTTTCTCTCTCTCTCTCTCTCTCTCTCTCTCTCTCTCTCTCTCTCTCTCTCTGTGTGTGTGTGTGTGTGTGTCACTTTCAAATAAATAAATAAAAATAAACAAAAAAAATTAAATAAAAATAAAAAAAAGAATGAGAGAAACAAATTTAAGCTCTGAGGATATAACCAGACAAGTATAGAATATTAGATATTCTGCAAGATTACTGGTTGCTTCCAAAGGTCAAGATTAAGGAAGGGGAAACTGGGGAGTCAGGGCATGGGTGGCACACACCTATAACTTTATTTTTTTTTTAATTTATTTGAGAGCGACAGACACAGAGAGAAAGACAGATAGAGGGAGAGAGAGAGAATGGGCGCGCCAGGGCTTCCAGCCTCTGCAAACGAACTCCAGACGCGTGCGCCTCCTTGTGCATCTGGCTAACATGGGACCTGGGGAACTGAGCCTTGAACCGGGGTCCTTAGGCTTCACAGGCAAGCGCTTAACCGCTAAGCCATCTCTCCAGCCCACACCTATAACTTTAGCATTTAGAAGGCTAAGGCAGAAGGATTGTGAGCTCAAGCACAGTCTGGGCTAAAATAAGAAAAGACTCTGTCTCAATAAAACAAAACAAAATAAAACAAAACAAAAGGATTGAGAATTTTAAAACTGAAAAACAGGAAACATTTGTAATATGTAAACATTTTTATGTCCCTCTAAATTGTTTCAGTTGTCAAAATTCTAATTCTTAAAAAGGTGGCAATGAAGAGATTCTAGGCATAGTTAGGGAAATTTGAATATAAACAAGATAGAAGCTATAAAGAAATTAGTTCTGGTGAGTTATTGCACAGTAGGGTGACCACAGAGAACAATAATGTACTTCACATTTTAAAAAGCTTCAAGAAAGGCTTTTGAAAGCTTTCATCATAAAGAAATGATTAATGTTTAAGGAGATAAATATGTTTAACCTGATTTGAACATCACACAGTGTATATATGCATACACACATTTGCATGATACTCCATTACCAAGTACATTTTTTGTTTTTATGTTTTCAATTAAAAATAAATAAATTCTTAGCTGGGTATGGTGGCACACACCTTTCATCCCAGCCCTTGGGGGGCTGAGGTAGGAGGATCACTATGAGTTCTAGGCCAGCCTGACACTAATTCCAGGTCAGCCTGGGCTAGAGCAAGACCCTACCTCGAAAACCAAAAATAATAATAATAATAATTGGCTTTTGCCAGCAAAGCCAAAGGATCCCGGTTTGATTCCCCAGGACCCATGTAAGCCAGATGCACAAGGGGGCACATGTGTCTGGAGTTCATATGAAGTGGCTGAAGGCCCTGGCGCACCCATTCTCTCTCTCTGTCTCTGTCTCTGAAATAAATAAATAAAATATAATAATAATAATAATAATAATAATAATAAGGATAGAGAGATGGTTTAGTGGTTAAGGCACTTGCCTGCAAAGCCAAAGGATCCCGGTTTGATTCCCCAGGACCCATGTAAGCCAGATGCACAAGAAGGCACATGCATCTGGAGTTCCTTTACAGTGGCTGAATGCCCTGGCGCACCCATTCTCTCTCTCTCTGTCTCTGTCTCTGAAATAAATAAATAAAATATAATAATAATAATAATAATACGGATAGAGAGATGGTTTAGTGGTTAAGGCACTTGCCTGCAAAGCCAAAGGATCCCGGTTTGATTCCCCAGGACCCATGTAAGCCAGTTGCACAAGAAGGCACATGCATCTGGAGTTCCTTTACAGTGGCTGAATGCCCTGGCATGCCCATTCTCTCCCTCTCTCCTTCTCTCTCTCTCTCTCTCTCTCTCTCTCTCTTTCTCTCTCTCTCCCTCTTTCTCTGTATCACATAAATAAATAAAATATAAAATAATAATAACTTAATTTTTAGTAGCTATGGTGTATTGGGCCTTGAGAGGCCTGGACCTGAGGCCTAATGGAACTTCCTGAGCCTAGCTAAAGTTTGGCAAACTGCCCCACCCAGCTATGACTCAGCAGGGGGCCAAATGGCCGCTGGCCTGCTACTTTCTCACAGGAAGTTAGAGTCCCCGCCCATGCATGCTTAGCACCAATCATCTCAAAGGTTGTGGTATGCTATTGGCCCCTGCATCTCACCCCATCCTAAAATCCCCGCCTTAGTTCTCAACATTATATAAACCCCCCTCCCCCCACCAGCAATAAAGTGAGTTCCTGCTTCGAGGAGACTCCCGGCTGGGTGGTGTTGTTCCTGGCCTTCAACACCCACCCTCCTCCTCAACCCCTTGGGAGGAACCAGCGGACCTGGTCCACCCCCAGCACTACCTGGGGGAGGGCAGGGAGGAGCCCAGCAATTGAAATATGGAAAGGGAGGCCCAGCATGGTGTAGCTCAGGAGTAGAATGCCTAATAAGTATGAGGATTTGGATTCAATCCCTATGACTGCAAATAACAATAATAGCCAGGCATGATGGCACATCAGGACCCAACTTTGACTAAAGAATCTCAGCACGTGGGAGGTTGAGATAGTAGGATTGCTGTGAGTTCAAGGTCAGCCTTGACTAGAGTGAGACTGTGCCTCAAAAAAACAAAAACAAAAAAGTATACTTATCTCAAAAATAATAACATGCCCCCAAATATAATAAGAATAACATAATTTATTTTTAAAGATTTTGATTTTTTTATTTTCTGTGGTCTGGTGATAATATTGTAGGTACAAATGAAAAAGGTCCTTATTTTTGTTAAGTCATGCATGCCATAGTATTTATGGGTGAAGTACTATAAAGTTCAATTTACTGTGTCTCAAATATTTTGGGGAAAAACTAGATTGCTCTGAATCAAATTGCCATTTTATATGACAAACACAGTTGTATATTGGCAATTTTTCATGGCTTAACGTGACAGATAGGGAGCCACCAGCACAAATATAGCATACTGATTGAATGTAGACAAAGGTTACATAGGCATTCATTTTACTATTATTTCAAATTTTTACAATAAAATTGAAGAAAACTACATCAGATTTGTACAATGGCCTGGATAGTAAATAATGAATTATGTAGGCTTTTTTTAAAAAACTGCTTAGAAACATGTATAAAAGAAACCCACCAAAGGAATGGAAGATAGGAACAACTTTTGTATTTTTATAGGTATGCCTAATCATAAAGAAGAGAATGAATTGTGAATAAAACTATAGAATATGTTAAGAGCAGAGAAAGTGGTGTAAAGATTAACATTTCTTGGGCTGGAGAGATGGCTTAGCAGCTAAGCGTTCGTCTGTGAAGCCTATGGACCCTGGTTCTAGGCTGGGTTCCCCAGATCCCAGTTAGCCAGATGCACAAGGGGTGCACACGTCTGGAGTTCGTTTGCAGAGGCTGGAAGCCCTGGCGCACCCATTCTCTCTCTCTCCCTCTATCTGTCTTTCTCTCTGTGTCTGTCGCTCTCAAATAAATAAATAAAAAATGAACAAAAAAATATTTTTTAAAAAAGATTAACATTTTTTATGTATATCTAAATTGCTTCATGTTTCAAAATAAAAATATTTCTTTTTTTATTTGAGACAGAGAGAGAGAAAGAGAGAATGGGTGCACCAGGGCCTCCAGCCACTGCAAACAAACTCCAGATGCATGCACCCCTTGTGCATCTGGCTAACATGGGACCTGGAGAACTCAATGCCCGTCCTTAGGCTTTGTAGGCAAGTGCCTTAACCACTAATTCATTCTCTCTCTCACACTCATTTGCCTCTTTCTTTCAATAAATAAATAAAAATAATTTTTAAATGTTTTATTTGGGCTGGAGGGATGGCTTAGTGGTAAAGGTGTTTGCCTACAAACCAAAGGACACAGGTGCACAAGGCATACACATGTCTGGAGTTCGTTTGCAGTGGCTGGGGGCCCTTGTGCACCCATTCTCTCTCTTTCTCTCTTCCTCTGCCAAATAAATAAATAAATAAATATCTTCTATTTAACATAGTTTTCAAAATCTTATTTATTAAATTTTTTTGGTACTTTTATTTATTTTAGAGCGACAGAATGAGAAAGAGGCAGAGAGAGAGAGAGAGAATGGGTGCACCAGGGCTTCAGCCCTGCAAACGAACTCCAGATGCATGCACCCCCTTGTGCATCTGGCTAACGTGGGACCTGGGGAACCGAGCCTCGAACCGGGGTCCTTAGGCTTCACAGGCAAGCGCTTAACCCCTGAGCCATCTCTCCAGCCCTCAAAATCTTATTTAAAATACACTAGGTACACACTCATAATGCCCCAGAAATTGAGGATAGAGATGAATTTTCAAATAGAGGCCTACAAAAATTTCTTCAAGAATTTTTAACGCTCAAGCCCGGCATGGTGGCGCACACCTTTAATCCTAGCACTCCAGAGGAGGGTCACCATGAGTATAAGGCCACCCTGAGACTACATAGTGAATTCCAGGTCAGCCTGGGCTAGAGACCCTAACTAAAAAAAAAAAAAAAAAAAAATTAACCCTCAATCTTCATTTAGATCGCAGGTTGGCAAACTCTATGCTATGGCTACATCTTACCCTCCAATAGTAAATGCAATGGCTTATGTCATGGGAAACCTTTTCCCCTGGGGAAACATGAACACAGGTCTTCTGCCCAGATAGGGCACAGACAGCAGACCAAAGGACAATTGTACAAAACCAGTTTTGGTGAACCAATGAGTTTATTGGAGTTGCTGACAGAACAGAGTGAAGGGTTGCTTATAGGAACATTGATGATTCAAAGTTAGCTGTATCACCACAAAGTCCCACCCCATCCTGGATGATGACCTCATGAAAACTGCATAATGGAGTCCCACTTCTAGTTTATGTTTTTATTATTTATTTATTTTAAAAATTTTTGTTTTATTTTTCTTTATTTATTTGAGAGCGACAGACAGAGAGAGAAAGACAGATAGAGGGAGAGAGAGAGAATGGGCGCGCCAGGGCTTCCAGCCTCTGCAAACGAACTCCAGACGCGTGCGCCCCCTTGTGCATCTGGCTAACGTGGGACCTGGGGAACCGAGCCTCGAACCGGGGTCCTTAGGCTTCACAGGCAAGCGCTTAACTGCTAAGCCATTTCTCTAGCCCTTATTATTTATTTATTTATCTAAGAGAGAGAAAGAGGCAGATAGAGAGAGAATGGGCATGCCAGGGCCTCTAGCCACTGCAAATGAACTCCAGACACATGCACCACCTTGTACAGCAAGCTGGCTTACATGAGTCCTGTGGAATCGAACCTGGGTCCTTTGGCTTTGCAGGAAAGTGCCTTAACCATCAAGCCTTCTCTTCAGTCCTTAGTTAATCGGTTCACTCCTATATAATCCAGCTTTGTCCCCCAATATTACTTGCAGCTGGGGAGAGGGCAGGCAGAAACAATTGCTGCAACTTCAGGTGAGGGTCTTGCAACATTTTCTGCCTCCATCCACTAGGGCGCTATCAATAGCTTCTTTATCATTAATACAGACATGGTAGCACAGTGTTGTTCTGCTCCAAAGTTTCCATAGCTACCTACCTGGCCGAAGCATTTAGGATGGCTTCATGTTATGCCCGGAAGAAAAATGTCATACAATAGCATACTTGCATAACTTTAAGACATTGTATGTCCCCAAGTTTAGAATATTTACTGTTAGGTCCTGTCTCTTACAGAAAAATGTGTTCTATGATCCATTATTTAGATAGTGCTACAGTTTTACTGTGAAGTTTCTCCAATAGTCTCATGTGTTTGAACACCTGGTCCTTAGTTGGTGCTGTTATTTTTTGAGGTTGTGGAACCTTTGGGAGGTGAGACTTAGCTGAAGGAAATAGGTCACTGGGGAACTGACCTTATGAATTTGAAGCTCTCCCTAGACTGGGACATGTAAACAAGCAGCTGCCTCAGATTTCCACCATGAAGGAGCCACTCACTATATGCCTTCCCTGTTATGATTGTATCTCCTCAAACCATGAGCCAAAATAAATCCTTCCTCCCTTAAATTGCTTCTTTCAGGTATTTTATCATAGCAAGGAGAAAACTAACTATGTTATCTTAATGGTTTTTCTGCCTTCTAATGAAAGGTAATATCCTATTTCAGTATTCTGGTTTTCAGATGGATTTATAATCACTTCAGCCCCAGGAAGGTAGCTCGAATTACAGTGGGTATTCTAGTGGAAAAAAAAAAAAAAAAACATTGTAAACCAGGTGTGGTGGTGCACGCCTTTAATCCCAGCACTCAGAAGGCAAAGGTAGGTAGATCACTGTGAGTTCAAAGCCACCTTGTGACTACATAGTGAATTCCAGGTTAGCCTGGGCTAGAGTGACACCCTACCTTGAACCCTCCCCCAACAAAAAAGAAAATATTTTTCTTACATTTAAAATCTAGTTTCAGAAAAAAATGTATCAACTTGTACTTTAATATTTTAATTCAAATGTTATAGGTTATAGATTTGCTAATGTTTCATATGTATTATTTGATTCGGCCTTATGATTATATAAAACTTATAAACAGGATGGGAGGAGGGATTACATCCTTGATACTGAAAACTTAAAACAGGGCTAGTCATGAGTCCTAGGGGTTTAACATCTGTTGATATCTTGATAAATGTATATACTATGCTTATCAAACTGCCCAGTAAGCACTTCTTTTAATATTTTAGTATTCATACCCTTATATTAATGCTTCTCTCACTTTGGGTAGAGAAAGTTCTCTTTTCAGATGGCAGTGACCTTGGGATGACTCAGAAGGCATCATGGTGCTGGGAAGAAGTGACAGGAGTGCTCAGAGCTGAAATATCTCTATCACACCTTCCAAGGCTCAGGGTTCATTCTGGGAGAGGTGGCAGAAAGAATGTAAGAGCCAAAGGAAGGGTAGGACTCCTTATAACGTGCTCCCTCCAGATATAAAATGGCCTGGATATCCATGACCTCACAGTGCCTGACCATCATAAGAGGAGGAAAAGATCATGACATCAAAATAAAAGAGAGACTGATGGAGATGGGGAGGGGACATGATGGAGAATGAAATTTCAAAGGGGAAAGTGGGGGGGGGGAGGGTATTACCATGGGATATTTTTTATAATCATGGACGATGTTAATAAAAATTGAGAAAAACAACTTATAAGCAGAAATTATAACTGATCTTAGACTTAGAATATACTAAAAATAATGTGAGTTATCCAAGAATGTCTTCCCACGGTATACTAATGCACTTTCAGGGTCCCTTATGTAGACCCACTGGATAAATTTCCCAACTGCCACATCCTATGATGCCACTCAGCTTGAAGAAGCCAGATTACCCAATTTCCTTTAGGGCTGCTTCTTCAGAGAGGTACTGGTGCAGTTTAGGGTGACTGGGTCCCCAAAAGTAAAAGTAGGGGATGTCCTTGACCCTGACCCTGCAGTCTCCACTTTGCTAGAGATCAGAGAAGGATCTGGCTTCTCCTTATCACTTGCCTAAAGGAGTTCTCTCGGTCTGTTTTTCCATAAACAACCTTAGTCTTTCCCTAGCAAGGAATACCCTTTTCCTAGAATTGAGATTCGTGGAAGGACTAAGCCTGATCCTGGCATTGTGGTTGGTTAAGCTCAGACCCAAAATTTGGCATCATGGCTAGTTAACCCTATTCAGAATCTACAAATGACTCCAATTTGGGTCTCTAGGTGGGCTTTACCCCCTTCTGCCTTGTTATGGGCAGAAGCTGTCTGTATTTTTTCCTCTTTCCTTCTCTTTTTAAATATTTATTTATTTATTTTGGTTTTTCAAGGTAGGGTCTTCTCTTAATCTAATAAAGTATCTCTAAACTTAAAAAAAAAAACTATGTAAAGCTAGGCATGGTGGTGGATGCCTTTAATCCCAGCACTTGGGAGGCAAAGGTAGGAGGATTGCCGTGAATTAGAGGCCACCCTAAGACTACACAGTGAATTCCAGGTCAGCCTGAGCTGGAGTGAGACCCTACCTTGGAAAACCAAAACTATGGAAAAATAGAATGTGAAAAGAATGGGGTGATCCCTCTGTGTAATGCAGGTGTTTACTGTTACCCAAGGAATGGGATGATCCCTCTGTGAAATGTACCATGACCTCTCTGTATTTCTTTGTTTCTAAATATCTTTGTGATTACATAACATAGAATGCTTCTTGCCTATGTGACCTATGTAACCTTGTGACTTCTTGTAATAGCCCCCTTTGTTTAACAGTGTGAAATTTTGTGGTTTAACTCCAGATCTTGTTTCTACTATAAACATCACGTGGTTATTTCCAATAAAAGCTGATGCTCTGAACAGATCAGGGCTGCATCTTGAGATCCCAAACTCTGGGATGCAGACCTGATACATCAGCTTTCTTCTTTTTCTCCTTTTTCCCCATAAAACTTTACCACACATTCCCTGGGTTAATGGTCTTACTTGTGTGACACTGGACCCCATAAAAAAATAAAAATAAAAATAAATAATGTATGTCAACACTAGAATCTAAGCCTTTTTGTTTCAAAGGAGTTTGAATATATATATTTCAAAATTCTTCATCTAAAAAGTATATATTAATTAAAGGGCATGTAATTTACTCAATTGAGAGAAACATTCCCTTTAGTGTTATAATAACATCCAAGAAAATGGAAGTTAACAAAGCTCTCTCTAGGTCTAATACTTACAAAGGATTAAATATAGACACAAAGTCACCATATTTTATATATTTAAATAATATACTATAATCTACAATATAATTTCCTTCTTTGAATTATTTTTTTTTTAGAGGTAGGGTCTCACTCTAGCCTAGGCTGACCTGGAATTCACTATGTATTCTCAGAGTGGCCTTGAACTCATGGCGCTCCTCCTACCTCTGCCTCCAAAGTGCTGGGATTAAAGGCGTGCACCACCACACCTGCCCTGGATTTATTTCTTTTTTAAGTTTAACTGTTTATTTTAATTACTGGTTTTTCTGTTTCATCTATACCTATTGTATTTGATTATGTGTACCCCACATTACCCTCTTCTGTCCCTTCTAGTCCCACCCTTCCTTCTCATAAATCAAAACTGCATGTTAGGATCACCTACTCAGGATCCTCCTGCTTCATAGGAGCTCTGCCTTCTTTCCTTCCCTTAAGCGTTGAATAAATTTTTGCTTTGCCTGACTTAAAAAAAAAAAAAAAAAAAAAAAACCTGCCTGTGAAGGTTTACCATCTTCTCCTCTGATTCAGGAAGAACCTATCCTGAAACATTTCCAGACTCCTGCCCACAATTTGATTTTTCTATTAAAAAACAACAACAACAACAACAAATTTTTACCTTCACACGCACTCCTGACACTGGGATGACTTCTCTGATAGATATTTTAAGGTTTACTCTTTCTTAAATCAAGCAAAAAGGCAGGGTATTCTAAACATCAGCATCTTTGGGCATATTTTAACACTCTTGAAATGAGCACTGGCAAAAACTACCTTCTACGCAAGCAAGCAACAAACACATCCTGCAAAATGCAGCTGGATTCCATTGCTCTGCCCTTCAATCTAAGAAACCAAATGATGCAAAGGCAAGATGCATGTCTGCAATGAATGTGATGCAATAATCATGTATCTTCAGTTCCGTTATGATATAATTAATCTTAATTACACATTAGATTCTGTCAGAATTAAAAGACTCACCTAGCTTGAATCCTGTGTTGCCTGCAATTCTACTGTGTTATTATGAGAAATGTGAGATAATAAATCTTCCAAAGCAATATGGTACCTTTGGGGACCTTGTTCTTAAGGGTCTTACAGATCAACTGTGGTCAGCCCAGCCCATTCTTTGCCATTTACTGAGGACAAAAAGACAGTATTCTGTGTCCCTTCCTTTCTCCCATTCTCAAGCACAGAGGCAGCCAGCACATGGGAAAGAAAGTGCTGATTACACAGTCAGTCACCTGACAGAAAGGGGCGGCATGAACCCCTCTTCTTGTGTTTATGTTTCTCTCCATTGTTCTGAGGGCTGACTAGAGAGCTGGCATTTGCCTCCTTTTCCATGCATCATCATGAGAATTTCCTGGGTTCTCTTTCAATCTTCCCTCTCTAGCTTTCACAGGCACTTATTAACCTTCTTGGAGCTTCTCCAGGCACACCCAGTAACTCCTACAGAGCAAAGGATCATCTTAGAAGGCGGAAAGCTGCACCCACGGCATCCCCTTTATTGTAGTACAATACAGACACAGCCTGTATTATCTGTGAGGCTAGTATCATGAAATCCTTTTCCACTTGTACCTGCTTAGCTATGATGCAAATGAGGATGTTTTTAATGTGCATGTAGCTGGGAATTCCAATACCCAACACTCCTGAGAGGAGAGAAAATGTCTGGTCTTGGGGACGGGCATGTAGCTCAGTTAGTAGAGTGCTTTTCTAGTGATGAGAAGTAGGAAATACAAATTGGATAGGCAGCTGAGGGTCACAGGGCCCTTAATTGAATAGCATTTCCCCCTTGGCTAAAAGCAGGAAATGTACCTAAAGGAGTTCCCTTTTCCTAGAAACCTGACACAAAGATGAAAATAAGATCACTTTCTCCTTATAAACCTGATTAATCTGCTCTTTCCTTGTCTCTTTTTTTCCCACAAAAGTTTCAATCAGATTCAAAAAGCAAGTTGTTTTTTTTCCCCCCCTTTTCTGGAGACCCCTTGCCTTGTTTCCTTTCTTTGGTTTTCTTTTTTTTTTCTTTTCTTTTCTTTTTTTTTTTTTTTTTTTTTTGAGGTCAGGGTGACCTGGAATTCACTATGTAATCTCAGGGTGGCCCCAAACTCACAGCAATCCTCCTGCCTCTGCCTCCTGAATGCTGGGATTAAAGGCACACACCACCACGCCTCGCCCCTTCTTTCCTTCTGTTAACTGCTATAATAAAATCTTCTAAACTTCACCATTTGTACTCTGTGGATTTCATTCTTCAAATTCATAAAAGAACCTGGAGGCTAAGCTCGGTGTGGTGGTACACACCTATGATCTCAGAACTAGGGAGACTGGGGTAGGAGGAATGGTGAATTCTAGGCCAGCCTGTGCTACAGATTGAGTTCCAGGTCAGCCTGGGCTAGAATGAGACCCTGCCTCAAATGCAAAGTCAAAACAAAAATAAAAAACAAGAACCTGGAGGCCACTGACTCAGTAGAAGTTTTGTGTTACTGTGATCATCCAGCACCCCAATTCCTGGGTTAAAGCCCAACCAAGAGCCCAAATTCCTATATTACTAGTATGCATGAAGCTGTAGATTTGATCCCCAGCACCTCATAAGCCAGGCATAGTGATGCAAGCCTGTAATCCTAGCACCTGGCAGGTGGCAGTCTAGAGGATCTGGTCAAGGTCATCAAGTTAGGTAATGATACATATCAAGTTACAGGCTAGCCTAGGATACATGAGATCCTAACTCCTAGATTTGGGGCATGCTGCCTCTCTTTCCCCCTCTTCACATTTGTGACAAGTACACCCAATGTGTCCAATGTATCTATGACTTTGTAATCCTCAGTGTTATGAAAATTGACTAAATCGCCCTTCCCCAGGGTGAAGATATCAAGGCTTTGTCAAAGCTACTTTCTCCTAGCCAGGCGTGGTGGCACATGCCTGTTATCCCAGCACTCAGGAGGCAGAAATAGGAAGATGCTATGAGCTCGAGGCCACCCTGAGTCTACATAGTGAATTCCAGGTCAGCCTGCGCTAGAGTGAGACTTTATCTTGAAAAAAAATAAAAATAAAAAGAGCTACTTCCTCCTAGTCAAAGGGACAAGTTCCTGTTTTCATCTTGGGCCTGAATGGATGCATATATGACGTTCCAAGCCACACTTCCCCATGGTGTTTAGCAAGTTCTCCAGATAACCAGGCCCTCATGTAGACTTGAGTCATATGTGCTCATCCTCCACAAAATCCATGCAAGACCCCTCACTCTAAGTGAAAGATTCTTCCTTCATTCCCCAGAAACCTTAGCACCATTACCCTCCATTCTGAAGCTTCTTTCCTTTTGTTTTGGATCCTGTCATTTTCTCACCTGATATTCAGTAAATGTTGTGGCCTCATGGTCCTCTTGAATCTAACATACAGTTTCAAAATAATGAAAATTTTAAATTGGTTTATGCATTTGAGTTGGCATATTTCAACCCTAAGAAGAATAAATTTCACTTCTTGGAAAGAAAAAATTGTTCACTAAGAGTACTGCACCTGAAGTGGAATCTACCAAAGGTGCTTTGCTCAGTATAGTGAAAACTCCCTGTGGAGGAAGATACAGGACACTCCTACAGGGAAGAATGATGAAATGGTGCAATACTAGAAAGCGGGAAGCTCCACATGAAAGCTTCAGCCATGCCATGAAGCCTGGGAGCACATCTGTATCCTTTCTATGTTAATATCGATGCAGGATTTTGGATCCAGGGAGGGATTAAATTTCATAAAGATACAGGAGATCCTGGGACTTTGGACCCCAGCTTTTGGGTCCTTATCAGAATTAGCAAATAACTTAAAAGAATGGATTCTAATAAGTGTAAATTATAAATTATGAAGATTATTTTAGGGACAATTGAGATCCAGGGGGAAATCTAGATGAAAGGCTCAGTGAGAAGGGAATTCTCTCCCTTGCCTGGCTGGAGAGGGGGAAGAGCAATGAAGAAAACCTCCGCATCTGTGGGGAAGAGGCCTCCAGGGCAGGTGCCCTTGAACACACACACACACACACACACACACACACACACACAGAGCAAAACGTGGGAGCTCAAGCCAAAAGGTCCCTTTCACCTTCACGTTCACAAAAGAGGTCAAAAAAGACTTAAGAAATAAAATAGTACAGGACTCATGGCTTAAAGAAAGATCATACACGTAGGAAAACATCTAGAAACAAAATACATGTAGAATGCAAGCAGGAAAATACCCAGGCAAAAGGAAATCCTCCCACTTCCCAGACAGGCTGGGAAGGGGAAGAGCTTACCAAAGTAAGGACAAGAAGACTGGCAGGCCAGGAGAATTAATAGGGACCAAGAAAGGAGTTTTATATACACATACATGGTTAGGCCAAAAAAAAAAAAAAAAAAGGCACATGTGGAAAGCAAGCAGGAAAACATCCCAACAGAAGGGGAAGAGCCTACCAAAGCAAGGACCAGGAGTTTCAGATGCCAGGAGAACAAGGTGTTAAGAGAGATTTACACACACATACCAGGCCCATCTATGGATTAAAGGTCCCATTAAGATGAGCCTTATCACCAGACTCGGGTGCATATGGTTGGTGGACTCAAGCTGATCCAGGAGGGGCCAGCTCACCCAGGGGTGCTAAGCTGAGGAAGAAGCAGGAAGCTTCTGATAGGGGTGTTGTTGCAGCCATCTTGGATTAGACTCAATCAGACCTAGGTTCTAGTCCTGCCAGGGCAGGCAAGGTGGCATCCATGGGCCTTTGCTCCTGGCTAAATACCCATATGAAGCTATCTTGCTCCTGTTCCTCCTTCAACATGGAACATTGACTCCATGTAGGTATCCTTAAAATCCCAGAGAAATGCATGGACCTAGCCTCACTCTTCTCCATGAGCCTGTACTTTCAGAATGACGACCAAGGCATATAGTCTTCCTTTTATAAGAGATAAGCCTGCTCATAGATTGGCATACTCAATATTATGGAGACGTTGATTCTCCCTAAGAGATCCCAGAAACACACCTGCACACTGTCACCTGATTTATGAAAAATCAGGGGACTACTGAAGTACTATTAATGTACTACTCTTTGATCTGGATCCTAGTTACATCAATGTTGAGCTTGTAAAACTTTTACTGCACATTTATGGTATGTGCACTTTTCTGTTTATCTATTACATTTTTTAAATTTTATTTGCAATGGGAGACAGAGAGAATATAAAGATGGGTGCACCAGTGCCTCTTGCCACTGCAAACAAACTTCAGATGCATGTGCCACTTTGAACATCTGGCTTGATGTGGGTACTGGGGAATTGAATCTCAACCATTAGGCTTTCAAGCAAGCACCTTTAACCACTGAGCTATCTCTCCAGCCCTGTATATTACATTTTAATAAAAGGTTGCTTCCAATCCCTTTATAAGAGTTCAAATGTCATTCTTCAAAGACTAAATTATTGTTGTTCAAAGTAGAAAACTTTTAAATAACAATGTTCAAAATTTGTATGAAATCAGTAGTGGTTTATTTCTTTCTCTTTTGCCCTCTTAAAGATATAGACAATATTTTCTTCCTACTCACAATGGACTTCTGTGTAAGTAGGAAGAAAACTCAATAGCAAAGGCCAGAAAACTATAAAAGAGGGCTGGAGAGATGGCTTAGCGGTTAAGAGCTTGCCTGTGAAGCCTAAGGACCCCAGTTCGAGGCTCGATTCCCCAGGACCCACGTTAGCCAGATGTACAAGGGGGCGCACGCGTCTGGAGTTCGTTTGCAGTGGTCGGAGGCCCTGGCGCGCCCATTCTCTCTCTCTCCCTCTCTGCCTCTTTCTCACTCTGTCTGTTGCTCTCAAATAAATAAATGAACAAACAAAATTTAAAAAAAAACTATAAAAGAAATATAAAGGGAAGAGAAAGGAAGGGAGGGGGTAATTTATGGGATGGTATTGTATATATGTAAGTAGAAGATAGATTAATGGGGGTGAAAAGGCCAAAAGTGAGGTCAGGGGAAGAGATTTAATAAAGGAAAGGTGGAGGGAAGGCTAATTAAAATCTAAGAGGATATAAATAAATCATATGAAATCCTACTTTTTTGGACAATGGGACACTCAGGAGCTATAGATAGTTGCTAGAAAATTTTCAGTGCCATGGATGGAATACTTTCCAGTGAGCTGTTGGCCAGGAAGGTCCCTGATGCCCCCAAAACATTATAGGCCATCGCCAAGGCCCTTGGCTTCCCACCAGGAATAGATGGTAAGACCCTATTGCTGAAGACTCCACATACTTGGGCTGCAAGACCACTGAGAAATCCTGCTGGAACTGAGCTGATAACCTCCTCCATGTTGACCAGCTGACAGAAAGCTGGAAGCAGCCATTCTGCATACAGTTCAATGGCAAAGAGAGAGAAATCACCAGTGAAGATACTCAACAGTGGACACTGCAACCCTTATATTTGGTCAGCCAGGCCAAATGAGCCAATAGGTGCAATAGTGGCATGTCTGTCATGGTGGAAAACAACTGCCCTCTAATTGGACTGGAGGCCTGCTCCATGGTAGGGAATACTTCCCTGCTACTGAAAACTTAAAACAGGGGTAATCATGAGCCCTAGGGGTGTAACGTCTGCTGCTGTCTGGATAAATGTATGTACTATGCTTATCAAACTGCCCAGTAAGTACTTCTCTTAATGTTCATAGCCTTATATTAATGCTACTCTCACTTTTGGTAGAGAATCTTCTCTTTTCAGATGGCAGTGACTTTGGGACGTCTCAGAAGGCAACATGGTGCTAGAAAGAAGTGACCGGACTGCTCAATACTGCAATATCTCTATCACACCTTTCAAGGCTCAGGGTCTAATGCAGAAGAGATGGTGGAAAGAATGTAAGAGCCGAATGAAGGGTAGAGCTCCTTACAACATGCTCCCTCCAGACATAAAATGGCCTGAATATCCATGACCTCATAGTGCCTGGCACTACCTACACAAGACCATCATAAGAGAAGGAAAAGATCATGACATCAAAATAAGAGAGAGACTGATTGAGATGGGGAGGGGATATGATGGAGAATGGAGTTTCAAAGGGGAAAGTGGGGGTGGGAGGGAGGGTATTATCATGGGATATTTTTTATAATCATGGAAGTTCTTAATAAAAATTTGAAATAAAAAAGATATAGACAACGTCTTTCCTCTCTTGGAAAACTGTGCCGTTTTGTCTGAGGCTCTTTGTTTTCTATTTTTTTCCCACTCATACACTCATCACTTGACAAACTGATGAGTAATAGGTCTTTTCCTTTTTTAATGTTATTTATTTATTAATTTTAGAGAAAGAGAGAAAGAAAGAGGCATCTAGAGATAGAGAATGGGCACGCCAGGGTCTCCAGCCACTGCAAACGAACTCCAGACACATGCACCACCTTGTGCATCTGACTTACGTGGGTACTGGGGACTGGAACTTGTGTCCTTTTGCTTCAGGCAAACACTTTAACCACTAAGACGTCTCTCCAGCCCAAGTAATAGGTCTTTTGCACACCACAATTAAACTATGTGCCCCAGGAGCCTTTGTTCTAGCCACTGTATGAAACTTCTTTTTTCACCAAAAACTACTAGAACAACTTCACTAATGGGGTGATACAACTTAAGTGTTTAAAAGTCTCACTTTCAATGTTTGCACTTCTCCTAATGAGAAACTTCTCATTTTCGTAGAGAATAAATACTTCTTTCTTAACTGGACTTGTTATATTTTCTATGATGAAATCACTAATCTTCAGCAGAATGCCTTCATAGATAATAAATAATTAGGTTTGCAAGGCACCTTGTAAGTGAGTAATGATTGTTTATTATTTAGCTCTGTTTAGAAATGTGTAACTCAAGACTCACTGAAGTCAATAAATAGTGGAAAAAAGGGTATTCTGGCATGAAGACTGTTTATATGTCATACTGGATTTGTGTTCATTTTCATTAAACTTACAGAGGGAACTTGAAAATTTAATTGTTTTCTTTTTCTGAAATTCTACTTACCTAGAGAACTATCCCCACACAACAAGACACATGGTTTTAACATATCATATGTGCCTCTGTAAAATGAGGGGTGCAGACAATGGCAACACAAAGATATATTAAAAAATACATAATGTAACTTGTCTTAATATACTTTTCTGAGTCTAAAAATATGCCAGACCAAAAGAAACATATTTACATAAAAAGCAGACAAGGTCAAATAACAAAGAAAGCCCTTAATTAGTTGTAATCAACTTTAATTTGCATACCGTATATAATTCCTAAATGATTGTTAATAATAACTTTATATAATGGACTTCCAATTTTCATGAAAATGGCACATTTTGATAAGCAGACACAAAACCCTAGTACTAATAAGGTTTAATTTGCATACATTAGACTGATTATCCAAACAAAAGGATTACAGTATTACTTCTCCATACCTTTATGTCCTTATTATGCACATTTATTAACTTCACAAAAGCTAGCTGTTAGTGACAAACAATAGCCATGGTTGAAAGAGAAATCTAAGGAATGAATCAAGTACATTTTAATGTGAAGGAGCAAAGTTTATATATCATAAATGTCAAATTTAACTGTGTATTGGCTAAAAGGGCTAGAATTCCAAGAAGAATAGTTCATCCTTTGAATAAAACAGCCTATTTTCCTGTCCTGGGATAAAGAAAAAGAACATGCCCTAACACACTTACCTCATCACTCAAATTCATAATGAACTTATCTCGAGCTACGAAGCCTCAACACCGCAGTATGCTGAGAATTCATGAACAGCCACAGAATTAAGCTTTGAATGTGCGGTTCTAGGGTGCAGTGTTAATAAATATATTTCAACAAGCTTAGTTTTCAGCCAAGTAAATAATAATATAGGTGGCATTAGTATTGATATCAGTTCCTAATGGTATCATTTATACCCTGCAATTAAAGTTTAAGCACTAAATAAAGCATTATTCGGAAATCTGGGTTGGCTTTTCTTATGTGTGAACACAAGTGAAGCTCATGAGTGTTTGGATAAGAGCCAAAAAACTTGAAACTTAACCACAAGCTACTTCCGGGGTTTTCCTCCATGTTTTTGCTACTTGGCAAGATACACACTTAGAACACCAGGAAATGATTTCCAAAGGAGGCAGGAGAAAACAGAAGCCTCAGGAACTGAACTAAACCCCACCATGGTTAACTCTGACCACTCATTTGTAATATGAAAAATAAAAGCCATCTGTTAGGATTTTGCATGTTTGAATATCGAGTAAGATTTTTTTTTTTTTACTAGCATTGTGCTGAATATGTTGTGTGTAAAATAAAATGGAAAAAGATATTTTTGTGGAAGAACAAATGGCTTTAAACCTTCCCATGTTTTCCATGAACTGTTGCTCCCTGCTCAGAGTTCCAAAATACTACCAAGGGCTGGATGAAGGAGATATATTTTAGATGACAAGCCTGGGTTGAACAGGATTCTCTGGAATTCCCTGTTGCTATTTCCAGCGCCTAGAAAATACTTCATTCAAATGATACATTCAATGTTCACTTGTCAAGTGCCTGGACGCTGTACGAAAGCGCTCGCTCAGAGGTGTTGTCCCTACTCTCCACTACTAGGTAGTGTTTCCCCATTATAAATTCCTCAACTGTACTGAATCAAATGCTTTAGGAGGCATCTAGTGTGAAAAATCATTAAACAACATAAAAATGGAAGGCTGTTAATAAAAAATATATACTCTCTGGGCTGGAGAGATGGCTTAGCGGTTAAGCGCTTGCCTGTGAAGCCTAAGGACCCCGGTTCGAGGCTCGGTTCCCCAGGTCCCACGTTAGTCAGATGCACAAGGGGGCGCACGCGTCTGGAGTTCGTTTGCAGAGGCTGGAAGCCCTGGCGCGCCCATTCTCTCTCTCCCTCTATCTGTCTTTCTCTCTGTGTCTGTCGCTCTCAAATAAATAAATAATTAATTAAAAATTAAAAATATATACTCTCCGTTGGAGAATCTGCTTCTCTTTTCCAGATAGATGCAGATCCTAAGAAGAGAGCTGCCCCAACATACCTCAAAAGGGGCCCAACTGAAACTAAGGACAACTGGCGAAATAAGCAAGGGTGATGTTTTCCTGATAAACCAGATACCAGCACAAAGGGGAAGGAGACCAACACAGAGAAAAATCAACTCCTACCAAATCAGAGAGCCAGAGCCTCAGAGGCCCCCAACACCTCAGCACTGAAGCAGACCAAAAATGAACCCAACATGGCTCAGGGAAATTTTGCGGAAGAGGGGGCGGAAAGAATGTCAGAACCACATGTTGGGTCATGATTTGCAGAGACATTTATCATACCAATAACTGGGGGCTAACTCCACAATGCACGACCCATTTTCATTAACAAGGAGGGTCTAATGGGAGGGAGTAGATCACAGATGAGCTTAAATAATGGTACCAAACTGTCTGTATTTACTGAAAAGAAAACTAATAAATTAAATTAAAATATATATATATAAACAATAAATCTATAATAAATGAAAAATAAAAGAACGAAAGGCTGATGGAAAGGCCTACCCATCAGGTACAGTGGCACACACCTATAGTGACAGCATTTGGGAGACTGAGATAGAAGTATCCCTTGAGCCCAAGAGTTGAAGACCAGCCTGTGTAATGTGCCAAGAGCTTGATCTCAAAGTACAGGGAGGGAGGCTTTCAAAACATCACGTGTTCATTTCCTTAAATCAACATCAAATTGGATATTAGTAAATAGGCCTCTATCGTATGGTATAAGAATCACTGCACTGGACACATAAATAACAAACACTCCTGTTCAAATGGAGCCATTATCATATTCCCAAGCCAGGTACAGTGGTATATACCTGTACACCTAGTACTCTGGAAGCTGAGGCAGGAGGATCATTTGAACCCAGGAGCTCAAGATCAGTCTGAGAAACACACTGAGACTCTGTATAAGGGCTGGAGAGAAGACTAAGTGGTTAAAGAAGCTTCCTTATAAAGCCTACCATCCAAGGTTCAATACCACAGTAGCCACATAAAGTCAGATGAACAAAGTGGCACATGCATCTGAAGATTGTTTGCAGCAGCAAGAAGCCCTGGAATGCCCATATTTCTCTCTCTCTCTCTCTTTTCCTTTCTCTCTCTCTTTGCAAACAAATAAAGAAAAATTAAGAAAAAGGCTGTATAGATAAATAATGTTTTAACACCCACAGCGAAGTTAGAATTCATTGCTTTAACAGATCAATTTGTAACTAGACTGGCATAATTGATAGTGACATAGTGACTACTGTTTTTCCCACAGTATCTGAATGTACCTATGTTGCTTCCATTGATTTCAGGATCACATGCATATAGAACACAGAATTTTTGTCCAGTAAATTCATACACACACGCACACACATACACACACACACACACACACACACACACACACGCACACACACACTAATGTAATTTATCCAAATATAAAGTTCAGATAGCAACTTATTTTCAACAAATTTAAAAGCTTAGTATGTTAATTATTTTATTGCTGCCTCAATTATTTCTCTATATATGCAAAATTTCAAAATAGGAAAACTCTGCCACAAATCAGCTCGTGGCACCATTCCTTTTAGTCAGGGGCAGAGCTAGAGCGAAGGTGGAGTCTTACTCTCTCCCACGTAGTAGCTGTTCTTTCTGCTGCTCCATCCAGGCCCACTGAGTGGGAAGCTGGATTTCTGAAGCCAGCACAAAACATAATACAACAGTAGAGCAGGAAACGCAGTCTCAGGCAGGAGTATAAGTTCCATTAACATTCCCTTTGCTCAAACTGATATACTTCCAAAGAAATAAATTCACACTCCTGATTCTCTTTCTCCCTTTTCTCTGCCCATTGTAGAGGAGAAATAAAGATCTCTTTGTCGATTCAGATATGCTACCTTTCATGTGCTATGCTACAGACCAGAGAGCACTTCAAATTGTGCAGAGAACAAAGGCCAGCTTGCCTACTTACCTGATTACTGAGAAATGTCCATCTGCAGCAGTGTCTTCTAAGAGTACATCGGCTGCCACTGTGATTCAATCACATTCTGGCAAAACTTCTAGCAAGGGTATGAAGCCCACTTCAAGCTTAAAAAGACAAAAACCAGAAAATGAAAACATATGTAAATTATTGTCCTGTTAATCTCACCTACCATTTCCCAAATCATTCCAGCCTAAAATGGCTAGCGAGAGCTTGTCGCTAGGCTCCAAATGAGTCATTGGAAACATTCAAAGTCTGTGCATACCATTGAATCTCATCTGCTTACATAAGAATAGAAATACACTGTATATTACTTTGCTTGGGATATGACACCACTGAATATACAATCTTTTGCTTGTTAATTCTACTACTTAACATTTTCATTGACTTTCAGTGAAGACTTGTCCAGTCTGCATTTTCACTCATCAGAGCCTTCTTCTCTAAGAGTTAAAATCCAAATAACCTGATTAAGGTTAAGAAGGCTAGAGTAAAGCAATGCCTTCTTGATGAATTTCTAAATGTGCTTTAGAAGCAAGGGCGAGAACTAGACATTAGGTAAGCTTTATATTTACCATTTTCTTTTCTCACTTAGCCTAAGATTCCTATTTGTGAAACTGAGATGTGATTACAGTACACTCACTTGAATGAGTTTTTATAGAAAAAGTAATTTCACATGCACAGACCTCATGTCCTCATACGATCTGACAATGCAATTTTATATCCAGTAACATGTTACCTCTACCTAAGGTGACCATGCATTCCACTTTACCCAGGTGGTCCTGAGTTTTGCCCAATGTCCTGAAGTGACTATTAAAACACCTTTATGAGGGCTGGAGAGATGGCTTAGCGGTTAGGCGCTTGCCTGTGAAGCCTAAGGACCCCGGTTCGAGGCTCGGTTCCCCAGGTCCCACGTTAGCCAGATGCACAAGGGGGCGCACGCGTCTGGAGTTCGTTTGCAGAGGCTGGAAGCCCTGGCGCGCCCATTCTCTCTCTCTCCCTCTATCTGTCTTTCTCTCTGTGTCTGTCGCTCTCAAATAAATAAATAAGTAAATAAATAAATAAATAAATAAATAAATACATAAATAAAAATAAAACTGCTCTTCTGGACTAGGACAGTACTAGACCAGTTTTATTGTTCATTGGAGCCAGGCCTGGCTCAAATACTAGAATTTGTTCTTTTAAACACACACATATATTTACTTGGCATGGGGGTGTGTGTAGGTGTGTGTGTGGGGGGGGTGTTTCTGTGCATGCATGTTTGTGTGGGCATGTGTGTGCCAGAACTGAGTGCGGAAGTCAGAGGGAAACTTTCAGGTCAGTCCATACCTTGTTTGAGGTAAGGTCCCTCATTGTTGTTCTCTGCTGTTTCCCAGACAAGCTGATCTTTTAGGTGTGTCCTGGGGATCCATACTCAGGTATTCAAGCTTGCATGCCAAGTAGTTTATTTAATCCATTGATCCACTTCTCCAGCCCTAAATTTGTTCTTTTTATTATTATTATTAGTTTTCTATTCAGCAAATACAGTCAGTTTGGTACCATTATTAGGCTCATCCGTGACCTACCGCCTCCCTATTGGCCCCTCCTTGTTGAGGAATATGGGTCGTGCATTGTAGGGTTAGCCCACAGTTATGGGTAGGAGAAATGTCTTTGCATATCATGACCCAACATGTGGCTCTGACATTCTTCCCCTCCCCCCTTCCACAAAATTTCCCTGAGCCATGTTGGGTTCTTTTTTTTTTTGGTTTTTTTTTTTTTTTTGGTTTTTCGAGGTAAGGTCTCACTCTAGCCCAGGCTGACCTGGAATTCATTATGGAGTCTCAGGGTAGCCTCGAACTCACTGCGATCCTCCTACCTCTGCCTCCCGAGTGCTGGGATTAAAGGTGTGCGCCACCACGCCCGGCTTGGGTTCATTTTTGGTCTGCTTCAGTGATGAGGTGTTGGGGGCCTCTGAGGCTCTGGCTCTCTCATTTGGTAGGAGTTTTTTTCTCTGTGTTGATCTCCTGCCCCCTTGTGCTGGTATCCGGTTCACCAGGAAAACAGCACCCTTGCTTGTTTTGCCAATTTTTCTTAGTTTCAGCAGGGGCCCTTTTGAGGTATGATGGGGTGGCTCTCTCCTTAGGATCTACATCTATCTGAAAAAGAGAAGCAGATTCTCCAATGGAGAGTAAGTTAGCACCAGGACAATAATAATAGATAATAATAATAATTAATAGAGAACTTAATAGGCCCTCTTGTAGCCCATGATTGATGGTAGCTTGATATTGGAGAGTGGGCTTATGTTTGGATATGGTTCTGACTTGTTTCCCAGCTCCAGCTATGGGTCTTGTACCACTGAGGGGATCAGTTAGCCAAATCAAGAGCAGTTGGTTCCCCACCATGGCTGTGTGCCACTATTGCACTTGTGCGGGCATCACAGCAGGTTATTTGCTGCTAAGTAGGTTAAAATGTGTTTTTTGACCAGTGTCTTCATAGCTTTGTCTGATTCATTCTTCCCCTGTCATCTTTCAACAAAATCTGTAAGCTGAAATCATGTGGCCCACAGTTAAGGTATCTGTTTTATTTGACTCACATAATTGATAAAAATTGAATCAACATTTAAAACCAGGACATTTCACAGTAAAATTCAGGTTCCTGCTCTCATTTGAAAGTCCATAAAATTCCCACATGGTAATATACAGCTGAAGTAGACTGTACCAACCAGTGACACAGAGTATTACCATTCTTTGGGCCTACATTCTTCACACAGGATGAGCATTCCTAATTTAAAAATTCAAAGTCAGAAATGCTTGAAAATCCAAAATTCTTGAATATTGACAGGATACTACAACTGGAATATTCTGTAGTAAACCTTATATAACTGCTTAAAGTCAAAATACATGTACACTGAACAAAATGACCTTAGGGTTATATACATAAGTCAGATAGTAAACATAAATGAACCTCACAGTCAGACTTGAGGCTCATCCTCCAAAATACTTCATTATACATAAGCAAATATTCCAAAATCTAAAAAATATGAATCCTAAAGTACTTATGCTTTCAAGTATTTTAATAAGCATTTCTATTTATTTACCTGTGTGTGCGCACGCACATGTGTGCATGAGTGTGCATGGGTATGCCAAGATCTCTTGCCACTCCCAACAAATGCCAGATGTATGCACCACTTTGTGCCTAGCTTTACATGCTGGGGAAATTGAACCTGAGCTGACTGGCTTGTGCAAGTTAGTGCCTTTGTTTGCTCAGCCATCTCTCCAGCCCTCAAGCATTTTATACAAAGGAAACACTCAACCTGAAAATACTACTTGCCTGGCCTTTCCACGAGAGTTGATGACTCTGCACCCAAACCACAGCCACTAGAGATTCACTTTGTATTTTAATTTAGTTTTTATGGAGTCTTACCATGTTGCTCAAGTTGGTCTTAATTTCCTAGGCTCAAGTGATCCCCCTATTCGAGCCATCCCAAGTACTGTGGGCTCTACTATACCTGACTCTTGTGTTTTATTAACATGGAACAATTGTACATGTTGGTGATACTCAGTGTCTTATTTTATTACATGCACACAAGGTGTGCTCACTACATGAGGATAATTATTAGCTAATAAGCTTTTTCCTTCTCCTTACCTTTTTTTATTGTTGTGGGGTGTTTGTTTGTTTGTTTGTTTGTTTGTTTGTTTGTTTGTTTGTTTGTTTGTTTGTTTTTTTGAGACACAGTCTCAAACTGGAGCCCAGTCTGGTCTACAAGTCACTAGTAACCCAGGTTGGCCTGTAACTCACAGAAATTCTCCTACCTTGGCCTTCTGGGTACTAGGACTTCAGGCGAAAGCCACTATGATCAGGATTTTGTTGTTGTTATTCATTTTATGAGACAGGATCTTACTATATAACCTAGACTGGCTTCAAACTCACTATGTTGCCCAGGCTGGACTTGAATTCACAATACTATTGCCGCTGTCTCTTTAGTGCTACGATGATAGGCATGCATCATGGTGCCTAGCTCTTTATCATTTCTTTTGTTGTTGTTGGTTTTTTTGAGGTAAGGTCTCACTCTAGCCCAGGCTGACCTGGAATTCACTATGTAGTCTCAGGGTGGCCTTGAACTCACGGTGACCCTCCTATCTCTGCCTCCCCAGTGCTGGGATTAAAAAGGCGTGTGCCACCACACCTGACTCTTTGTCATTTCTTTATGTTAATCTTCAAGCTCCTCTCCTCCAGATCTTCATAGCATATATAACAGGTCATTGTGAATTATCACCTCACTGTGCTAAGTACAATGCTAAAACTTATTCCTTCCATATAGATATGTTGGTGTCTGGTATTCAATTTCCCTTTATCTCTTCCTGCTCCCAATCTGGATGTTTTCTGAAGCCTAGCCTCACATACCCATGAGTCTTCTGAAACATAGACTACATGTCTAAGTGTCCTCTCAGATTCACACTACCATAGCATGAGTCCTCTAAGGTTACTCATAACCCTCTATGTCTGGACTAATCACATTTCTGTCACTGTACCAAAATACCTAAGATAATCAACTCAAAACAAGGACAGGTTTGTGTTTGGCTTACACTTTCAAAGGTTTCAGTCCATAGTTGATGGGTTACATTGTTTGGGGCCTGCGTCCATCTCTTCTCACTGGCCTTCTCTCAGTTCTATGAAGATATAGCAGTTTTTCTTGTTTCCAGGGTCTTAGAAAAACTCCTCTCTACTGAATACTTACCCACTACACCCTGTTTGAGTAGGTTAATCCCCCACACTCGTATTAGGTGGAGTTCTCTACAGGAACAAACCTTAGAGAGTATGTATATGGCGATTTACTAGAATGGCTTCCATGATAAGAACTTGGTAGTTCCAGGGTAGCTGTCTGATTACTAAAGAGGCTGAAAACCTTATAACTGCTCAGTCCATGAAGCTAGTTACCTCAGCAGTCCCAATCTGGTGCTGAAGGCCTGAAAGACTCCTGGAGAGTTGCTGGTCTTTCCATGTTGAAAGGGTGAAGAAGGTAGGTTCTAATGTTGGTGGTGGCAACAGCTATAGCAAGAAAGATGCACTTACAAGCAATAAGTGAAGACAGGCAAGTGAATAGTAGTGCTTTTTCCTAAGACCTCTTTTTTTTTTTTTTTTACTTCTTTTTAAAATATGTGTGAGAGAGAGAGAGAAAGAGAGAGAGAGAGAGGAAGAGAGAATGGATGGGCCAGGGCCTTCAGCCACTGCAAACAAACTCCAGACCTGTGCACTGCCTTGTGTGCATGTGTGACATTGCGCGCTTGTGTCACTGTGTGTCTGGCTTACATAGGACCTGGAGATTTGAACATGAGTTCTTAGGCTTCACAGACAAGTGCCTTTACCATTAAGCAATCTCTCTAGCCCCATAAGACCTCTTTATAACCAGGCTGGTGATCAAAAAGTGCAGCCAACTTTGGGGAAAGTTCTTCTCAGTTAAACCTTTCAGGAAATGCCCTCACAGAACCATCAAGAGGTATGTCCTTTAATTGATTACAGATCCAGACAAGTTAGCCATCAAGATTAATCATCCCATTCCCAAATCATCAGTCATTTCACTGTCACCATACACAACTGTAATAATACAGGTAGAGGGATAACTATTGGGATATATGGTCCAAAACAAAGGTTCTCAAAGTGTGGTTCTTTAATAATATTACCAATACCTGGAACAGATTAGAAATATGAAACATGGTAGCATTGGGAAACTGAGGTAGGAGTTTGTTGTGAGTACAAAGCCAGCCAGAGACTACAGAGTGAGTTCCAGCTCCACCTGGGCTAGAGTGAGACCCACCTCAAAAAAAAAAAAAAACAAAAAAAAATCTTTTAAAAAAGAAAAAAATAAATCATCAGACCTACTCCAGGCCTACTGAATTAGATAATATTGTAGAATGCTGTCCTTGAGCCATGGCATGCTATTGATGTTTTGAATTCACAACAACAGTGATCACCCATAAGCAACCTGTACAAGATTGGCCCTATTAAGAATTGGCCACAAGCTACAGATAATGGTGCATGCCTTTAGTCCCAGCACTTGAGAAGTTGAGATAGAAGGATCACTGTGAGTACAAGACCAGCCTGAGGCTAGAGAGTGAGTTCCAGGTCAACTTGAGCTCCAGAGAGACCCCACCTGGGAGGTTGAGGCAGAGAGTCTGTGATGGAGGGAGGAGGAACTCACAAAACTCCACCTCTCCCCAAAGATTTAAGCTTAGTGGGTGGAGCTCATGAGAGAGACTCCCTCCCTGAAGATATACTTAAATAGCTACCTGTTGCTGGGAGAGAGTACAGTGGTATAGCTGCTTATAAGATACACGTGCTCCTCATAAGTAATCCATCCACCAAGCTAGCCATAGGTGGAATTATTTATTTGATCTCTTGTTGGTGTCCCGTCTGGGTGAACAGATATTTGTTCATCTCCCCAGGAAAATTCCACATAGTAGAAACTCAGGTGGGACTGGGCCATCTGTGATGCTTGACAAGGACTCTGGGTAATTCTGATACATACAACAATGTAATGATTACTGATCTTCATAGCACTGTAGAAACTCCTGCTCATCCCTCCAATTTCTTGGTCAAAGAAGTCTTCCCTGACCCTCACACAGGTCATATCCTGTGCTGTTTATTTTCCTACCACAAAGTTCTTCCTCACAATATGCGTCCAAAGTACTATCAGTTAAACATCTGCATAGTTATCTGTTTCATGTCTCCACAATACACTGTAATGTTTATGAGCTAAAGACCAATTTTGGATTATTTACTTAGATTCACAGTTCATGATGAGGGAGCTATAAAAAAATAAAGAAATAGTCTTTTGTTTTGATAAGCTCTTCAAGCTTTCAAAATATCTAGCTGGACAAGCTCTCTGCCTAGACAGTAGGCGGCCTAGGTCCAAGACCTTATTTTAGGTTATATACACAGAAAGCATGGCTCAAAGGACATCTGTCCAAAGCTGAAGGCCTCAACACAGGCCAAAAACTGATGTTCAACAGGGTGATATTTACCACCCAATCTTTATGTCCAACCACCAGGACCCTCAGGACTCAAGCTGGTCTCAAATGCCAACCTGTTAATTAAGCAAGTACTTTCACTGCTGACGCATCCCCCAATCACTAAAGATCAATTCTCAGGATAACTTTTTTTGGCGTTTTCAAGGGAGGGTCTCACTCTAGCCCAGAATGACCAGGAACTCACTTTGTAGTCCAGAGTGCTCTCAACTTCAGAGTGATCCTTCTACTTCAGCCTCCTCAGTGCTGGGATTAAAGGTGCACACCATTGTGCCCAGCTCAACTGGGGAAGTTGGAGCCATAGTTTGAGGCCAGACTGGGATGCATAGCAGGTTCCAGGTCAACCTGGAATAGGTAACAAAACCCCATATTTAGCCCCCTCATAAAAGGAAACAGTACTAGCTGCTATAGATTACTCATGAAGAGTAGCTAACCTAAATAAAATGTTATCACTTACTTATGTAACTTGTCCAGTAAAGTTGGGGGTTGTCTTACACAGTCATTCAAGAATATAGGCTATGCCGGGCATGGTAGTGCACACCTTTAATCCCAGCACTCGGAAGGCAGAGGTAGGAGGATTGCCATGAGTTCGAGGCCACCCTGAGACTCCATAGTGAATTCCAGGTCAGCCTGGGCTGGAGTAAGACCCTACCTCGAAAAACCAAAAAAAAAAAAAAAAAAAAAAGAATACAGGCTCTTTCCATATTGTAATTCTGTCTTTCTCTAGGTCTATGAAGTCTTCTCCACTTACCCATGGATAAGAAGAAGAGAGAAGATGGTACATGGGAAGTTTATTATGAACCAGACCTAGATGTATCAAATGCAGTTTGCCAGAACTTAGTCACATGGCCAAACTTAACTGCAAGGGAAGCTAGGGCTAGAGAAGCAGAGAACAATGATGATAAAGGTTAACAATATTTTTTTTTTGATTTTTCAAGGTATGGTCTCACTCTAGACCAAGCTAACCTGGAATAGTCTCAGGGTGGCCTCAAACTCTCAGTGATCCTCCTACCTCTGCCTCCCAAGTGCTGGGATTAAAGGCGTGAGCCATCATGTCCAGCAAGGTTAACAACATTTATGTATTCCTCCTTCTGGTCAAGTCTCCATTTCCTGCTTTATCCCATACATGGCCATGTTTACCTTCTCCACAGGGGAATAAAACCTAAGGGCCACCTGTTCAATGCATCCAGACAAGGGGCCATGATTAGTGGGTGATGTGTCATCCTCCATACTAGGGCCAGATTTGGCTCCTCTTGTCTGATGACTTATGAATTAATAAGACCTCCAAGCCCATTTGGTCGCCAGCCTACATGACCATTGGAGGCCACTTTGACTCTCATACAGTTGTCATGCTGGGGAAGAGGACCAATCAACCACCAGCTCTGACATGCCATGGGAAAAAGATCTATTTTGGCCATCTAATAGGCCTTATACAGTGGGAAGTCAAGGGTTCTTCTAGACCTAGGCCACAGATACACTGTTTATGAGAACCCTTTGGGCTCTGTCCTTCTCCTTCACTGGATGATGGGAGGAGTCACAAACATACCCCCCAGGATTCTCTGGGCTATTTTGAGGGTGCTGGGAAACCAGGTGATGATTGTCCTTTAGTTTTCAACTTGCCATGGAAACAAGAGTCCTTTAGGTCACTTTACAGACTTTGCATAATGGTCTCTTTCTTCAAAGTAACTTGGGCACATTGCAACAGGAAGGGCCTTTATTTTCCACCATGTAAAACATGTATGGTTGTCAGGAGCTTATTTAAAAAAAAAAAAAAACATATCAGCAGACTGATGACCAGCTGGCTCTCGCTTCCCTGGTCCAAGGCTATTTGTGATTGGAGGAACTGCTGGAGCCTTTCTCCTCCATCGAAAATAGCAAAGGAGAAGAACAGTAAAGTTTCTCCCAACATGTAGGTAAACTAGGTAAAGAATTTGTCAGTGAAATACTAGATGGAGGTCATGTTTCTGATGGGGAATTCTCTTAGGACACCAGCGTGCAGGTGGGATGGTAGCAGAAAGGAATCACTTTCCTTAGACTGCAGTGAGGGCAAAGTCATAAGGACCCTCAGCTGTAAAGCATGTGAAACTGACATGGTGGTCAAATGCCTCTTGGTTGCACAGCCACAGGCAGTAGCGCTATAAGCATTGCCCACTGTCCGCCAGCATGCATGAAAGTTTGGAGAGGAGCTGGGTTAGTGTCCTGAAAGCATGCTTGGAAATATTTAGTTGTTTTTCTCCTTGCTGTGACCAAATAACTGACAAGAAGCAATTGAGGGGAGAATTTGAGGGAATGGTCCATTCTGACCGGAAGGGCATGATGGCTGAAGAAAATCTTGGCTATGGTAGCAAGGAGCTTGAGGTTTGTTGTTCAAATTTTAGGAAACCAGGAGACCCTGTTGCTGAAGACACCAAAAGTGTTGGTCACAGGACACTGAAAACTCAAGTTGGAAGGAAGCTGGAAGCCTCCTTTCTGTGAACTAGCTCTCATAGTACTGGAAAGTGTGATGCAGCCCGCTGGAATGAAAATCATCAACGGATTTACCCCACTATTGATCCACCCTGGGTGCTACACAATGGACCAGCCAGGCAAGAGGTATACACCAGTGAAACACGGGCATGACTGTTATGAGGGTAATCAACTGCTTCTCTCTGATTGGCTCTGAGATCTATTCCATAGGAAGGAATTCATCCTGGTACTGAAAATGTAGTAAAAAAACAAAACAAAACAAAACAAAAAAACAAAAGCTATAGCTAGGAAGATCATGGATCGGGGGGGTGGGGAGAAACCACTACAGTTGATTGACTAAGAGGATATGTTGTGCCCACAAAACTGCCCTCTATTATTCATATTATGTTGATAGATGAGTTCTGCTTTCATCTTTGTTCAGAGAAGCTTCTTTTTTCTAGATGACAGTAACTATTGGGGAGACTCAAAACTCATCAAACTGCTGAGAATAAGTGATGGTTGAGCACTCAGTACTAAATGAGACATCATTATCATACTTTCCAAGGCTCAGGGAATATTTCAGAAAAAGGAGCAGAAAAAATGTAAAAGCCAAAGGATAGGGAGGAATAATTTGGGACATTATATTCTGGCTTTGTTCTTGTTATTTTATGACCTCACAGCAACTGTTGTTAGCTCTCCAAGACCTGCAGAATATTGAGCTCATCAACATTTTGACATGGATGATGGAGGCAAGCAAAAAAAAAAAAAAAAAAGTAATCAAAAGAGGGACTAGTTGGAAAGAAAAAGGAGTTCAATGGAAGGGAAGAGTGGGAAGGGGGTCGGACCCTTTTGGTGACCATCTTTCCTATGATCACATCCTAGATCCACTTCCAGTCATGACACCAGCTATTAGCTAGGATTCTGTCGGTCACTCTGGTCCTTGATCTCTCTACATGGTAGGGAATGAGGTCCATTCTAACAGTTTTACTGTGTGCTGCTGTGTACTTGAAGACAATGTTGGCTATTATATAGGGTGATGTACTATAAGGTCAATAGCCCTTTGTACCTTCACACCACGCATTTTAGAAATCAGGACATCTTTCAGTAACCATCCAGATATCAAACTGGAGTATTATAGAGTCATCCTGTTAGAAATATATCCACTTGCTAGAGTTCAATAGTTTATTTCAACACCTCCCTCTGTGCCCTTGTGCTGGTAAACACAGGGCTAACTGGCCATCAGTAAGCTGTATGTATGCTGTGAAAATTAGAGCTCCTTGGGCTACTATATGGGCCTCACTTTATATAGAGCTCATACCCTTCTGGGTCCATAGCAGATATGCTATAAAAGAGTCAACCTTCTCAGACGCCAGCCTTCCCTCCATGCTTATACATCAAGATCCTTTCCAGCTCCCCACTAATCTCCAGATGGTTAGGACTGGAGCCTCTCTAGACAGTATTCATTCTGAAATGCACCAGTGGATCCTTGAAGGGCCCAGCTTATGTAAGAGAGGGAAACTAAGATCCATCCTCAGGTCTCCAGAGCACTGTGTAAGACAAATATTTTTTTGGTTATTGCTTTCCCATTTGCTGTTGTTCTGGAGAGCCTTCTGATCTCAAACCTGAACCCCATCAAGAGTCTGATGGGGCTGGGGAGATAGTTCAGTGGTTAAAGTGCTTGCTTGCAAAGCCAGAAGGCTCAGGGTCAGTTCCCCAGTACTCATGTAAAGCCAGATACACAAAGTGGTGCATGTGTTCAGAGTTCATGTGCAGCAACAAGAGGCCCTCGCGTGCCCATTCTCTTTCTTTCTCTCTCTCTCCCCTCCCTTCCTTCCTCCTTGCAAATAAATAAATTAAATTAAATACTTTATTTTATTTATTTATTCATTTGAGAGAGAGAGAGAATGGGCATGCCAGGGCCTCCAGCCACTGCAAACGAACTCCAGATGTGTGTGCCCCCTTGTGCATCTAGCTTATGTGGGTCCTGGGGAACTGAACCTGGGTCCTTTGGCTTTCTGGCAAACGCCTTAACTGCTAAGCCATTCCTCCAGCCCTAAAATATGTTTGTTTTTTTTTTAAAAGAGTTCTACATGTCTGAGAAGAAGTGACAGTGGAGTATTCAGCACTGAGGCATCTCTATCACACCCTCCAAGGCTCAGGGACTACTGTGGAAGAGATGGCAGAAAGAATGTAAGAGACAAAGGAAGGATGGGAGTGCTTTGGAATATTGCCTTTCAGATATTAAGTGTTCATTTCATTGATGACCTCCCAGTGGATGATGCTATACACAAGACCTATATAATATGAGGGCAAAAATGATGACATCAAAATAGAAGAGGGACTAGTTTGAAAGAAGAAAGGGTTCAGTGAAGGAGGGGATACAGGATGAAAGACAAAGAAGGGTGGTGGGCAGGGCTTATGATCAGGGTCCATTGTTTATATGAATTAAAGTTGTCAATAAATTTTTTTTAATTTTTATTAAAAAGTTCTGCATTTCATTTCAGTCTTTAGTGTTTCTGCATGCTATGGAATCAAGAGCCATCTGGATATTTTTCTGCCATTATGTTCTCTTACAACCCTTTGAGTGCTGGGAAAGTTTTCTGACCACAGATTGCTAGTCTTCTAGGAAAGTAAGAACGATTGAAGCCACCATCTTTTCCTGCATGCCAGCATCCTGAAGGTTTCACCTGTCCTTACAACAGAGTTCTACCAATATTCCAGCCTCCCAGCATGCCCTCACCTTGTCTTAAGTCAGAGCCCTTTTAGCTGGTATCCTTCTAAGATTCTAGTGGCAAGAAGGTTGCAAGGTATCAATCAGTCTGCTTGAAAACTGTGGAATTTGACTAAAGACCCTTAAAAAAACTACTGGCCTCCCTGTGATCTAGTGTCTCTGGAGCCCTTTTGGCCAATAGTCTGTCCAGTTATTGCAGGAGAAACAGGAGTAAAATAGCTTTTTATAGGCAATTAATTGGGAACAGAAGCCCAAGGAAGCAACCAAAAAATGCCATTCTACCCTGTCCTGGCAAAACTAGAACTCGCCTCTGACCATGTCTCATTCAAGACAGCTGGCAGTAATACCCCCCCCCCCCAGTAGGAACTTTCCGCTTCTTCCTCAGCTCAGCCTCTCTGGATGAGCTCCCTGAGTCCACAAACCGATCAGGTCTTGGCCTGTCCTGTCCAGTTCTCTCTTCTTCCTTCCTGTGAGAGGGCCTGAACATGTGAGTAAAGTTGTCTCTCCCCTTCCCCCGCTGGCTTTCATCCTGGTTGGGAAGTGGAAAACACTTCTCTTGGCCTATGAATTTTCTTACCTGTCTTCTACAAGTGTCTCACTTTGGGGTGGCTTCTCACTTTGGTTATATGTATGATTTTTCTTTGATCTCTGAGTCCTTCACTATTTTTTAATCCTCTCTGGTCTTTTATGTGAAGGAGATCTTTGGGTTCTTACACTTTGCCTCCCACATGTGGGTGTACTTGCCTCCTCCAGAGCCTTTTTCCCCACCGTGGAGACCTCTCTGTGATGGTGATTCTCTCTGTCACCCCTCTCTCTTTCCAGCTGAGCAAGGATGAGAAATCTCTCCTGGCTTGAATCTTTCAGCCCGCCTTTTCCCTGGATGTTAATTCCCCTTACAATAAATAAACCTCATAATTATTAATTTCTCTCTAGATAAGCTTAATAATTAATAATTCACCCTTCTTGGTGTCCATTTTCTAAATTCTTTGTTAAATTGTCAAGTACTCATAGGTTAGGGCTCATAGGTCTGGGGAAAGTTCCTGACACCCAAGATCATACATTAGTATTACCTATTGACTGCTCCTTCTAGTTTTAAGCCCACAATCAACAGGGGAGCTGAAATGCATTCTAACCTCAAGTACCCGGATTGTGGTGGAGAAAAAGCCTCATTGGACTCTTCATCATTTCCTTGGGACAATGTCCCTTTGGCCCTCTGGTCACAAACCTACCCTCTCACAAGGGTTCTAGGAATCATTTCATCTCCCAGCATGCCCCCATGCCATGTCTGCCCCATAATCAATCTGCCTAAACTCTGTAAAATTAAGAGCCCCTTCAGCCACCATCCTTCCCATGTACTGGTGCCCAGGGAGCCCTTTGGGTCACTCATTGGCCTTGTGCGATGGCCATGGTGTCTCTTCTGTCAGTAGTCTGCCTATTATTGATTTTGAACTTCAGGCACATGTGCTAAGGAACTGAAGGCCATTCTGGACAGCAGTCTGCCCACCTGCTAATGGAATAAAAAAAGCTTATTCAGACACCACTGGTTCTTTGTGCTGGTGCCCTGGGGAGACTTTTACAACAGCAGCCACGTTCATGCTAAGGCTTCAGTGGCCCTAGCAGTCCTCAGCTACCAGTAAGTTATACTTAATGGTTCCTTTGAGCCTCCATCCTGCAATCATATTGGGGTCATGGGTTGAGGGTACTCAGGGCAGTAGCCTGACCACTTGCTATGGAATCCACAGACCCATCCTCATTATTATGCTGACGTTACTTTTATTATCTCTGATTATCAAGTGAGCAAGCTGAGTCTTCCTAGGTTAGTTAGAATGTCCAAGGCCACAGAGCCAGGAAATAGAAAGAATGGGCTCTAAAAGCCCAGAGTGGTTGTGCACAACTGTGCACACCAGCAGCTGGGAAGTGGAGGCAGGAGGATCACAAGTTCATGACCAGCCTTAGCTACATAGCAAGTTGGGGGACAGACAGCCTATGCTACATGACCCTGTGTAGCAGTTACCCTGTCATTGCTAGGATAAAACACACAACGAGAAGGAGCATAAGTAAGGAAAGTTTTTATTTCAAGCCTACAGTCTTGAGATGAAGCTTCATCTTCGTGGGGGAAAGCATGTCAGGAAGCAACAAGAGAGTGAGCTATGGGGGATAGAGACATGGCTCAGCAGTTTAGGTGCTTGCCTGCAAAGCCTAATGACCAAGGTTCAATTCCCTAGTACCCACGTAAAGCCAGATGCAAAGAGTGGTGCATGCATCTGGAGTTAGTTTGCAGCAGCTGGATGACATGGTGCACCCATTATCTCTGTCTCTCTTTCTCTTTCTCTGTCTCTCTCTCTCCTCTCTCTCCAAACGAATAAATAAAAAGCATGAGCTAGCTCTGACAAAGCCCACTCCCAGAACACATGTCCTCCAGCAAGGTTCCACCTCACAAATGCCACCAGCTGGGAATCCAGTATTCAAAAGAGGCTATGGGGAACATCTCATTCAAATTACCACACCCTATCTCAAAAATATATTAATTAAATTAAAAGAACTAGCCCCAAGGTAGTACTTGGATGTTTCAGAGCCTAAGGCACCACCACGTCTAACACAGGGCTCTTTAATGGCCTCACCCAGCATGGCACATATGTGCTATCTCAAAATTACCTTCTTCCATGTATTTTTGCCCTCTTTACAGGTAATCCAAGCCATTCAGAAGAATGAGAGAAATTCTGTACTGAGGGCAGGAAATACCCAGCATGGGGTTAGAAGAGCTAGAGTCAACTATATAGTTATTTAAATAATCAGATTTTGAGGAGGAAAGGCTATAATATGTAATGCTAGCAAGGTTGTAGCAAAATTGGTACATTCATAGATTGCTAGCAGTGGGGGAAGTTGGTTCAACAAGTTGAAGGCATTTTGGCAATATTTCAAGAGCTTGCTCTTTATCCAGTAATCTTACTCTTAGGAAATTATTGAAAGGAAATAATGCAAGAGACTAAGTTAGGTACACCAAAATTTTCTTTACAATAGGGCTATAATGTCAAAACAATTAAAATAACACAAATGTCTGGTATGGAGGAATGATTAAACAAGGATGAAAGATTTGTGTTTAACAAGAATGGCAGCTGTTCACCTTTTTTCTCAGAAGCTTTTGGCTCCTGGATCCCTGATCTTCACACAGCCCCGAGTGCTTGTATTAAATAAAACAACAACAGTCACTCATACACATTCTTGCTCTGCAGTACTGCAATGAAGTCAGCCTAATGTTTTCTTCACATTTAACAACTGAGAACACGCTCCACCTGCCCTCTTTTAGCTCTGCATACTCTTTAGCACATTTGCTGTTTACAGTTGCAACTCTCTCACAGTTGTCTCATCATTTCCAAAATGTTTTCTTGCCTGAAGTTGTGCATAAGCTTATGGCATTCAGGATGCCTGCCAGGACTCTGAGAGGCACTGAGGCCTGGCTGCCTCCTGCATCAGTGTGGCAGAGGCCAAATCACAACTCTGCTAACTGCAAAGCCTCTCCAAGAGATGACCTATAATTATAAGAAATACATCAAATAGTGATTATTTTTATTGATGTCAAGCTGCTTTTTTACAATGAGCTGTTTTACGAAACACAGTGATTCCTCTCCTGGCTACTGCCCAGCTCCACAACCTGTTCACACAATCAGTTCGTGCAGTTTGTCCAGAGGACCCCGAGATGCTGTTTGGAAACACTGCAGGCTGCAAGGGGCTGCCAGTTTTGAGGATGATATGAGGTAGAACAATGACCATCATTATTGGACAATAATGGTATCAGAACAATACATCAACTGCTTTAGAGAGTTAAAATGCTCCCTGCCTCATGGCCGCATGTTCTATCTAATTATTTCCTTTGTGCATTTATTGCAGTGCTTAAATTGTCGTTCATTATAAATTGTGTTTATAATATAGGTGACCTCCTTTCTCTACATTTTCTCATTTTTCCAGCTGGCAACATGTGTTCTCTCAAGATGGTATGTGTTTTGTTTTGTTTTGTTTTGTTTTTTCATTGACATTCTTTTTTTTTTTTGTCTCCTTTTTTGGAAGTGGGGAGCTTTTTATTACTATATTTAAGATTCAATTTTATAGCTGGATGTGGATGTACAATCCTGTAACCCTAGCTCTTAGGATGTTGAGGCAGAGAATCAGGCATTTGAGGCCAGCCTCAGCCACACAGGGAGTTTAAGGCCAGCTTGGGCTCCAAAATGAAAAGAGTAAAAAAAAAAAAAATTGATTTGAGTTTTGCAGTTCTAGAAGTTCTAGAGACTGAACCAAAGGTCTCCCATGCTAGACAAGTATTCTACCACTGAGCTACATCCCAAATGAGAACCTATCTTTATTATTTAAAAAAAGAAAAACTAGCTAGATACTGGCATTGTGACACATGCCTGTAATCCTGGCACTTGGAAAGTGGAGGCAAGAGGATCAAGACCAGCCTAGACAACATGAGACATTTTCTCAAAATAAATTAATGAATAAATAAGTAAATAAATAAAGCCAGACATGATGGCACATACATGTAGGCCTAGTACCTAGGTGGATGAGGCAGGAGAATCTCTTGAGCATCAGGACTAGAGGCCAGCCTAGATAATAGTACAAGTCTTCCTTCTCAAACAAAAAATTTAATTTAAAGTAAGATTTTAGGGCTGGCAAAATGGCTCAATGGCTGCTTGCAATGCCTGCCAGCCCAGGTTTGGTTCCTCAGTATCCGCGTAAAGCCAGATGCACAGAGTTAGTGCACATATCTGGAGTTTGTTTGCAGTGGCTAGACACCCTGATGCTCCCATGTGCTGCTTCCCCCACCCCACTTTTTTTCTTTTCTTTTCTTTCTTTTTTTTTTTTTTTTTTTTTTTTTTGGTTTTTCGAGGTAGGGTCTCACTCTGGTCCAGGCTGACCTGGATTAACTCTGTAGTTTCAGGGTGGCCTTGAACTCATGGCGATCCTCCTACGTCTGCCTCCCGAGTGCTGGGATTAAAGGCGTGTGCCACCACGCCCGGCCCACCCCACTTTTTAAAATATTTTTTAAATAAGATTTTACAAAGCCACTCTTCTACCAAGATTCTTTTAAAAGGTAGCTGAAAGATGAAAAGGAATATGACTGCTACCACTACAGATAGGTTGGTGGACTCTATTCCCCTCAAGTCACTCATCAGTAAAATCAGTAAAACAAGCAAGGTGTACAGGGGAGACAGGCACACTGAGTACTTACTTGGAGCCAAATTGCTGGCTTCCCTCGTACTCTGGCTCCAGCTTCCTGACCTTGAATAAACTACTCCTGCCTTTGACTAGGATGATCAATGGGCCTGTTTGGCCCAGGATTGAGGAGCTCTCTGGGACATAGGACTTCCTGTTTACAAACCAGGCAGATCCCAGGAAGACTGGGAGGAGTTGTTCATCCTTTCTGTTTCTCAATTTCCTAGTCTGTAAAAGAGGGATTAAAATCGAACCATCCACATAGCGGTGTCAGGGACATGACTACTCAGTGTGCAAAGACAATGGGCACACGCTGTGGCACAGAGTAAGTGCTCAATATGCAGTGCCTGTTATTCTCAGAACTGTCTTCTCTGAGGTGCTTCTCCATTCTAGTCCCCCTGTTCCAATCTCACCACCTCCCTTTCTTCGCTCTCCTACTTAATAGCATAAAGACCTAAATATGAACAGACTTAGTATTAAACCCAACATGCTGTGAAATCCTTTGTTTCACTTACCACTACAGACAGTACCAATGACGCCTTCAAAATGTTTTCAAGCAATTTAATATAGTTCTCAATGGAATGTCACAATTTCTAAAGTTATAGTTCAATCTCCCCTTAGTGTAATAAAATAAAAGGTTAGCCTAATGTCATTTCTTTTATATAAATAACATCAAAGTGCTTCAACCCAAAAGCCAAAGAAAGGAGAAGGAACACGGAGGAACAGGAGGTTGGTCCATGACTGTGTCTGTTTCTCATGGGTTTTTCATAATAGCATGTCTAAGGGAAGTCTTTTTTTTTTTTCTTTTCTGCCTTCTATGCAGCAGGAGCCAATCTGACCCACAGTTGCTTGAAAAGTGGGGTGGAGGACAGCTGGGAAAGAGTTGTCTGGGAACTAGTGAGTTCAGATAAAACTACAAATACAGCCAGTCTGGTCAGGAATAGACTCAACCTATATTAGAGAGAAATGGACCCTCCCAGACGAATGATTCTTCCAGCAGCTTTGGTTCTCTTTCCCTCTTTGTCATGTAATACCTAAAACTTCAGTAGGCCACATTTTTGGAAGAGATAAAGGAAAACGGATCTAAGGAAGGACAGGCATTTTCTCCTATTAGTCCCCTTACAGTTAGAAGAGTTACAAAGGCCTTTCTGGATTTTTTTTTTTTTTTGGGTGGGGGAGGGTTACATAATTTAAATAAATCAACTGACCTTTGCTTACAACACTCTATATGTGGTACACATCATTTACCCCAAAACCCAGAAGGAAGAAAGAAAGAAGAGAGAGAGAGAGAGCATGTAATTGATTCTCCAGTGTGAAAGACTGTCAACAATAGCATTTTCTATTTGCACTATTTAAAAGATAGTGTTGGTGGTCTCCTCATTTCTCAGAAAAGGGAAATTTTACACCTGTTAGATTATAGTCTTGGAGCTATTTATTAGAGTGAACGTACAGTGACAGATAATGCCAACTCTCTATTATCCATGAAAAGAAGTAAGTAAAAATCACTCATACGTCTAAATTTCACTTGAACTATGGGTTTCAAATGCCTTTTTTTCCAGCCCTTCTGGGTTCTCTGAGCAAAATACATTGGTTTTAATTTCTTTGTAGTCCTTTGCATTCCTTAAACCGGAGGGGTGATGAACAATGGAATAGCCCCAACAGCAGTAATGGGAGAATTGAGGAGAGAGAATGAGGCCTGGATAAATAAGAGATGGGGGAGGGGAGATCAATCAGCGCCCACCTCATGAGAATGAAAACTCAAACGCCATTTGCCCAAATCAACGTGCCTCCATCACTCCTAACAGCCACAGCGCCATTCTCCAGTTCAGTAAAGATTTACTAAACTGCTCCTGGGTGCTAGGAACTGTGCTCCAACTCGCCAAGTCTGAAGTGGAGTGGAAGAATGTGATGTTGATTGGAGGCATGCAACACCAAATTTCAGGCGATTACGAAGAATCTACGATTTTCTCACTTAAAAAAAAAAAAACAGATGGTTTCATTTAATCTCCAAAGAGGAAAAAACAAAGGCTAAGGCAGTGTAGGTGCTGCCTGCAGGAGTCTGCGCGCCCCAAGGACCCCTGGGTCCTGAGGACCAGCAGAGAAGGGCGCCTTCCCTCCCGCGCCCTCTCGCGGGCACCTAGCTCCGACCTCCTGCGTAGGGCCACCGAGGTCACAGGGGGCCTGGCCTTGGCTCTGCTCCTAGGACTCCTGAGACCCAGACCGTAACTAGACTCCAAGTGGTCCTGGCAGCCAGCGGCCCCCCATCCCCATCCTGGCAGCGCATTGGAACTGGGCATTTAAGCTTCCTGGCCTCCAGGTGCGGGTACCTCCTTCCCGACCGGGAAACCAAGGCAGCCTAGGGATCCTGCCTGAGCCACCGTTTTGGATGTGGACGCGATGCGGTCGATGCCCTATGGGTTCTTCCTCGGGGAGGGAGGGACCCACGAAGCCTCTAGGCCTGAGGGTCCCAATTATCCACCACAATCGCCCTTCTAACCTTAGTTTGAGACCGATTTCCCACCCCTCAAAGATCGGGGTGTCCTGGAAAAAGGATACCGGGTAGGCTGGAAAGTCGGGGGCAGAAGAGCCGTGGGGGGAGGGGGACGGAACTGCCCCAGGTTTGGAGGAGACGCCTGTCAGAATGTTGGATGTAAGCCCTTTTGAGCTGTTATTTTTATTCCAGGGCCTTTCTTCCTCGTCCTCCTCCTCTATTTTTTTCCTCTTCTGTTCAGCTATTTGTGTTTTCTGATCGGGTAAGTGATTTGCGGCAGGAAATTAGATATCTTGATTCCAGAAGCACTGTGGTACTAATGCTATCTATTCCAAAGCCGGCTTTTTCTTAGTCACGGATTTTTTTTTTTTTAATATTTGCAGGTTATTTTGTGATGAAGGGAACAGAGCGTTGTGCAACCCAGGCAACTTCCCTCCTCCCTTCCACACAATGCAAGTCTTAATTAAACACGGGAACACCCACGCCTCCCTTCCCACAGGACCCTTTCTATCTGCTCCCCCGCCTCTGAAATACCAGGTTTGTATGGGTAGGGAAAGCCTCGTGTTGAACTTCCCAATTAGCAAGACACAGAGCAAAATAAGGGACTCTAAAGAGCTGTTATCAGTCCTATTTTTGGATTCTTCTTTTTAGGCCTTACCCAGTAAATGTTTAGCTTCAGGATAACTTTAAAATCCTGCAGGTTTGTGGATATGAAATTGTAGACTCTCTAGGACTTTAGAAGCAAGATTTGTGTTTTTCTGATTGATGAGTTAGGGTTAACACACTCTGTTTGAAAGAAATATCAATTTAGGGATCAATTTTGAGAGGGAATTTTTTGCCTTTTAAAAGCTTCATCCGTAAGTCTTTACCAAAGATTCCACAAGCATCAGTAAACTGGATCGTTTCCAGGTTGAACAAATCAAAGCGAATTGGACCACAACCTTGAATTTGTCTTTCTCCATTTCAGGCCAGAGCAAAACAGAATAGGTAATTTGTGAGTACTGGAACCAAGGATTAGAGGATTTCCCAAGGCAAGTCTTGGGCTGGGGGAGTATGGGAAGAGGAACAAGGAGATGGTCAGCATCCCAGAAAAGATGAGAAGTGAACAAATCATAAATGAAGGACCCTAGAGTCAGAGAGTGATGGAATCCAACACAGAAAATAAGGGATGTTTATGTCAAAAGAGGGAGAATATTAGAATCAGAAGACGTGGAGTCCTGAATGCAGGGAACTTAGTATTCAAGAATCAGAAAGTGGGAAACAACCTTAAAAACACACCACAAAGACCAATTTCAAATTTGAAAAAGTCTAACACTAGCTGCCTTCAGATGACCCTTCTGTAAGGATCGAGGAATCTCGACAGCGCAGGCCAGTAGGCCTCGTTGAGCACCCTGGACACTGCAGATTCAAATTTCCGCTGGGTGTTGCATCCTCAGCAGGCTGGCCTTGGCTCCGCCTCCAATTATTTTGCTCTGAAGTCCAGTGTGTCCCGAGGTACAGCAATTATCTTCCCCCTTGCACTCCTGAGGCGGGGAAGGGGCATTAACCACGAACGCGCTGGAGAAGAAAGGTACAGATGGGTCTTTTATACAACACTTGGAAATGTTTCCAAGGCTTTTGTTTTCTTTCCCCATTCATTCCTGCCCATTCACTTGGATCTGCCAACTTCACTTCCCAGAGGCCGAGCCTGGAGGGCTTGGCCCACCGGAGCCCCCGCTAGGGGGCGTGCTCTGGCCGTGGCGCGGAGTCCATCCCGACTTGGGTGCTGCTGGCTGGCGGGGGGTGAGCAGGCCTGCGGGACGCGGATAGCCGGGGTCCAAGAGGCCTCGGGACTGACATTTGAGTTGAGTCCCTGGCTGCTCCTTACCGGGGCTCCAACTCATGCGCTATCTCTCCTACACAGGCTGCGTGGGGACCCTTCGACCCTGGACACACCCTCAGGGTCCGGCGGTCAGGGCCGGCGTTGGAAAGAAGAAAGCAGATGCTGGTGATTATTGGGCGCTGAGAAGTTTCTCTCTGGGATTCGGAAACCTGAGGGTGGGGTGGGCGGGAGGGCAGCACATGGGGTGCTCTTGACAAGGGAATCCGGGGGAGAGCCCAGAATCCAACCATTTGATTCTTGCCCGTGGGAGAGGACAGGACGAGACACACGCCGCGCATTCTGAGAGGAAGCTCCGACCATCTTCGCCCAGCATGGAGCTTGGAGCAAACCTAGAGGAAAAAGATTGGGCGGCCGCCTGGATGGGTGTCGAAGGAGGGGGTGTCTGTTTTCTCTCAAGTTCTCACTCTCCCACCCCCTCCTCCTGCTGCTGATGGGTAATAGAGAGTGGCAAAGTTTGCAAATAAGGGGAGTTGCCCTAACACAGTAATCACATCCTCACGTCCATACCTTGAGGGCTCGGCTGCGATCCTCCGAATGCTTCCAAAAAAGCTGCTTCCCAACAAACCTCTCCCCGCTGAGCCCTAATGAGTAAGCCTCGGCTCAGGCGTAGGACACAGCGAAGAGGAAAGCAAACGTGAGGGAGTCTTCCCATGAAATCCAAGTTATCAGTCCCTGTGGACCGTTCCACGGCTGCCTCTCTGAAAATACATCAACAAACAAACCCGGTCCGCAAAGACATTCCAGCAGCCTGGGGAGAACTGAGGCCGGGGTAGGAAGTTGAGGACAAGCTGGGGGTACAGAAGGTGTGGGACAAGTTGTAGGCAAGCGGAATATGTCACGTTTCCTCCTATTGCCAGGCTTGCAGGAGAAGAGACCTGGATATGTGCAGGAAATGCATAGCCTGGAGTGGATAACACACAGAGAGCAGCATTTCAGGAGGTTAACCTTGACTGGTTGGAGTTAAAGAAGGGGTTGAGGTGGGGGAGGCAAACATTTCTGCTTGTGCCCTCCGGCTCTTCCCAGCACCGGCTGTCAATCCCGGCGCTTGTTATCCTCACAAGGCTTCAGTTTGTTTGCTTGATCTCAGCAAGGTTTTCTTCCACAAGTAGAACTATAATTGCTATAATTCTACTGTATCATTTGGATCATTGCAGTATTGTTGTTTTCTCTCCCTCTTTCTCTCCTCCTAACACTGCAATAACGCGCTCCAGTGTTAAATTAGCAGGTTGCGGAAGACCATAAATGAATGAAAGTTTGTTAAAAAAAAAAAAGAAAGAAATTAAATAAATAAAGCAGCAAAATGACTTGGCAAAGGGGATATCACATCACAGAGAATCCTTGCGTGTAATCAGGACTTATTGTCTTCCCTTCCAATGGCTTTCAAATTGGTCGCTAGATTCCAATGAAGTTTATTTCTATTGTTTAAATATATGTTTTGAAGAGGTTGAGCATAATTTAAGAGGACCTGAGCCATCCGGTGCGACTGGAAGCCCATTACAGCTTTATTTATCTATGTGTATATTGCACAATAAATTAAAACATCTCAAATGGAAAGTGTGTGAGGTTAACTCTCATCCAAACATTTCCCCCCCCATAATGACATTTAACTGCCACCCCTTTATCTCATATTTCTTGCAGATATAATTTTGAAACTATAGTGTAGAATTAACTCTCTCACCACAAAAATGGCATTTCTTCCATTTGCCATCTCTAGATAATTATTATTTCCAGTTCTGGGGACAAGCCCCATTTTCCACTAAAAACAACAGTGTTTTTTTGTTTGTTTGTTTGTTTGTTTGTTTTTAAAGGTAGGGTCTCACTCTAGCCTAGGCTGACCTGGAACTCATTATGTAGTCTCAGGCTGTCTTTGAACTCACAATGATACTCCTACCTTTGCCTCCAAGTGCTGAGATTAAAGGCATGCACCACCATGCCTGACATCCATATATTTTACCATTCATTGCCTCTGTATATAGGGTCTTTCTTTGTTGCCAGCTAAAACAACAGTTTTGAACACTTTTGACCCTCATTTCCAGACATTATTGCCATTTCTATTTTAGAGGGTGATTTTAAAGGCATATGTACCAAAATACATTGTTTTTGAAGCAGCCAGAAAACCAAGCCAAATAGTTTGACTTTAATGATTAGGGAAGCCAGGGTTTGTGGGTAATAGAATACAAACATAAAAAAAATATATATATATCACTGAAATGTGTTTACTTTTGATTGGTGGATAAAAGAAAATGGGGAAAGTAAGGAGACAAGAAACTGAAGGGTCATTTTCTGGCAGAGTGAAATATTAAAATGGGCTAATCTACAAGTTCTTTTAAACATAGTCCTGCAGGCAAGTTCTTAAAGGTCTCTATATTCAGCATACCAATTAAATTCTTCCCAGGTATTAGAAGCATCATTGTATTTTATGAAAGAACATATAGGATAGCACACACATCTTAAGCCCACATTCTAAGTGGACACTGTGGATGGCATTAGACTCCGCCTTCCCATTCAGTGCCTTAGAGAAGTTTTCTGTAATTTATTTTTCAAAATTAGTCGCTAGGGAATAGAAAGAGTAGATTTTGAAGTTAGGTACTGAATTGGGAGAAATCTGAGGGATAGCTCAGGCCCTTCTCTCCAAGTTGAATGGATATGCCTCCTTCACTTGGCAAGATTAATTAGAAAATACAGAAAAGAAAATGACAGAACAAAAAAGACTAGAGTTTTCACACAGGTCTCTCAAAGAATGCATTTATGTTCCATTAATAGAATTAGATTTAATTCCAGGGATCATTAAGTCAGAATCAGAAAGTCTATGTTAACCTCCCCCTTTATCGTGGATGATTATAATTAGAATACACCCCAGCAGAAAGTCCAACTACTTTTAAAGGAAGAACAGCTGCAGAAGAGGGAGGAGGGGGATGGAAGCCAAGTAGTCTTCCACACAGAAGCTGAAACCCCTTTGGGCTCTTAGAAATGATTTGTGCATTTGTGTATCTTTTTGCTTAACACGATCTTTCTTGGACTCATTTTCAACCCACTCCCTGCGTGTGCGTAGCCCACTCTGAAATCACGGAGCCACCTGGAAGCCGGGTCTTGTGGATTTCCAACCCGGAGCCCGCCGGGGAGGGAAAAGTGCCTCAGAGTTTCTCAGTCATCAACCCGGGGGACTCCCGGCGAGGGTCTGTGGCTGGAAACTGAGGTGGAAACCAATGCATCTTTAATGGCCTCTTGGCTACAATGAGACCCGCAAGCCCAGGATGGGCGATCAAAACTGGGAATGTAGTGGGGGGGGGCGGGATGAGCACACACACTGGATGAACAGTTTTTTTAAAAAACGCGAAAAGGTGAGAATGAAAGAAGAAAAAAAAAAAAAAAAGAACGCGGCAAGGTCTGAAGACTATCCCAGGTACCTTGGAACCATAGAGAGGGCATAAAACAAAATCAAATGTCAAGATAGCTCGAGTTCCCCGTTAGTCCCACACTAGGAGTGGGAGAAGTGCAAGTGAAAAGTCAACTAATACACAAGAGAGACTGGCAGACAGGGACAGAGAGAGGCAAATTTCTTTAGTCCTGCCTTTAGTAGTAACAGTAGTAGTGTAGCATTAGTATTAGTAGTATTAATGTGCTTGTTCCCAACCCTGCATCCCCCTCAAGTTGGGTTGGATGTTTCTCCCAAGCCAGACCAATCTATCTGCCACCCACCAACTAGCATCTAAGAGTTATGCAGATGTTTATGGCTGGGGAAAATAATCCCAGTTATGCATCCTTGTATTTTTAAATACTGACTGTAAGTGATTCAAGTATAATCCTTTGTAAAACGGTTTTTCTCTTTGACACATTGGAGGGGCTGAGAGAGGAAAACCTGGCGTGGATTCCCCTTCTCTGACCTCTCCCTCACCCATCACCTTCAACCCCCACCCTGCCAGTGTCAAGGCCCAAGCTGTCCCTAACAAGGCCCTACATCTAGACTCTGATGTCAGTGCGGGTCCCTCTTTGGGGCTCCACCCAACATCACTTACAGCCGGGTGTTGGTTCCCAGTGTTGGACACACAAGGAGCTATGATGCGAAGAAACCCTCCCTAAGGCTCTCTTCCCTCACCATTGCTAAGGGGAGCGAGGTCATAGATCTCAGAATTTTAGACATTTTGAGGTGGTTCCAGTGGAATATGGCTCCCTCCAGTCCTAGGAGGCTCAGAGCACACACCCCTCCGTGGGAGATTCATCCCTCAGACGCTACTTTGGAGTGAACTGCCTGGTAGCCAGCGCTTAACTGAGATGAATATGGGATAGAGGGAGGAGAAATAGAGAGGAAGGAGGGGAAGACTTCCAGACCCGCCGTCCTGCTAGGCGACTGTCACTCACTCTCATCCCCTTTCCGCCTTGCAGATGCTCCAGGGAAGGCTTTTTCTGATTCTACAGTTTAGAATGGAGACCTGGAAGGCTGAGAGCTCTCGTAGCAAGAGAGCAACAGCCGGGCCCAGGGCGAAGGCAAACAGCGCGAGGCACTGGGCCACCAGAGAAACCTGAACGTCCAGACGACAGATGTTTACTCCTGGCACCTCAGAGGCCCATCCGGCCTAGAGAGGGTGGCGATTGAACACCGCTGAAGTCAAGGCGCTGTCCTGGGAGCACAAAGTCGGCTTGGAAAAATGCCAAGTCCCTCATAACTCGAGCATCGCAGCTTGTTCTCTAGGGAGCGTGGTCCCCACGGCTGGTGGAAGGGGCACACTAAGCCCAAGTACACAGGCCTGCCATTCAAATGAGCTAGGACTTTGGACTAACCCTAAAGAGTTAAAGGAGGAACTACAGGAAACTGATGGCACATTTGAAAAGTTGGTAGTTTTAAAGAGAGAGAGAAATAAAGAAAGAAAGAAAAAGAAAACTGGTTCTGGTGTGTGCTGGCGGTCTCTCCCCCCCCCCCCCCCCCGTTCCCCCCACACTCCCCATCTCCTGCCGGCCTCTTAGAATCCAGTCCAGGCTTTGCGCTGCACCCTCAGTCAGACACGGCCCAGCCTCTGTCTAGAGCCAATCAGAGAGCTCCTCTCAGCACGTGGAGAAGAGAGACTCCAGAGCTCCGCGCTCGCAGCTCACTACACTTGTTACGGCTGGTCCTGGGAGCGGAGAGGGCGAGCTCCGGCTGAGGGCTGGGTGGGAGCCGGCAGCCGGCAGCCAGGCAACCAAGGGAGACAGGCACAAAGATCGCAGTAATATTCGTTATAACCAGCCATCTAACCCAGGCCCCCCCAACACACACCCATCCATCCCACCAGCCTAGAGAGGCAGCCAGCGGTCCAGCTCTCTGAACCCAGAAAGAAAAAAAAAAAAAAAGCCCCAGCCATGAGCAATCAGTACCAGGAGGAGGGCTGCTCTGAGAGGCCCGAGTGCAAAAGTAAATCTCCAACTTTGCTCTCCTCCTACTGCATCGACAGCATCCTGGGCCGGAGAAGCCCGTGCAAAATGCGGCTGCTGGGAGCCACGCAGAGCTTGCCTACCCCGCTGGCCAACCGTGTTGACCAGGAAAAGGCCATGCAAGGTAAGGCTGTGCCTGTCAGGCACTGCAAAGGGCAGTGGGCAGTGGTTTGAATGTTTGATATTCGGGGAACAAGGGCCAGAGGGATTGTCAAGTTATAGGCTAGGAAAGCCAGAGGATAACTCTGAGGCCTGGTGCCTCAGAGAGTGATGAACATTTTGCCATGGGCTGTCTCTCTCTCCCTCTCTGCTTCCAGCAAAGCAGAGGCCCAGCCTCGCTTAGTGGAACTCCTTGGTACTCAGTGTTGGCCTTGAGGTAGCTTAAATACACCTTTTGATGGCCTCGGGTGTGCTTTCAAACAATGCTGGTCAGAAACGGCAGATGTTCTCTTAGATCCTTCTAGCAACAACTTGATGAAGACAAGAAAGCCAAAAGCCAGGGAGATAGGAGTCTCCCAGAAGTGAGTCATGGCCTTTCCTCTTTGGAAGATTTCTTTATACGTGTTGTTTCACTTTTCTTTTTTAATTGTACATTACTTGTGACCTTTTAAACACAAATTTTGAAATAAAAATTTCCCTGAGATTCCTCAAATGCTGCTTACTGTATTTGAAATGTACGAAATGTGTTGCTTCTGGGTGGGATTTTTTTCCTCTGCTTTTTTTTTTAAGAGTTGAGCCATTAAGATGTTTAAATGGTTCTCTTTTCTGAAATTAAAATATCCAAAAAACTACGGTCATTTGGGTACGCTCAAGTTTCGCCTTGAGCTAGATACAGAGGTGTTGCAGGAAAAGAACTGTTGCTTTCTTTTAAAAAATCCCAAAACCAGTGGTTCAGCTGCAAGGCCATTTGGAAGACGGAAGCAAACAGGGTAGAAGGGGCCCGCTTGAAATAAAGCTGACTTTTTTTTCTTTTTTCTTCTTTCTTTTTTTAGCCCGCAATGGCACCTGTGCCAGGCGCTTCGTCCAAGGGAAGGAGCTGCCTGAGCTTGGTGTGCCCTCTTACCCCGTTCTCACCCCAGGCTTTTTCTAGCACATTTTCGCCAGGATGATTTTTTTTTTTTTTTTTCCTTTTTGGGCAAGTATTCCCTCCACCCTTTTCCCTGTGTGGGCTGTTGGGGCAAAGCTGGAGCTCTGGGCCACAGAGCCAGTATGCCCCGCAGGGGTCGCCCGCGGGGCAGCGACCCTCTTGCCAGCCCGTGGCCCCTGTGACAGAGCAGCAGGCAGGGGTCGAGCACGGAAGTTTACAGAGTGCAGTTTTTTAATATAGTTTTTAAATGTTTTTAAATTCGCCACTACCTCAAAATGAGAGAGAGAGAATGGAAAAAACAGGAAAGAAAGAAAGAAAACAGAAGGCAAGTGAGATAAGTCATTGAAAGGAGGGGGAGAGAAAGTTAAAAGAGAAGAAAAAGAAAATAAAAGGAAGGGAGAAAGGGAGTGAATGGGTGGAAAGAAAACAGGCAATAAAGGGCAGAGTGAGAAAGAGAAAGGAGAGAGGATGGAAAAGAGGAGAAAGGGGAACAAGAGAGAAAGAAAGAAAAGAACAGCATGAAGAGTCCGGGTCGTAGCGGAGTTGGAGGCTGTGGGTGCCTGGGCTTAAGCCGAGAGTGGGCCACCGCGGGCTGGCTCTGGGAGGCGGTTCGGGCGGGGACGCCCTGGTCGAATGTCACGCTGAGCGCTCTCCCTTGCCCGCAGGCTCCCCCAAGGGCAGCGCCCCATTCGAGGCCGAGCTGCACCTGCCTCCCAAGCTGCGGCGCCTGTACGGCCCGGGTGGGGGCCGCCTCCTCCAGGGTGCTGCAGCTGCGGCGGCGGCGGCGGCGGCGGCGGCGGCGGCCACCGCCACAGCGGGTCCTCGGGGGGAGGCTCCTGCGCCGCCGCCGCCGCCGAGCGCGCGACCCGGGGAGCGGCCGGACGGTGCGGGTGCCGCCGTGGCCGCCGCCGCCGCCGCCGCCTGGGACACGCTCAAGATCAGCCAGGCGCCGCAGGTGAGCATCAGCCGCAGCAAGTCGTACCGGGAAAACGGGGCGCCCTTCGTGCCGCCACCGCCCGCGCTCGACGAGCTGGGTGGCCCGGGGGGCGTCACACACCCAGAGGAGCGTCTCGGCGCGGCCGGAGGTCCCGGTGGTGCTCCGGCGGCGGGTGGCGGCCCGGGAGCGGAGGATGACGAGGAGGAGCTGCTGGAGGATGAGGAGGATGAGGACGAGGAAGAGGAGCTGCTGGAAGACGACGAGGAGGAGCTGTTGGAGGACGATGCTCGCGCGCTGCTCAAGGAGCCCAGGCGCTGCTCCGTGGCTGCCACAGGGGCCGTGGCCGCAGCAGCTGCAGCTGCTGTGGCCACCGAGGGCGGGGAGCTGTCGCCCAAGGAAGAGCTGCTGCTGCACCCGGAGGACGCAGAGGGCAAGGACGGCGAGGACAGCGTGTGCCTGTCGGCGGGCAGCGACTCAGAAGAGGGGCTGCTGAAGCGCAAACAGAGGCGCTACCGCACCACGTTCACCAGCTATCAGCTGGAGGAACTGGAGCGAGCCTTCCAGAAGACGCACTATCCGGACGTCTTCACCAGGTATGTGACCAGGGTGGTCGCGGTGGCTACAGCGGGTGGGCCCAGAGAGGGCTGGCTGGGGCAGGGGACTCCAGACAGTCACTTTGCTCCAGGGCACAACCCCAGGCACACCTTGCCAAACACCCACTTTTGCTTACAAAACTCTCTCTCTCTCTCTTTCGCTCTCTCTTTCACACACACACACACACACACACACACGCACGCACGCACGCACACGGCCTTTAAGTTTCGTTTGCTGGGTTTCTGTTCATCGCAATGTCCTTCCACTTTACTGTTTCCAAATTGCAAGTTTTAGAGCCAAAGAGCCTCTCCAAAGAGAGCCCAAATGAGCTACTTTAAGGAAGCTCCAGTACACAAACTACCCCTGGTGCTGCGGCCCTGGTCAGCTCCCCCACTAGACGCTGAGCGCACTGACCCCAGTCCCCCCACCCGAACAAGGCCGGCGCTATTTTTGGCCGATGTGTTGTGTGCTAGCAACCCCCGCCCGATGTCCCAGGAGTGTGGGTATCAGTTACACTGTTCACAGTGATGCTGGAACCTGGGCCCAAGGAGAAGGCCTTTAAAAGATCCCAGTCTTGTCATTTGGGGACTCCCGAAATAACTGAAAGAAGTCGGAACTGAGCAGTGTGGTACGTGTACACCTGAGGAGCCAGCCAGAATCTTCCCCTTTGATTTCCAGCTCTTATCCCCATTATTCGCATCTTGTGTTTACTGTAAACGGGTCGATGGCGGGTGGACCATGATTTTGGAATCCTGGCAGATGGTAGACGAAGCAGTTGGGGAAAAACTTTCTCTCTGTACAAGTGTCCAAGTCAGATGAGTAGCTTAATGGTCACACTCCACTTCCCAGTCACTGGAGGGTTTTTTTTTTTTCTTTCTGGGAAACATGTGTCTGTGGATTAACTGGGCCTCTGAGCCCCTGCTTATTGAGGCGACCTGTTTCGAAGGCCAGCTGGGGGTGGGGGGAAGCTTTCCTACCCCAAAGCTAAGGTCTTGGCTCAGACTAGCAGCCAAGGTTAGGGGCAAATGTCCCCTAATGAGGAAAAAGAGAGAACTGTGAGTGCCTGCCTGGGGCTTATGAAGCCCCACAGCTCCTTCGCAGGAGACGTGTGCAGCTTTTCAACATGCATCCTGGAGAGGAAAGCAGCTTGCCTTTGAACTAGAGAAGAATTTTCTGCCTAGGACTCAGAAGGCCGGAGCCAAGGCCAAAATGTAGTTGGCCTGGCAATTGCCAAATTCTCCTAGCAAAGAGGGAATCAAATACAGGGAAGAGCATTTAAACTTGGCCATCCCTTTAGCTAAACTTTTCCCTCCTCAGTGTACCTCGGTGCCTTCCTTGTCTTTAAAAAAAGAAATACAATTCGAAATGGGTATGTGCTATCAAATACTTGACTGGACAGAGACTTTGTGCCTTTATCTGACATATATACTTCAAAAGAAGAAAATGAGCTAGTGTTGTTTTGGCATACAGGTCTGCTCTTTTCAGCTTGTAGGGGAGACCAAACTGCAAGACTAGGTGTCCACTCCTCTCTGCCATCCCAGCCCCCACACGTTTCCAGCCCACCAGTTAGAAACCTAGGCTACTGCTGGACTAGCCTGGACTTCAGTTTTAGATTTGCTGCTGCTCACTGCAGGGAGGAGGGAGGGCAGGGCAAGGCACCCAGTGAACTGATTTTCTCTCTAGACTGAAGTTTCAGGTATGGACCAGGGACCAGTGGCCAGTGCAGACCCAGGCCCTAGGCTTGGCCAGCCCCAGCTCTTTCATATTAGCAAGCAGAGCCAATTATTCTCGGCGCACTCATATTTTCGGTAAACAGGTCCTAAGCCGGTTTACAGCATCTTAATGGTTTCCTATTTGCCTTAATTGTCGCAGTAATAACTGCAATGACGGGGTAGGGTTTCAGCTAAATTGACTTCCCCTGAGATGGGCAGGGTTTGTAGTGGGCACTGGAGTCAGGAGGTGTGCAGAATTTTGTTTAATCGAAAAATTATCCCACTGCACTCTTAACAAGCTTAACATATCTCCAGAGGGTAATGGGGACTGTGACCCAAGGGGGTGAGCGAGGGAGTAAGGCGGGGGAGAGAAATGGTGGAAAAGGCAGAGAGCTGGAAAGAGGGGTGAGGAAAAAAAAGAAGAGGGGAGGTAAAAAGGCAAAACTAAGCCAAGAGGGCAGATTTTTTCCCCCTTAGGTTAGTACTGAGCTCTTGTCTCAGTATTAGGACAAAACAAGGTATAAGCACTGTGAGTGTTGAGTGAATATGTGTTTCTTGCAAAATTCTGGCCTAACGGAGAGAGTGACATAGAATCCATGGGTCCAGGTTTGTAGACTTATGAATCCAAGAATTCACCTCATTACTATGATACAATATAATGCATACTGTCCCATATCTGACGATAGGCTGTGTTTTTGTGCTTTTAATATAATACTAGGTACTTTAGGGATGAAGAGAAGGTAATACCCATGTACTTGGGGTGGGGAACTGGAGAAGGCTCCAACTGAGAAAGGATGGAGAGAGAGAGAGAGAGTGAGAGAGAAAGCTGTCTGGGGCCTACAGTGACCTCCTGTCTCTGTGTTGTTTTCTTCTAGGGAGGAACTAGCCATGAGGCTGGACTTGACAGAGGCACGAGTCCAGGTGAGCTACACATAGAAAAGGAAGAAGAGAGGGAGGAGGGCTGGGAGGCTGTTGGAGGGTGGTGGTTAAGATTGGTGTCAGAATGAGATGCCCTTCATATATATTAAAAGAGAGAGAGAGAGAGAGAGAGAGAGAGAGAGAGAGAGAGGATCCAAATCTGAAAAGTCGATCCATGCACTCACATACAGGGGAAAAAAAAAAAAAGATATTTCAAAAGAAAGCTGGAAGCGTGAGGGGAAGGGGTTTTCTGGGTTTGGGAACCCCTGTCCCAAGGCCTCTACAGAAAACAATCCAGCAGCCGACTTCTCCTGATTGAAATAATGGGATGGAGCATGGATTTGGTTGTTAGACAAATCCGCTCAGCTCCAAGCAGGTATTTGGCTGCGATTAAGTCTCCAATCGGGCTTCATAAAAGCCCACTTAGTGCTAGAACAAACAGGGCCATTTGAAGGGAAAATGCTGTTTGATTTCCCCTCCGCCCTGCACAAGGAGCTGGCTAATGCTATTTGATTTCCCATTTTTTATAGCAATGAGCCCACATTGATCTAATAGGGAGTGAGTGCAATGCTATTAAAGGTGTTTGCAGCCCCATACCAGAGTGCATTTCCGAGCCCAGGCCTCATAACCAAAGAGACGATCAACATTGGGCAGCCCCGATGGCCAACAGAAAACAGATGTCCCCGGGTTAGAAGCTGAGTGAATCACTTTACAGTCAAAATCAAGCGCTGATAAAGCACAATAAATTCCATATGGCTCATTTAATACACAACAGCTTCTTGCATTAGAGGTCTAATGATGAGGCTTGTCCCCTCCTTTCTGTTGACACATTTCTCCATTGTCAAACAGAGATGTGACAGCAACTCCACATTTTCAGCTCAGGGGAACAAGTCGTGGGAAAGTTAAATAACTTTTAAAAAGAAAAAGAGCACCCCTCCCCTTCTTCTCTCCCTCTATTCATTGGAGAAGATGTAATTAAGTGAATATGAATTATCAGAGTGCCTTCGTTTACCTTTGGGGGGCCTCAGAAGTATTAATTCAATAATGAGGAATTGCAGGGGACATCTTGATAATTGCAGTTGGGCCAGAGAGCCTAAGAGACAGATGATCTTTCTACAGAAAGAATTCCACATTTTTAATGCCCTTCTGTCTCCACTACCCTCCTCAATACACACGTCCTCTCTTTCACTCCATTCTCGCCATCAAGGAATGATAGATATTCTGGTATGGTCAGATTAGGATGTGCAAAAGCTGCCCACCCAGCCTGGTCTAACTACAGTGTAACTTTTGCAAGCCTCTGAGTGCCCACGTGGAAGCATTTCTGCAATGTGCAGATAGGTTATTTGAAGGCTACAGAATGTTGTGATTGTCTAGAAAGTCAAACCACATCTACTTGCTAGATGTAGTTTCGACAACCCACCCCCCTTCAAGGTGGATATTTGAATGATCTGAATGTCTTGAAACATTTTTAACATATTCTGCTGGGATAATTTACATCACATTTTAATATAACTTTGTATAGCCCTAGAGTTCATTCTTAATTTTTAGACTTTGTGTGCAGTCATAAACCCAGCCCTAAAAATATTAATGCCTTCAGAGGAGAAGGAACATAGTTTCTCAGCTGTGGGAGTGATGAGCAGGTCATATAAAAATCATTTCATGCTCTTGTGAGTTATTTTTAGATGATAGTGGCTCCCATGTTTCAGGTAAAGGTCTCTGTTCAAACTGCTTCTTATTAACAATTAGGAAAATACCTCGAGCTAGAAACCTCCCCCAAACCCCAAACTGTCTTATTTAAAGAACGGATTGCAATCACATTTCCAAAAGGAACGAAAGGGTCAGTTAGCACTGAGGATGGGGCAAGTCTTTCTGCATCCTGCCCTATGATTTTGTGTGCCCAGGTGTTCCGACATTATTCATCCCTGCAGTCAGTGCTCTGTTGCACAGAGCCCCTGCAGGGAGCAGCCTATGTGCCCCCACTTCATTTCACAGAGGACTAGTCCCCTAAAATGCACACCTGTTTGCCAATTACTGGAAGCTTTTCTCTTCCCTCTCCCACCCCAACCCAAACTTCAGACCCAAGCACAGAGTCATTAGGTGGTCACTAAATGTCTCTGCAAAGAATCAATGAACTGCCTCCACGCCAGTTTAGTAGAGGGCAAAGATTCTTCCAGTTCTTGGGCAAAATTGGACTATGCATAGCAGGCATGTCGTTCACGACTTGGGTGGGTGGCCGCCTGTTCCCCACAGTTACCACTGAATCTGGGCTTTTATTTGCAGTCTTTCAACTCATTCCTCATAAAAATCTTATGAGAAAAGTTGTACCTAGTTCGAGGCCACCCTGAGACTACATAGTGAATTCCAGGTCAACCTGGGCTAGAGTGAGACCCTACCTACAAAAAGAAAAGTTGTACTTGCCCACTGTGTAGACTACAAAAACTGAGGTTCAGAGAGATTTACGTGATCTGCATAGTGTTGCAGCTAGGAAAGGGCAGCCCAGACTTTGAAACCCACCATTTTCCTAAAGCTTGGACACCTAGGCTAGTTGGACACTCACTGTAAAGAGTATTGATCCCTCATTTCCTGCTAGCTTACAGTATGGGCTCCTTTTCACCCTGAAGCCACTGAGGGACCAGGTAGGCGAAGGCACAGTAAAGGGAGGCCGGTCCAGGAGTAGAACGTGCACTGCACCAAGCCCTTTCTTCACCTTGTAGGTCTGGTTCCAGAACCGTCGGGCCAAGTGGCGCAAGCGGGAGAAGGCTGGTGCGCAGACCCACCCCCCGGGGCTGCCCTTCCCTGGGCCTCTCTCTGCCACCCACCCGCTCAGTCCCTACCTGGACGCCAGCCCCTTCCCCCCGCACCACCCAGCGCTTGACTCAGCCTGGACGGCCGCAGCCGCGGCTGCAGCAGCCGCCTTCCCGAGCCTACCTCCGCCTCCAGGCTCGGCCAGCCTGCCGCCCAGCGGGGCCCCGCTGGGCCTGAGCACTTTTCTAGGCGCTGCCGTGTTCCGGCACCCGGCCTTCATCAGCCCAGCATTCGGCAGGTAACCTTGGCGGTGGGAAAGTGTCTACTTGTCTTTCTCATACACTCAAACACGCTGGGATCAGGGAGGAGGCGAGGGGGGAACCGACAGGGACTATACACATCTTTTTCTTTGGCCCAAACTGCAAAGACGTTGGCCAAAGAAAATACCCCCCCCCCCTTGAGGAAAAAGTAGGATTTGAAGGGGATGACTTGGGACTGAGCAATTAAAGAGAGAGCAGTTGGAAAAAACAGCCACAAGGGTAACCAGAAGTGTTCAATGAGAGCAGTTTAAAAAATAAAAAGTACTGTAAGGATGACTGTTGAAGTTTTGCAAAAATCCTTAGGCCCAGAAAGCCTAGCAGCTTGAGGGACACACTCTTGGCCCCTCTGAGTGCAAAGAATCATGTCTTCTTCCCCAGACTATCTTCCTTGTCACTCAAATGCAGTACTGCCCACGATATCCCCATATGCGCAACCCCTGACCTCCACATTGGTAAGAGACAACGAAATAAAAGCTGCAGCACATCGTGTATGATAACACCCCGTCTTTAAGTGAATATCGAATCATGAAATAAAAATGTCTGTATAATCGCACAGACAAAGAAACAAAAGAGGGATGTATTTCAGTTGGAAAGTGCAGTGAAAATAAACCTGAATGCAGCTTCCATGATCTGTCTTTGGGAGTATAAAGAAGTAATAGATTCATCCATCGGCTCAGCTACTTAACAAAAATCATCCTCATGAAAATTAAAAATAAGATTTGAAGCAAAATGAGTTTCTTGAGCCAAACCACCAAAAGAAGTATCATGTGTCTTAATGTGTAGTTAGTGACTCAGTTTACCTGATGGGACGAGGGCATGTTACAACACCATTTAGGTCACATACCATTTCTTTCTAGAAAAAAGTCGCAGACCTCCTCCCCATTTTTCTCCCTGACAAGAAATGAGTAGAGTGCGGGGCTCTGAGATTCAGGGAGGCTGGGCGGGGGGGGGGGGATATAGAGTCAAGAGTGGGATTGGGAGGTGAACCCAGGTGGGCTCATTTCTAATTGTGGAAATCCTGAATTGTTCCCGCGGGTGCCTGGAGCCGAAGGAGGTTGGGAAAGGCTGGCCAGCACTAGGAAGCGGTGGAGATGGGGTGCTGGGGCGGGTCAGCAGAGCGGTGGGGAAAAGGCTTGAGCGCTGTGCGGAGTAATCCCGGCACCGGCCGGAGGCGGCGGCGGCGGTAGTGCTGGAGCTGGCACAGGTCCCTGGCTTGGGCATCAACCACCTCGAGCTGTGCACTGGGTTCGCTGGCTTGGGAACTCAGTGAAAGCAGAGGCCCGCAGGGGTACAGGGAGGACCGCGGCGAGACAGTGTCTTCCTGCTAGTCCGCGAGGCTGCCATCACATCAGAGCCTACTGATGGGTGGAATCAACAGGCCAGCGCCCTCCACCCCCACCCGGACGGACGCAGTTGGCAGAGTTCGGACAGCTTAGCCGAGCTAGGGAGGGCGGTAGGGCCAGCGCTGGCCAACCGGAAGGCCAGCGATCAAGGCCAGATTTGTTAGGGCCAAGGGAGGCTCAGGCTGAGAAGGAACCCCGGAATAAGTGCAACGTCTGCAGCATTAGGTCTTGTGCCCCTTTGAGCTCACTTTCTCCCTCTTTTATTCTTTTTACTTCTTCCCACTCCCCCCACCCCCATGACTTTCTTCTGTTCTTTCTCCACCGGTTCTCCTGGCAAAAGGCATCATTGCAGGAGCTGGTTTAGGAATGCACCATGTTTTTAAGGGAAGCCTCGGAACGCAGCGCAGTAGGGCCTAGGGTTTTTGAAGGGGGGGGGCGCGCTGCCTCTGGCCCCATATTCGTCCCCTCTAGACACATCTGGTCCCTTATGGTTCTTTTCCCAGTCGATTCCCAGCTCCGGTAAAGCCCCCGGTTCTTCACCCATAGCCGATCTCCTCCTGGCTCGTTGTGGGGGCGCTATCGCCCCCCCCCCCGTTTCTCTCCACTCCTCTGCCCCCGAGCGAGGCGGCGGGACGCGCCGCCTGAGGCAATGCGCTCGCTCCCCAGGCCGTGACCGCGCTGTTTGCTCTCCCTGCAGGCTCTTTTCAACCATGGCCCCCCTGACCAGCGCGTCGACCGCGGCCGCGCTCCTGAGACAGCCCGCCCCCGCCGTGGAGGGCGCTGTGGCGTCGGGCGCGCTGGCCGACCCCGCCACCGCGGCCGCAGACAGACGCGCCTCTAGCATAGCCGCCCTGAGGCTCAAGGCCAAGGAGCACGCCGCGCAGCTCACACAGCTCAACATCCTGCCGGGTACCAGCACGGGCAAGGAGGTGTGCTAAAGGCTACCCTCCACCCTCGCGCTCCAGGCGCGCCCCGGAAGGTCACCTCACTCAGCACCACTCAAGACCAAATGGAAACAGAGGACCAGCACACTCCCGTGACGGCTATGAGAGAGCGCGGCCGCCTTCGAAGCCGCCTGGATACAGGCAAGGTGGCCCTCGGCGCTAACGGACGTGGCACCTCCTCGGCTGGCTGTCCACCCGCCCCTGTTCCTGCCCATGCCCCTGCCCCTGCCAACCTCGCTCCAGCTCCAACGTCCACTCTATCCCATACTCTACTGAAAATTACGGGGAGGAGTTCTCCCCGAGACACCTAATGTTGAAGTTTAAACAAAAATGAAAGCCCAGCCTCTCTTCCTCTTAGCTTTTCTTTTGAATAGTATGTTGGCGCTCTAAGTAGATCTCCGCTCGGCCCGGTGTGAAGCCGGGGCCAGGGAAGCGAATGCGAATCTGTAAGATAGCTAACAGTGCACTTAAAGTAAAGGGGCGTCTTGTTCTTGTTCTCTTCTTTATCATACACCAACCAAGGTTTTTATATCAAACCAAAGGGAAATACTCTGCTAGAATATGGACTGTTGAAGTCACCAAACTGTGATTATTGATTCTGTACATACCATTGTTATTAAAAAAAGAACAGAGCTTTGTATATTTGAAATGTTATAACGCAATTGCACTCAGCGTGGTATGGTAAAAGTTTGTCCTCCTGTAGATTCTTACTGTGTTGTAGATACGGTAGGGTTCCTAGACAAATATTTATGTACTCAAGCCCTTTATTTAACTTATTAACTGTAGAGGCTTCGGAAACCTTCAAGATAAAAGGCAATGGTACAGTACTTTTGTGTAATGTGTAATTGTTATCACTTTTCCTTGCTATCTAGTGGAGAAGTGTCACGCTCATAATAAAAAAAATATATGTTTAACAAAAGGAAGTGTAAATGTTCTATGTAGGCCCCGCAGGGGACAGTACCCCTCCTCATCAGGATCAAGGATGGACTCTGACTCCCTGGAACCTATTGGGTTTATATGCACAGCGTCTTCCTGGCAGAGGTCCCTGGTTTGAATGTGATCCTCAGAAGGATCCTGTTTCTTACAAAGATTAAAGACACCACCGTGTGGTGCCTTCCACGTGCATCTCAACTCTCTAGAGTCCAATTGCAGCTGGAGCTGGGGATCCTAGGCCAAAGAGGTAGGGAAGCTGTTGACGGTGGGGTCAGAAATTTGAAGTGAGCCAGATGACTTGGTTGAGGAGATGGAAACGTTTCGTGGAAAGTGCCACGCAGCAAGAAAGTGCGCAGTCCGAGTTGACGTGTAGTGGCTAGACCCAGCTAGAAGCTGAAGCTGGCTTCCGAGGGGGCGGGCTCCTCAGAGCACTCGAGAGAGGAGGGAGGAGAGAGAGAGGAAAGAGAGAGAGAGCGCGCGAGCTAGCGAGCGAGCCTCAGAAACTGATAGAGAGGCAGGCGGCGAGGGGTATCCGAGTGGCAGATCTTAACTCGACAAATGTCATTACATCACTTATCTAGACATTGGGAAATGTGTACATGAAAAAAAAAAAATCCAAACAACTCAGGTTTCACGAGGAGACCCAAGCACATTTACAATCTTTCACCCCCTCGCCGTACCCCTCCCGCAGCGGGGACCGTAGCTTCCCCCACCCCTGGGCCCTGCCCGCGCCCCTTCGGGGTGACCGCTTCGTGGAAGCCCGCCTGCGGGGGGCTGGGTCTCGCCAATGCTCCCAGGGTGATGGGAAAGGGAAGAGAAGCTTAATTAGTTTCAATTTGCAGTAATTAGCGCGCCGGACCTTGGGGGAGAGGGGCAGGCGGCGGGCACGGGGGTGGGGTGGGGTGGTGCTGCGCGGCGGGACTGTGACTCCCGGGGCTCTCGGAGCTGGGGCCCGTCGGTCCCGCCACGCCGCCGGCCAGTCGGTCGCCGCGGGGGGCGCGGGCGCGTCTTGGAGGCTAGTGGCGCGCGTCCGGATAGAAGCAGGGGGTTGTGAGGCGCCGGGTCCTTTGGCGGTCTGGACAAAGGACCAGGTCGCGCCGAGGTCAGCGACCCCAGGGGCGCCGCGCCCAAAGGGGGAGGTGGATAGCCCTCTGACCTGCGGTCCCAAGCTTCCGTATGTCCCAGATTTTCGAGAGCGCACCCCACCGGCCTTGCCTGCCCAAGTTGCTTTGGGGACTTTGGAAGTAGAATGGGTCACCGCCACTTTGGTCAGGTCTGGACAAGCCAGGGTGGCGATTCCAGGCAGGGGCTGGGTCTGGGGCTTGGGAAGCGGCCGCCCACTACCATTCCCACCGCACGCTATTTCCCCAGGTTTACTGGAGCCGCTGGGAACTTTCTAGGGTATTCCTGGAGGCCTGAGAATCTCAAACTCTGTCTCTATAGGCTGTTCCAGAGAGAAAGCCACTTTCCTGGGGTGGACAGGGCTGCTGGGGTGTCTGGGGAGAGATGGCAGAGCGCAAAGAGAAGCATGAGTCGAAGATTTATTTATTTAAGGATGGTCAATATCAATTTTCCGTTGATTTTGGCTTTTTGTTTAGTAGGGATTTTTCCCTCCCCCAATCCAGGCTGCCAGTTGGATGGTATATGAGAAACAGTACCATTCTTCCTGTTAATGAACTCTTTTTTAAGTCATTTTTTCTCATTTGACCCTTCTATGGAGCAGAAGCAAATTGCGTGAAATTACCTCCAAGGATTACATTTATTACTGGCCAATGAGAACCCCTCGCCTTGTTTTACAAACTCTTAATCCTATGTCATTCTGATGCCGCAAACAAGCCTAGGCCCGGGCCTCCTATTCTTTCAACTTTCCCCAGCTGGAGGGACTTCATTCTGCACTTAATATTCCCCATAAATATCACACGCAAAAGACCCCCTGACTTCCAGCAAGTCCACATTAAACATGTGACATGTCACGCATGACAAACTCTGAGTATCTTTTCAAAGCAGCATTAAAAGCAAAGAAACCAATTTTCTTCTCTTTCCAAACCTCCCCAAGTGCTGAATGATGGGGATTGGAAAGAGCCACTGGAGCGTACTTAGGGGGATTTTATGAGATTTTCTAGAATGATTTAATCTTATTGTGAGCATTATTAATGAATGGCAACCCAATTTGGCCCCAATATCTGGGAATTCAGTCACAATACTGAGAGCAGCTGACCCCACTCCCCCAATTTTAAAGTAAACCTCTTCTACCATGGAGGACATGTGGAGGCCCTGGGAGTTAGGAGAGTTCAGCTCATAGTAGGGCTGTCATCTATCACATCCAGAGCAGAATGGCATAGCACCTGCTTTCCCAAAGACACCCCACAGCATCTTGGGGTGAGGGATGTTTGGGAGCCTCTTATGGGCTTCCATGGGAGACTTGAGGGAAAAGGTAATTTGTCACATTTTCAGATAGGTTATACAGAAATGGGGTAGACAACCCCAAAAAGCAAGAAGGGAACATTTGTCCTAACACTATCAGATGTATTCTGTCACTAACTATCCATGGCCTGGACTGTGGGCAGTAGTGAGGACAATCATCTTACATGTATGGTGAGGAAGGTGGCAAGAGGATGGATTTAGGGGGAGTGGTATGTGGCAGAGAAAGTGAAGCTAAAGTTATTTGTATTGGCCTCAGTCAGTTTCCCTCTCCCCATATTATTCCTCCCAATCGGGGCAAACCTTTATTATTGCTATTTTGATTTATAATATCAAGAGTTAAAGAACCAGTAGTTCTGTTTAGTATGGTTTTGAGTGTGGAGTCTTACTAGAATGGAAAAAGGGGCTGATGTTAGAGAAGAGGAAATTATACATGGGTACAATGCAACTTGCTTTTAGAGAAAAAAATGTGTACGTGAGTATGAGTGTATGTGTATACACAAGAATGAGTGTGTCTCAATGAAGGGGGTATTAAATGGAACCTAAAATGGTATTTTGGAACACAGAGTTCCCCAGAGCAACTGCATATTTAACTGACAGTGGCAGCCTAGCTGGGGGGAGGGGGCAAGAAAACCTGCTACCTGATGGGGGGAAAAGCATTTTTCAAAGGAAAAAGTCGTGTTGTCCCTGGACATTATTAACGGTCCAGTTTGAAGTATACACTTTTTTCCTTTAAAGAAAAGGGAGCGATTACCAGTTATACATTAAGAAATGTCATTCAGTCATTTTTATTCATTCTCCGGAAATCTTCGTAAAAGCCTGAATCATACTTCTACAAGCAGCAATTTTGTTAATCCAGGGGGTTATTACTCTGGGCCCTTATTAGGTTCTACACCACTGCCAAGCAATCCTATAACCCTCTCAAAAGAAGTTTACCTCCCTGTTATAAAACCAGTAGTGGTATTTATACTGTGCAATAATTAGTGTATTACTTGAATCCACTAACACGTTCATTTTATCTCTGCACAAAACCTCTAGTCTGCTTATAGAAAGCTTGTGCCTCCTTTGGTGCTGTTAAAGTGGTGAAAGAGTGAATTGAAGGCTGGTTGCACTCTCTCCTTTTGCCTCGCCTTAATTCCCATCTCTTTTTGCTCTCATCCAATTAGCACAGTGTATTAAGCGGTTTATCATCTCATAGTCAGCTATTGAGAGAAACAAGGCGAGCACTTTGCAATAGAACCTGCGCTCCTTTGACACCCTCAGGTACTTACATATTCCACTGCGCTATGAATAATAGAGGAAGAATGGAGCGCTAATTCCCTCATCAAAGAATGCCTTGTCTGCTGCTTTGCTCAACAACACCATTCTGATCAAAAGAAAAGCAATAAAGCTTAGCATAACAAAACGAAACCTACTTATTAGCTTAGTGGTTAAATTAATGCAGAGCCGCTGCTATTCAAAACCAAGGTTTGAAAACAGCCTCCAACAACCTGATAATGCTGCCTTCGGGATGAAGGAATTTTAATCTGAAATTTGAGGCTGGCTCAGATGAGTTAATCTATTAAACTGCTATAAGGAAGCTCCACCACAAACTGTTCAATTAAGAAATATTTAGGTGAGAGAGAAAGAAGCAAGGGGGAGAGAGGGAGAGGAGATTGATTTAAGTGGATGGGAGCATCAAGTAGCACTGAATTGAGGGGTCCAGGATCCTGACAAGGGTCTAGGGCTTGATGCTTTTCATAAAACCCTGGTACAGATAGGGTACTCTGCTCTTCAGAGTCCTGCAAAACTTACTTTAAATGGTATATTTGGAAAAGCATCCAAGGTGCATATTGACAGCAAGAGTTGAAGTGGGGTGAGGAGTGAAGAGCAATACATGTGTTCCCTCTCAACATCTCAACTCCAATCTGCAAACTTTGATTAACCCTCACATCCTGGTTAACTGTCATGTGATTAACTCCATCTGTTTATGACATATCATCTTTGAGTACTGTCCATAAATTATCAATTTTGGGCCTCCCCTGTCCACCTTTATATGAAGGAAACTAGAAAACTGTCCTAGATAAGCTCTTGTGTAGGGATCTTCCAAAAGCCCAGATCCTAGTTCCTAAATTAAGCTGTAAAGGTGATTTTTGTGAGGAACAGAGTCCTTTTTCCTCCAAATTGGCTCCATTAAGTTTTGTCTAGCCTCCAGTGTTTTAACATTTTATTTGTAACAATCAATTGCAGAGGGTTAGAAATCAAACTAGGGGAGTATCAAGGTTCCTGGCTTTTCTTAAACAATGGGTCATGTGCACCACTCAGCATTGCTACTGCCCGCTGTGGATGGCCTCTGACACTCTCAAGTGTCAATGGAGCTTGTTTCACCCATTCTTGCAGCATTTGAATTTAAGACCAGTGTTAGAGAGCCCATGGAGAGACATGGATGGATGCATTTCTGAACCAGTTATACCCAATGTGCCATCACTCAAAGTATGCCAAGTACCTTTCTGAGGAGAGTGAGTAGATAATATCTAACCTTCCAATAGGTATCCTATGAATTCTTAAAATTGTAGTTTCAATATCCCTTAACATTCTAGAATAATTAGGTACCTTCTTTAAATAGATCCTAGTAAGAAAATATCACCTACTTCAAAATATGTGATTTTCTTCTCTTCTTTATTGAGACAGTCTCTAGTAAGCTCGTCTCAAGTTTGTAGTGATCCTCCTGGCTCTACCTCTGGAGTGCTGGGATTATAGGCAAGTACTACCATACCCAGCCAAAATGTCTGATTTTCTATAGACCTTCTACAGAAATGGTCCCTGCCCTTACAGTGATTACAATCATGAGGCAGAGACAAGAAACAAACTAGTGAGACATTATTTGACTCTTTCACGGTTTCGTGGTGATCAAGTTCAGGATAATTCTACTTATACCGAATATAATCACAGCACCCAGAAATCAAAGAAAATATGCCTTCTCTTCAGAAAGCCAAGCAGAGGCATGGGTTTCAGAACACAGTGAAGAACCTTCTCTAGGATCTTAATGTAATAGCAGTAATCAGAAGAGTTGAACAGAGGAGCAAAAAGACATCAGTCCCTTAGTTTCCTGAAGCAAGGCCCTTACCTGCTTCAACTTGTGACTGGTTGCAACTGTTAGGACCAAAACCCAGAGCATTTCTACTTTGAACATAAACTTAAGAGAAAGAAAAAAAGTACAGGGTAAGGGCTAGAGAAGGAGAGAAAAGAGAACACAAAGGTAGATAAAAGGAGGCTTCATTTCTAGTCTTTCTTGAAATTTATTTTTTATTTCTTTGTGAGCAGAGGGAAGAGAGAGAGAGGGAGAGAGGGAGGGAGGGAGGGAGAGGGAGGAAAAGGGAGGGAGGAAGAAAGAGAATGTGTGCGGTGCATCAGGACCTCGCTTTGCTGCAAATGAACCCCAGATGCATGCTCCACATTGTGCATCTGGCTTTACACGGCTACTGGGGTATTGAACTTGGGTCATTAGGCTTTGCAGGCAAGCACTTTAACCACAGAGCCATCTTTCCAGCCCCTTCATCTTTACTCTTAACAAATATTTCTTCTTTGCCACTACATAACAAGTATTTCTTCCCCAGGGAGATCTTTATGTAGGTTGCCTTTCTATTAGGAGACATCAATTTTATTCTTCAAAAAGTGACATGAAGGCTGGAGAGATGGCTTAGTAGTCAAGGCAATTCTCTGCAAAGCTTAAGGACCCATGTTATACTCTCTAGGTCCCACGTAAGCCAGATGCACAAGGTGATGCAAGCACGCAAGGTCGCACATGCATAAAGGATGGTGCACATATCTGGAGTTTGATTACAGTGGCTGGAGGCCCTGGTGCTTCTCTCTTTCTCCCTCTCTCATAAAAAACAAAACAAATCAAATCAAAAAGGCCAGTCTGTTGAACTTGCCTCAAAAAATGTGACACCACTGGTCTTTTTCTTGGTTTAGGTGCCTGCATCTCCAGTCAACCCAGGGCCTTGTGCATACTACACATATGCACTACTACAGTTCTCCTCATCCTAATATTTTTTAACATTTTATTTATTTACTTATTTCCAAGAAGGGAGGGGGTGGGATAGGCACGCCAGGGCCTCTAGCCACTGCAAATGAACTCCAGATGCATGTGCCACTTTGTGGGTCTGGGTTTACATGGGGGCTGGGGAACTGAACCTGGGTTGGTAGGCTTTGTAGGCAAGCGCCTTCACCATGAGTCATCTCTCTAGTCCCCCACCCCACCCTAATATCTTAAAGGACCCAAAGTACACAGAAATTCTCCTTGGTGCTACTCAAGTGTATGCAAATGTATTGTGGAGCAACCCAGGTAGTGATGAAACGTGAGCTGAGGTTTGGGAAGGCAATAGTCTTCAGAGAAGCTTTTACTTCTTGCTGTTCCTTTAGTAAACTTTTTGCAGCAGATAAGAAGTCACTACAACTGGTTTCCCTTTAGAAGACTTTATTCTAAATACAAAGCACAATGTAGTTTTTTTTTTTTAAATGAAAAACAGAAATACTTAAAAAAAACAGCACAGTTGCATGAGAGGAAATATACTTTGTTAGTAAAATCTTACCAATAATGTAAAGAAAGACTGCCATACTAAAATATATTTTTACTGTTGTAAAGAAGTTACCATTCTGAAGAAACGATAAAAATATAGCAAGTACCAGGGCCAATTAGCCACCTCCATTCTTCTGACTGCAACAGTGATCCACTGATCCTTATCCAAATCTCTATACATTCTTGTGAAATGTTAGGACAAAATATTTTAAATGTGCTTTCCTGTTGTATAAACCTTTATCTGAACTTTATATATAAAGGGGGAAAAAGGAACATGAGTATAAAACACCTCCTCAGTGTGTGTGCATTCAACTTTGGAACAATTCAATTAGGAAACTTGCTCTATTTAATGTACTTAGTTAAGTGCAAGCTTTCTAAGTGTTTCCCCTCACCATCTTCATGAAAAACAAGACTGAAAAGGACAGCCAGGTTTGAAGCAAGTGGCTAAGGAAATGTTTGGATTTAGAGTAGGTTTAATTGGCACGTGAAAAGGCAAAATGTTAGCATTCTCAGCAGGCTCCATGACCCCCTTTTGGGGGGCACCTCTGCTATTGCCCCAGGGCAAAGACAAGGGTCACTTACATTCTGACCATCCTCAAAGTGGCAATTTCTGCCCCACAGAAACCCAGTCACCAATCTGCTAGGTTTCCTCAGTGGGATATTGGGATGTGAAGACTGCTTGGTAGACTCACTATTTTTGTACCTCCACCTCAGTCTACATCTATATGAACATGAGGCACAGTCCCCAAAGGAGAAGCAAGATACTGGAAGCAGTTAGGGCCAGAGTGGAGGTTCTCAGAAGTTGGAATTCGGTGCTGGTCTCCTCACTTGCTCCTGGATTCCTTAGGACTTCACGGCACAATCGGCAAAGAGCTTGCTGAGGTTCACTTCAGAGTATCCACTCTGTGACAAGAACTGCTCTGCTATGTTCTTGATTTTTCTGTAGTCCTGAAGAACTTTGGGAGTAAAAAACTGCTTCTTCAATTTATCTAAAGTGAAATAAAAGAAAAAGATTAGAAGTCCTAGAGATAGTTTTTTTTTAAAGACATTCTATATTCCTCTCCAGCATGAAAGATGCCCCAGATTCCTCTATAAAAGCCTGTCTTCCTTCCCGTGACACTCTGTTCCTTCTCAGCAACTAACTGTTTGGGGACATGGGTTGGGCCACGTCTATTAACACAAACTGCAGGTCCATGTCCACGTGTAGCAGACAAGACGAATGTCAGTCATAGCCATCACTTCCAATGTACTGTCGAGTTACATGTATGCACTGCATATGAAATGTATATGTAGAAAGAAGCTGTGTTCCCTAGAGCCTCCCAGCCCACACTGCCCAGGTCAGCTGACAGCCTCAGCTCCTTCTAATCCCCCATCTGCCTTTCTCTGCTAAACAAAACAGTTGCTGAAAGGGGCAAGGAGAGCTGCATGGGGTGCATTTGTCCATTGCCAAGCTTTCTTTTTGTCCACACTGTGTGAACATAGGGCCCACTGTGCCCTGCCCTGTGTGTTCAACTCCTTTTACCACTCATTCCTGGCCTTCCTGCTCTGAGAATGGTTCTAGTAGCCAGAGGAAAGTCCCCCACTTCAATGATGCCTACTACTTCTGCACTTGATTCTTTTAAAGGAGAAGTGGGGCTGCTAGACTCAGATCTGTCCTTCTGGGGGAACCAAACCTGCCCCAATGGTGCAACTGATACCATCTTTGTTCAAATCTGCTCAGAAACACTATGAAGCATTTGGAGAGGCCCTTATTCCACCTGTGAAATCCTCATTTATGGCTGAGGAAACTAAGAGGTTATGCATTTGCTCAAGGACACACAACAGGTCCTCAGAGATGTAGACGTGGACACTCAGGTAGCCAGAACTCTTATTTGGCTGAGAAGTTCAAATTTTGTGCTCTGCTCCATGCCATTGCTCCCTGATAGAGACAGACAAGCCTCAGATATCAGCTATTCCTGAAGTAGGGTCCCGGATGCTGTTTGTGCCAAGGTGCCTTGCGGGAGTGAGGCTGTCCAGCACCTTGCAATAGGAAAGGATCAGGAAGGAAACAGACAGGGGAGTCAATCACAGAAAGCAAACCCCAGCTGAAACAACAGAACACTAAAGCCCACAAAACCCCCGGAAAACGAAACCTCAAGACTCAAAGTTTTTGTTCCTTAGCTACACATTCACATTTATTCACAACCTTTTCTAAGTTACATCAATGCCTTTCTAAAAACAACCACAAGAAGTTTTGTAGAGGATTTAAATGCCCAAGAGGGGTAGAAAAAGAGGTGGGGGTGGGGGTGGGGGGGAAGAAACACATCATTAACTGACTATAGAAAGACAATTTGAAAGTTCTAATTATGGGAGTCTGGCAATATACAACAAAGGCCTCAACCAGTGTGGCTGCCTCCTGGCAGGCCAGAGCCACAGGCCAGCAACCCTGTGCATGTGAATGACACAAATGCATCTGATGACTGGGGAGAGCACATTTAAAGAGCTGTGGTAATACAGAGCAGGGGAGGAAAAGAGAGGACATAGCTCCTGATGTGTTTACCTCCTCTGCTGATGGGATATTGACTTTTCCCACCAGGTTGGTTAGAAAGGGGACTATTTACGCTGCCACACAGCAGAGTTAGAATGACAACCAGCATCACTTGGCGCTCTTCTTCGTAAAAGACAACTGTGACCGCCAGCATATCCCATAGCTGGTCAATACAGCCTAGGCACTGTTCCTCGGCAGTTAGAGATGCAGATAAAAGCTCCCACTTGCTTCCCCAACGAGAATTTAATCAATAGCACACACAAAGTCTTCTAGGAAACAGAACTGGACTAGTTGTCACAGGCCACATAAGGGTAGGGACTAGAAGGGTACTTCTTCATGGCCTCCCCTCTTTGGGCCCTGGGGATACTCACATTAGGCTTCATGTTAAACTGTTTTACCTTGTTTCTGTCAATATTACACCGAGCACTTTAGAACTCAAAAGAAAATACAGATGTTAAATGGTGAAAGCCAGTTAATGTCACCATTAAGCCAAGACCTCCCACCCCTGTTCAGTTTTTGGGCCCTAATTATAGGAGTTGTGGTCACCACTCAAAGAAAACACTAGGCAAAAGGCAGATATCTTCAACTATCGCAACCCGTTCACACTGTTTCATACAGAAGCCACTGGTGGTAGCTTTTGCTACTTTGATCACTAGTCCCACGGACGCAAACTTCTTCAAGCTATAGAAGTACGTGCTCTTTGGATACAAATGTACAGTAAAACATAATCTAAAGGCCTGAAGTATTACCTGCAAGTCACCCATCTTAATATACAAGCACAGTACATCTCTTTTCCTAAGACTAACCTCTGAGGAACATGTATCTAATGGTTATTTACCCTGGTCCTTTCTACAGGCTCAGATTCCTTATGATCATAAAGTAATTAACAATAAGTCTGGCCCTAAACCCTAAGAAAACAGATGTAAAAAGCTAATCTGGGTAATAATTCTTCTCAAAATATTTTATCAGAAAAAAAGAGCCATTAATAAGTTCGTTTTCATTGATTAGAATTTAAAGCATCTAAATTACATAAGTTAACATATCTTTCATGTAAGGATTTTCTTTAAAAGTCACTTGGCCAAATCAAATATTCTCATCTAAGGACACTATCCCTATTTTAATATATTTTAGCTCTGTGCCAGTAAACCAAAAATCCATTTTCAGCTTTACCCTTTATAAAACCTTTTTTTTTTTTTTGGGTCTTAAAGAAATACTGAACTAGAAATCATGAGGTAAGACATTTTAACATCGCCTACTGGTTATTTTATTTTAATTAAGGCAGGCTTAGGCACATAGGCAGCAGCCGTCTCTGTTCTGAATGTCTGTTTCATTTATTTCCGTGCAAAGGTATCAAACAACAGTCAGTTATAATTGATTCTGTCAGGTGCTATACAGTCAGTCATAATTGTCTCTGTGTAGAGGTGTGTCAATTTACTATATCTGAATTAAATATTCTGTCAATTATGAAATCAGGTAATAATTTCAGTCAGTTTTTTAATTGCATGGCTTCCTACTATACAGTTCTTAGCTCTCCCACTTTTTCTAATCCATAGCCTCCCTCCCTCAGTGTAAGTGAATTTTGCCTTTGGAGATGGAATGCTGGAGACTTGAGGAATTTTGAGAGAAAACTGCACTTCTAGGTGCCCTCTACCATTCAGAGCCATCAGACGTACACAGGGCTATTAGGGCCTCTGGCCTAGCTGCTTTTTTCCTATCAATCCATAATGGAGTCTAAGGCAAACTGTACTATGTGCAAGATCTCAAATGACACCCATATTTCAAAGACATTTAGAAGACAAAGACATTTAGGACCCCAAGTCTGTATTTCTTAATAAAAATAAGAAATAAAACACATAATCTTTGATTCAATTCTTATTTAGAAAAAAAATACAAGGCACAGTGACAGGCACATAAAGCATGAAATACATTTATGGGCCAGCCAATGCCTGGAAGACTATTCTTGCCTATGAAAGCACATCTAAGATGCTAAAATATTTCTGAAGACTGAAGTCGCTCCACTAGTCCACTATTCCGTTCCAATCCTATCATAAACAATTATCTTTGGTTTCATTTTTTCTACTTTTTTGTTGATACCAAAATATAGCCTTCAAAGAGAATAAAATATCCATGGTTTAGCTCAAGTACTCTACTGGGCTGATCTGACAAGTATTTAGAAGTATGATTATAATTCTCCTTGCCATTGGTCTGGCTTATGTTCAATAAACACAGGCTTACTGAGTCCTGGTGGTGGTGAACAAGTGACCCTTCCCAGTCAAATAAAGCCGAGGTATGAACCGCCCTCCCCCAACCAAGAAAGGCTGGCCA